>NC_056735.1:1833775008-1834122508 GCF_019279795.1 Protopterus annectens
ACATCATGCATGAGTGTTCCAACTGACCCCATATAACAGCTTTGAAACAGTTGCATAGCAAACAGAACATATGCATATATGGAACCACAGGAGGCATTATAATGGCATGCAAGTTACATTGACAGCAACATGCTGTCAATTATAGTATTTGAACAGAGTTCATTAATATTCAAGCAATTCAATATTTGTAGAATAATAAAACACAATTCCCAACAGTAGATATGGAGAAAGGCATACCCATTATTTATGTGTATACATTATTGATGCAGATAGGGGAGAGAAAGAGAGAGAAATGGCAATTAACAACTGCATGGCTTCTATTTTTCACAAGTATACTGATCAGTATTCTACTCATTACTCTCCAGGTCTGACCTCACTTTACATGTACCTATGGCCTGGCATTGGACAGTGGAAGTGTTGTACACAGAGTATATTAGTAATGCCTTTTTACGGCTACTACAAATATTTCCTTACCTGGCAGACCTATGGAAAAAATTTCTGTTAGCAATACCTGACTTTTTCTACATATATTCACATTTTTAGGTTACATATGTGACACTGACTGGGATGTCCTGCACTCAAGCTGTGTGGGTGTGCTACTGACACACTCTGCCAGGATTTCTATCTGTCACCCTGGTTATTGACAGCAGTTACCACTAGCCATGACAACGTGACAGGTCAGAGACATGTAATGGGAAAAAAGACTTCGCTGTATGCACTTATCTTGCTGTTATTTGCAGCCTTGGGATTGGAGAGTGAAGTGTTATACACAGTATATTAGTAAAGCCTTCCTACAGATACTACAGACATTTCCCTACCTGGCAAACCTGTGGAGGAAATATCTGTTAACAATACCTGACAATTCCTACACATATTCACATATCCAAGGTAACATATGTGACACTGAATGGGTGTCCTGCACTCATACAACCGCAAAATATAGAGACTTGACTGAATACGCCAAAACAAATCTCCAAAAAATTCAGTCTTGAGGCAAAACTGCAACCACTGTAAATGTATTAAAATATAAACGCCAGTAATGACCTGTTAGAAATGTTTTCGTCGGAGAAAAACCCTGACTTCATCAGATAACACAAATGTTAGTTCAAAAACTGTTTAAATACTAGTCACAAGGTACACTGATTAGGCTGGATTAATTAACAATCAATATTTAAAGCATCAAGTTCTGTTGTGCATAAATGTGTTATTTGCACTTTTATCTACAATCCAGTTCTGAACAATAAAAATTCTTGTATAAAAGATACATTATAAAAATAATAATATATAACTTAATAATTTGAACACAAATAATTTATATAGCCCTTACTAGTACACTATTTTAAAAGAATTTCATCATACATAAAAATCTATAAATGTATATAATATAATATATATATATAACTTCACAGTTTTGCTGCTCTTAACTTGAGCAGTGGTACAATGGGTATGTTGTCATTTAATCCTGGTGTCCTATTGGCTTCCAATATTATTTGCCAATAGGCCACTAGATACTTCAATTTTGTTTCCCAAGGGCCACCCCTGGCTTCCCTAGGCAAAGTTTCCAAAACAAAAAACAAAAACTTAGCTCGATTACACACCAAGGTGTGCTTAAATAGAACATTTTTAGAATTTTGTTTTTGAATTTCATACGTGTGCTCATATATTCTATGTCTTAGGTGTCTCTCAGTTTTTCCGACCTAGAACTCATCACACATCTGGCACATGGCAATGTATGCTAGCCCCTGTGTATTACAATCGGAGTAGGAGGAGGCTATTATCCATCTATTTCTAGCTGAAATGCATACTTTATCAGTATGCGAAATGCTATAACATTGTGAACAGACCCCACACTTGAATGTACCCCTGCGTTGATTGGAAAATGCATAAATACACCCTCCTTGTTCCTAATAGACTTTTAATATTACTACCCTTTCGGAAAACAGTTTTCACTGGTTTCCCTTTAAGATTGGGAAGGTCAGTAAAATCACTAAAATTTTCCCATTTTCTTCCACTATATTTTTGATTATACCAGCATTAACACTGTAATCTGTAACGAAGGCTCTGCGGAACCCTACTGATGTATTTTGGACGTTACTAGAATCTGTGGAAAAATGTAAATTTCCTGTATCTAAAATGGGTTTATATTTATTATTCCTGCCATCCTTCACCTCATTACTTATATTGGTAATAAATTCTTCTGGATACCCTCTCTCCTGAAACATAGTAGTTAGCTTTTGGCACTCCAGAATATAATCATTCTCATCAGAGGTCATTTGGGATGCCCGAACAAATTGCCCCTTAACTATCCCTTTCTTTTGATATAAAGGATGGGAACTGGTGTACTGAATGTAGATGTTAGAGAAAGTAGGTTTCCTATGAATAGTAGATTTAAAGCCTGTTTTATCTACGTTTAAGGACACATCCAAGTAATTAACTTGTGTTGTAACCTGGTATGTCAAAGTCAAAAAACTAGTACTTTGATTTAAGTAATTCATAAAGTCATATAATTGCCCTTGGGTACCTGTCCAAAAAATGCAGATATCATCCAAAAATCTAATGTATAGGTTCCAATATTTACAAAATTCACTATTGAAAACATATTTTTTCTCCCATACAGAAAGGACAATAACTGCATAAGTGGGGGCGCAGTTAGCCCCCATGGCAACTCCAGTTACTTGTTTAAAGTATTCTCCAGAAAAATGCAAACAATTGTTGTGTAAAATAAGATCAGCTAGTTCAATACTAAGGAATATTTCATTGTCACTAACCCCAGGGATACTTCTAAGTCCTTCTTCCAACCAGGCTAAACCTGTTTCATCGGGTATGATGGAAAAAAGGTCAACTACATCAATAGTGAGAAATAATAGGTTGGGAATATTTAATTCGGGGGTTATTTTACCCAAAAATTCCCATGAATCCTTTAATAAATGCCTATCCTTACCCCATAGTTGCTTTAGTTTCCAGTCCAAAAACTTGGATAAGGGGGAAATCTTTGAGCCCTGAGAGGCCACAATGGGTCTGAGGGGAGGGGTTTTTAATATCCTTGTGTATTTTTGGTACCCCAAATATAGAGGGTACCCTAGGGGTCTTGTTCTTCAAATATAGACAGATGTTATAATCAATGACCCCTTGCTCGAATAGGTCTTTAATAGCCATGTCAATTTTTTTATATGATATGTTGATCTCATTAATTGATACTTGACTGTATCGACTTTCATTGTGTAAAATGGAGTTCATTTTACCCTCATACACAATCTTGTCCATGAGGGCAATACCTCCCCCCTTGTCGGGCTCCATAACTCAAACGTTAGGATTTTTACTGAGATGGAAGAGTAAAGCTTGCTCAGACTCATCTAAGTTTGGTGTAAATGTCCGATATCTTAATCTGTCCCTAATTTGTTTCTCTAATCTTAATTCCAAATTTTTCAGCTGAGGGTGTATGGGAGGGTTAAAAATACTGGACCTGCTAGGTATCGATCTGTCCCCATAATTAGGCATTTATTAAAGGATTCATGGGAATTTTGGGGTAAAATAACCCCCAAATTAAATGTTCCCAACCTATTATTTCTCTCTATTGATGTAGTTGACCTTTTTCCATCATGCCCCATGAAACAGGTTTAGCCTGGTTGGAAGAAGCACTTAGAAGTGTCCCTGGGGTTAGTGACAATGAAACAAAGCTGATCTTATTTTACACAACAATTTTTTATATTTTTCTGGGGAATACTTTAAACAAGTAACTGGAGTTGCCATGGGGGCTAACTGCGCCCCCACCTATGCAGATATTTTCCTTTCTGTATGGGAGAAAAAATATGTTTTCAATAGTGAATTTTGTAAATATTGGAACCTATACACTAGATTTTTGGACGATATCTGCATTTTTTGGACAGGTACCCAAGGGCAATTATATGACTTTATGAATTACTTAAATCAAAGTACTAGTTTTTTGACTTTGACATACCAGGTTACAACACAACAAGGTAATTACTTGGATGTGTCCTTAAATGTAGATAAAACGGGCTTTAAATCTACTATCCATAGGAAACCTACCTTCTCTAACACCTACATTCAGTACACCAATTCCCATCCTTTATATCAAAAGAAAGGGATAGTTAAGGGGCAATTTGTTTGGGCATCCCGAATGACCTCTGATGAGAATTATTATATTCTTGAGTGCCAAAAACTAACTACCATGTTTCAAGAGAGAGGGTATCCAAAGGAATTTATTACCAACATAAGTGATGAGGTGAAGGATGGCAGGAATAATAAATATAAACCCATTTTAGGTACAGGAAATTTACATCTTTACACAGATTCTAGTTGTTGTGTCTTTCGGCTTTTCCCGGTTAGGGGTTGCCACAGTGATACTCCGGTCTGCTAATGATTGGCAGTAGATTTTTACGTGCTGAGTTGCCGGCCCTGACACGCAACCTTTAACGAAGGTACGCCCATTCATGCATGTCTCCACACAGAAGATGCTCTAGCTGAGAATCAAACAAGACGTCTTACTGTGAGTAACATCCAAAATACATCAGTAGGGTTCCACAGAGCCTTCGTTACAGATTACAGTATAGTGGAAAAAAATGGGAAAATTTTAGTGATTTTACTGACCTTCCCAATCTTAAAGGGAAACCGGTGAAAACTGTTTTTCAAAAGGGTAGTAATATTAAAAGTCTATTAGAACAAGGAGGGTGTATTTATGCATTTTCCAATCAACACAGGGGCACATTCAAGTGTGGGGCCTGTTCACAATGTTATAGCATTTCCCATACTGATAAAGTATTAATTTCAGCTAGAAATAGATGGATAATAGCCTACTCCTATTCCAATTGTAATACACAGGGGCTAGTACACATTGCTATGTGCCAGATGTGTGATTGGTTCTATGTCAGAAAAACTGAGAGACACCTAAGACGTAGAATATATGAGCACACGTATGAAATTCAAAAACAAAATTCTAAAAATGCTCTATTTAAGTACACCTTGGTGTGTAATCGAGCTACATTTTTGTTTTTTGTTTTGGAAGCTTTGCCTAGGGAAGCTAGGGGTGGCCCTTGGGAAACAAAACTGGAGTATTGGGAGGCCTACTGGTAAATAATATTGGTAGCCAATAGGACACCAGGATTAAATTACAACATATCCATTGTACCACTGCTCAAGTTAAGAGCAGCAAAACTCTGAAGTTATATATATTATATATTATATATGTTTATAGATTTTTATGTATGATGAAATTTTTTTAAAATAGTGTACTAGTAAGGGCTATATAAATTATTTGTGTTCAAATTATTAAGTTATATATTATTATTTTTATAATGCATCTTTTATACAAGATTTTTTATTGTTCAGAACTGAATTGTAGATAAAAGTGCAAATAACACATTTATGCACAACAGAACTTGGTGCTTTAAATATTGATTGTTAATTAATCCAGCCTAATTAGTATACCTTGTGACTAGTATTTAACAGTTTTTGAACTAACATTTGTGTTATCTGATTAAGTCAGGGTTTTTCTCTGATGAAAACGTTTTTAAGAGGTCATTACTGGCATTTATATTTTAATAAATTTACAGTGGCTGCAGTTTTGCCTCAAGGCTGAATTTTTTGGAGATTTGTCCTGCACTCATGCTGTGTGGGTGTGCTACTGAGATACTCTGCCAAGATTTCTATCTGTCACCCTAGTTATTGACAGCAGTGACCACTCGTTGTGTGGGACAGCGTGACAGTTGAGGGACATTTATCAGAAAAAAAAAAAATACTTGGCTGCATGTACTTATCTTGCTGCCATTTGCAGCCTTGGGGTTGGACAGTGGAAGTGTTGTACACAGTATATTGGTAAAGCCTTCCTACAGATATTACAAATATTTCCTTACCTGTAGAGGAAATGTCTGTTCACAGTACCTGACAATATCTGCACATATTCACATATTCTTGTGTGACAATATGCATTCAGATTATTACTACTACTGGGATTCGAACCCTGTCTATTTGTGCTAAAAAGGTACACCACATTTGTGTTTTATTAGCATGAGCTATTGAGGAATTACTAGCCCTTGCTTGACTTTTTACTCCCTACTACTCTCTGCTTTTCACAATCTGACCTTGTAGTTCTGATATTCATACATGGCAGATGATTCTTGTACTGTGTATTCAAACTTTGACATACTACAATCTGGAAAGCAATGGTTAACACAAACCACTGCTGCAGGGGATACAAAATTAGATTTTACAGGTTACTATTCAGGGTTCAGATCTTGGTGCACGGCACATTTCATATAGGTGTTCACCTGTTTTACAGCTCCACAATCTTTGCAAGATGAGTCTCACTTCATTTTTGCTTTCAGAGCCATGGTTTCTGTGCAGAACCTGTACACATTTATATTCCTTCCACAACATAACAAAGTAAATACAACAGTCTGGGGGTTTTACTTTTATTGAAAGTTATGGAGACCTTTATTGTTAAATATCCTGCACATCAGTACTAATCTCCTAACGGTCATTTATTAATTATACACAGTACACACTTTGCCTACTGGTAGTTGACATTCTACTCTTTTCTATTTATTTGCCCTGAATACTGTAAGCTAGATTTGTACTCACCAGCCTCCTGGCACAGCCTTAGCAGCCTGTTAGTGTGTGTGTCCATGTTCGCAGCCCTCTCATCTGCAGCTGTACAGGGGATAAAGAAACATTTATGCATACCTATCAATGACATAAACAGGCTGGACTCTGGGGAACAATAAGTGGTGCTGATACTTGTACACTTCTGGGACATTCCGTGCCCATGTGTCTTGGGTACACTGGTTCAACAGCTCCCTCTTCCTATGCTTGAGGTCAGCATAATGGTGCTGGACCTGCTCACCAGTTCGAGGGATGCCTGTAGCACTGTTGAGATCATGTACGAGAGGGTCTCAGGCCCCTGCTTTGTATTGTGAGCCCGGGTACTGGTCCTGCAGCAGTCTCTCTTCATGGTCTTTCATGAGAGGTCCAACCATGACCCTGGACTCCTGAATGCCCCATCGCTGTGCCCAAAAGCGCATAACCTCACCAACGCCAGCCATAGTGCCTGCAGTGATCAGCTACAACTGGTTATGGCTGTATTCCCACCTGTGAGGTGGTGGTTGCTGTGATTGGATAGTATTGAATATGCTGAGCTAAGCTAAGTGATGGGCAAACCTGCTTAGCTAAGGCTGACAGTGCTTAAAGGGATAGATGTTGAGCACTACTTACCAATGTGCAAATCCATTTACCTAGGCAATTATTGCTTAGCATTTACATTTAAACAATGCTTACACCAGGTTAGTACACCTGAGCACTACTTAGCATTGTTCACATTACATTTTATAAAGTATCTGGATTCATTTCTGGCATATTAAAATTTTAGGTTTACCTTCCATGACATCCCCCTATGTGCTTTCATTAAGTTATATTATTGTGTGACTATACTGTATGGGGAACTTGTGTTTGTGAAGGGGTTTCACATCTTTTCTACACTAACATCTCACTTTTGGACCTGCTATACTACCCTGGTTGACAAAAACAGTTGGCAAATAATTTAAGTTTACAAAAATAATTTTAAAACTACTTTCCCATAGAAAGGTAAGTTGTCTATCTTGGGACAAACCATGAATGTCTACATGTAAAGCCAGGACACTAACCATTACACTACCTTGGTTTGGACTTTTCACCTGTATATTTGCATTCATCTCCTGGGGATGTTTAAGCTATGCTAAGCGGACGACCATAATGAGCACACCTGCTTAGCTAAGCTTAAACATTCATTAAGCTAGAAAAAACGTTTATATTATTATTATATTATTATGTTATATAAGTGAGTCTTGTGGTGTTCTGACAACTCATCGAGGACTGCAGTCATGAAATAATGGCATTCATTTGGCTTTGAAGCTTCTATCCTTCAGGGACTCCTGCTAATACATGTCCTGTTATCTATTAACTTCCTAAGTATGTGAGAGCAATATTTAAAATCTGTCCCTATTTGTCCCCCCATAATTTTAGGCTTTGTCCAGATTTTTTGCTCTAAGAGTTTGAGAGGTATAATGACCAATATTTGAGTTTCAAACTTCATATTCTTCAGAAAATGTATGTTAACACAACTTTTATTCTAGCCACTTTTAAAGGGTTCATCAGAGAAATATTTAAAATTTGTCCCTATTTGGGGGCCTTTGTCCCCATTATTTTTGGCTTTGTCCAGATTTCTTGTGCTGAGAAGTTGAGAGGTATGAGTGCTGTACAGCACTTTAGCAATGCAGGGGGTGTGCCACAGAACCTGTCACAAACACCCTGCATTGCTTTCTTATTGTTGTTTTTATTTCAGCGTCTGCGGACACTGAAATGATCATTTTTTTCATTTCAGTGTCTGTGGACACTGAAATACAGCCATAATATTAGAGCAAAGCTCTAATATTATGCCAGTTCAGCTTAGAAAGTGCCATATGGCACTTTCTGAGTGCAGGGGGCATGTCTAGTATCTGTGCACTACATGGACATGCCCCCTGCACTCGTTCATGGTTCATGTCCATGTAGGTTAAACAGCAGCACATCTTCATGCATATGCAAGGCACGCTGCTTTTCTACATGGACATGAATCACTCCATGCAGGAGTAGTACTATTCTTGCATGGAATTTAATAAATCCCGAGGATGGTTTTTCACCTAAAAGGAAAACCAGTCAAGTTGATGTTGATTTGAGATTTCCTTTACCCATTTCTCATGATATGACAACAATACAAAATATTATCAAAAAGAATCGATGTATCATACAATATAACCAGGAATTCTGCAGTGCACTAGGTCCTGTAACACAGTTTTATTTTAAAAAGGCATGTACTTTAAAATATTTCTGTGAAACTGATAGTAAGCCCACAACATGTTTTTGCAGCAAGAAAATTGGTATGTTTAAATGTGGGCACTGTAATATTTCCTAAATATATTTATTTATGTAATTAATTATTGATTAGACACAGTGTTTTTTGATAAATACGAATGTTTTTTACAATTGTATTTCCAGCAATGTAGTTTATTTAGTGGTATATGTCAGCTGTTGTGCTTATATAGGAAAAACCACTAGATGTTTAGCTGATCACATTAGGGAACATTAATTAACAAATAAGAACAAAGATTTTAAAAATGCATTAGGGAAGCATAGCTTTAGTTGGTCAAATTTTGCTGGCGTTAAATTTGTGTTTTTGGAAAAAAAGCCCACATTTTATTGGCAACATCAATTCCTTGTTGGAAGTTAAAGAGTTACGATGGTAACTGTTGCTGAATACTGATGTATTTCTGGGACTCAGTAATAATATAAACATTAGTTGTGTCCTTAAATGGAATCATTAGGATATGAAATCACAATTGCATTTGTAAATTGATTGGATGTTTTGCTTTACATATATTGCTATCACGTCAATGGAAATTATGCTTCTGATGAAGTTCTTTTAATAAATCGAGAACAATAGTGCTTACACTTATCTGCAATTTGTTCTTTGTTTTTTTCCTATCATCCAAGAAGTTTAGTAGTTTATGTTATGTTATTTATATTATGTTATGTTTTATGTTATATTATGTTATTTATGCTAGGTTATGTTACTTGTTATGTTATTTATATAATTTAT
This sequence comes from Protopterus annectens, assembly GCF_019279795.1. Taxonomy (NCBI): domain Eukaryota; kingdom Metazoa; phylum Chordata; order Ceratodontiformes; family Protopteridae; genus Protopterus; species Protopterus annectens. The sequence continues at coordinate 1,833,784,634 of NC_056735.1, forward strand.
GTTATTTATGTTTATGTTATGTTATGTCATGTCATGTCATGTTATGTTATTTATGTTTATGTTATGTTATATAATGTCATGTTATGTTATCCTACATTACATTTTTTATGTTCTTTATGTTATGTTGTTATGTTATATGTTATTTATGTCATGTTATGTTATGTTCTTTATATTATGTTATATTATGTTGTTATGTTAGTTATGTTATTTATGCTATTTTACATATGTTATTTGTGTTATGTTATGTTACATTATATTATTTATGCTGTGTTATGTTATTTATGTTATGTTATTTATCACATACCTCTCGACTGTACAGATGTTTGTAGAATGTCCAGATATTTTTTGCCTTATATTTTTGGTCTGTTTTTCATAAAATTGTGGTTTTCCTGGCAAATTAGTAGCAAATCATTAAAGACTGAAATTAGAAAATAATGACAGACATTTGAGTTTCAGATTTCATGCCCTTCAGGAACATCCATGCTAATGCAAAACCTATTACTCTATCAACTTTCTAAGTTTGTAAGGGCACTATTTAAAATTTTTCCTTGTTTTTGGCCCTTTGTCCCACTTTTATATATGGCTTTGTCTAGATTTCTTGCTCTAAGAGGTTGAGAGGTATGTATGTTACTTATGTTATGTTATGTTTTTTATGTTATGCTATGTTATGTTATTTATGTTAGCTACATTATGTTATTTATGTTATGTTATTTATGTTATGTTAGTTATATTATGTTATAAATGTTATGTTATGTTAGTAATGTTATGTTAGCTATGATAGTTATATTATTTGTGTTAGTTATGTTGTTTATGTTCTGTTATTTATGTGATGTTATGTTATTTATGTTCTGTTATTTATATTGTGTTATGTTATGTTATATTATGTTGATAGTAATTTTATTTATGTTAGGTTATGCTATGTTTAAATTATGTTTTATTTATTTATTTGCATTGTTTCCCAGGAAATCCACTGGGGCGAAGTGAGCCTATTTTCAGTGGAGGCCCAGGGATAAAAGCTCCACATCGATGCATACATTGTTTGTGTCTTTCGGCTTTTCCTGGTTAGGGGTCGCCACAGCGGAACTCTGGTCTGCTAATGATTGGTAGTTGATTTTTATGTGCCGAGTTACCAACCCTGATGCACAACCTTCAATGAAGGTACGCTCATTTATGCATGTCTCCACGCAGAAGACACTCTAGCTGAGAATGAAACCGGACAGCGTCTTACTATGAGGCGACAATGCTACCATACAGTAAACAAATTCACAGTCACAGTTAAATACACTAATTATCGGTTCACTACATTACTTGGACTTCAAAAAGGTATGCCGATACAGTTGAGCAAAAGTAGCAGCTAATTATTAGCAACTACATTAATTACAGTATAATACAAGTCATAAAATTAGATGTAAAGGTAAGATGTCATGGTTAGGTAGACTAAGAAAAAATGTTGATTACTTAATATTCTTACTACATTACTAGACATTAACACTAATCAAGATTTGTTCTGCAGGGTGTATCATAAAAAATAAGCATGACAGTACGAGTCAGTTATATAAGACAGTAGTGTAACTTAGGAGTGCTTGTCTAGTACAAAAGGTCAATATTGTTATCAGGTAAGTATTAATCTAATTGTAATGTACATCCCCCCTGGGAAAAACTCTGACACACTGGAAAACATCCTAAACTGGCTATCTAATAACTACCCCCAGGAATCTATAATCCTGAGTGATGTTAACATTGACTGGAACCTATGCTCCTCAGAGACTAACCCCACCCATATAAATCTTCATGGGTTCTCTCAGACCATCACTACCGCTACCAGAGTTGGGAACTCTAACCAAAAAGAGAGTATCCTAGACTGGATCCTTATAAACAGCCAACCCCATATGTATATGTCTGGGACCCTCCCAAATGAGCTCAGCGATCACCTTATAACATACATAAGGAAAAATAAAACAGGTAGTCCTACACCTCCCACGTATAAGTCAATTCGAAACAAGAAACATTTTGACCTCTCAAAGTTTAAGATGGAACTTAAATCCTGTAACTGGGCAACTCTTAAGCATCTCCCCCTAGAAGAGGCAGTTTCTAAGTTTAATACCACTTTCCTAACCATACTTGATACTCATGCCCCAAAAAGACTAATCAAAACTAAAACAAATATTGCACCTTGGCTTACAAAAGACTCCAAATCTAAAATAAAACTCAGAAACAAATCCTGGGAAAAATGGTGTACAACCAAATCACCCTTAGACCGCATTAAATTCCAGCAGCAAAGAAATATGACAAAAACAGCCATATTAATGGACAAAAGAAACTACTACTGCCAACTACAAAATAAACACCAAAACAACCCTCAAAAATTTTGGGCAGGTTTAAATAACCTTCTCCATCCTGGGAAATCCTCCACTCCTACCCCAGAAAAAATATCAGATAAAAACCCAGAAGAAGTAGCCAATACCTTTAACACTTTCTTTACGGATACTATCCAAGCCTTAGCTAACCAACTATCTACTACAGCCTCCACTGTTACAGAACTCACTCCAAAAACTCTTCACACTTTCCACCTACAACCAGTCTCTACTTCCATCATTCGATCCTTACTACAAAAGCTTAAACCAACTACCCTCTCTGCAGACCTTCTGCCAGCTGAATACTTACAACTAGCTGCAGATGACATAGCTTACCCCATCTCTATACTTATTAATCGTACCATTTTAGAATCTACAATTCCCTCAATATGGAAAATATCATACGTAATCCCACTCCATAAAGGTGGCTCATCCACTGAATTATCAAACTACCGGCCTATAGCCATAATGTCACCACTGGCCAAAATCATGGAAAAATGTCTACACAAACAACTCCTTCACTATCTTACCCAGAACAAACTACTGACCAACTCACAACATGGCTTTAGACCCAATCACAGCACAACTACGGCCCTCCTCTCTTTTACGGACATAATAAACCATAACCGGAATAACAAAAAATATCTTCAGCACTCTTTCTGGACCTATCAAAGGCCTTTGACATGGTTAACCACCGACTACTTCATGATACCCTAAGAAATCTCCACCTGGATAACCTAACATTAGATTGGTTTCAGGCCTATCTCTCTGGTAGGAAGATAGCAGTACTTTGGCAAAATAAGCTCTCCAACCTCCTTCCAAACACCATTGGAGTTCCTCAGGGGTCCATACTGGGACCACTTCTCTTTTCAGTCTTTATTAATGACCTCCATAAAGCCATCCCTGAGGCCACCTGTATTCAATATGCTGACGATTCGACATTAGTATGTTCTGACAAATCTCTTGACAACCTACTATCTAAAACCCAAAGCTGCTTTACAGCAATAGAAAAGTGGCTATCTGGACGGCAGCTAATACTGAATCCAAAGAAAACCAAATTATTACTCTTCCATCCAACCCAAAAACTCTCTAACACTTCCTTTACTATACAATCTAATAATGGGACAATTATCTCTCCAGACTCCTACACGAAACTATTAGGGGTGACCATTGATAATAAACTCAAATTCGACATCCACATTAATCAAACTATTAAGACCGTTAACAAGAAACTGGGGTCACTATATAGAATCAAATCCTTTCTAACACCAATTGCAAAAGTAACCATTGCCCGCTCGCATTTACTCTCTATCCTTCTATACGCCTCCCCAATGTTTACCAACCTTAATAAATCTGAACTAAATAAACTATCATGCTCCTACAATCATATAGCCAGATTTGCAACTGGTAAACCATACAGAACCCATCATTGTATTAACCTAAAATACCTCGGCTGGTTAGAACTCCCAAACCTTCTCCAGCAGAACCAACTCATTGAGGCATTCAAAATACTCAAACACCCTGAAAAGTCTCCAGCACTGGAGAACTTAATCATACCATACATCAATCTAAATAGCCTTCGGTCTTCGTGCAGGACACTTATTCAAACAGTTAAATCCTGTAACTCTGGAGGCGATGCTCTATTTGCCAATGCCATTGGTAAGATATGGAACTCCCTCCCTCCCAGTATCACCACCATTACCTCCCTACCCCACTTCAAAAAAAGTCTAACCCACCATTTCCAGTCTCACTGGCTTTGCCAATGCTCATATCCAGATTAACTTCTTCCTAAAAGCTTACTTCTTTTCTCCTCTATCAAGCAATCTCCTTCTTTTGTACTCTCCGTGACCTTCTCTCTCACCCCCTTAAGATTTTTTTCTCTTTCTTCTTTATTCTACCTAACACTCTTCTTACACCTTTGAAATGATGTCTACCTAGTATAAGTATAATTACGCTGTTGTCCGTGTCTATTGGTTTCACAATGATGTCTTGTCTATGAATGCTATCCAGCAGATAAATTTTTTTATTAATTACATATATGATATGCCCTTTTTCTCTAACTTTGTTTGTTACTACAATAAGTATTAATATGTATCTATGTAACTTGTGTGTAATTTACTGTAAAAGTGGAGCTTTTCTCCCCGGGCCTCTGCTGAAAATGGACATATATCCAGTTGGATTCTCCCGGTCAACAAATGTAAAATAAAATAAAATAAATAAAATAAAAAATGAGGTAGGCCCAGATGATCATTCTTATGATATTTATATTAGTAGGTAGAAAAGATTAGATTGAAAGGAGGAAGTCAATAAAGGTGAAAGTAGTTATGAGTTTTGTGAATCCAGTTTTGGGGGGTTGAGAATTGAAATACGTGCAGTGCCATAGCGTGGATAGGTGGTTCTAATTGTTAATGGGAGGACATTCCACAGTGTGGTTATAGAGAAACAGTAACATTTGGCCAGGTGGAAGTTTTTTTTTTCTACTTGCAGGAGAAGTTTTTCAGATCTGAGAGGTCTGTTTGGATGATAGTTAGTATACAAATAAGGGCTGGGCAGTCTGATGGTTTGTAGATAATTTTGTGTGCTGTAGTAAATTGTAAGTATGTGAGGTAATGTGAGAGTTCGAGCCAATTCAGTAAGTGCAAATAGGAGCAGTGATGGGAGGAATATTTTGCATTGGTTGTGAACTTGGCAATTTTATTGTAGCAGGTCTCAGGCTTGGTTTTCAGAGAGAACTGGATATTTATAAGGATAGGAGCACCATAATAGAGAGAAGGTATATCTTTATCTTATGTCTTTTTGTTATGGTATGTTTGTTATGTATGTCTTTTTGTTATGGTATGTTTGTTATGTTATGTCTGTTATGTTATGTTTCTTATGTTATGTTATTTATGTAATATTTTCGTTACACTGTGCATTATATACATTTCTCATTCCATGCTTGCAAGCTTAGTCAGGTTTAAAAAAATAGCTGTTATCATTCTTGTCAGTCTATATTTCATTAAACAACAGACAGCATATGACAAATTGGAACTAAGTACATTAATTAAAAGAAAAATGTATGCGGTCTAATAAACACATATTAGTTTTCTTCAAAAAATGCCAACCACTATATTTTCAGAAATCCATATATTCTTTTCAACAATTCTTTATTATTAGTACTAGGTATTAGAATGTCTTCTGCCAAGTTCCTATTTTCAGGCCTGAGTTAGTATGCCCCTCTTTGAAGAGGCATCTCCTTATTTTCAGGCTTGATTTACACTTTACACAATTTTTTGAATTCCCTACATAACAAGTGTTTTTTGAAGCTGACTATTAAATAGAAAATCACACTACATGGCCAACCGATTTAATAGAAGCAACAATACTTTAAAGAAAGAGGACAGATATTTTACAACTCCCCTTTTCTGAAGCAAAAATAAATGACTTTGTATGGTAGAATTTTAATAGACAGTTGATTAAAGACTAGAGATTTTACATTGTCTCTTCGGCAATGTTCAGCTGCTGTTTAATTACATCCGAAATGGGTGTATAAATACATAAAGCTATGGTGCCAGTGTCAAATGTGAAAGAGAATATGTCCAACACTACATTTTTGTACTTCTAATTCTTACTCACTCTATTAACAGCTATCTATATTTCTATTTCATGTTAACTGCAGCAGGAGCAGAGTTAATTGGTGGCTGAAGCTATGCCTAGCAGTATGACAACGTGTTATTACCATAAATCAAAACCAGAAACTATGCTCCATGCATTAATCAGAGACAGTGTTAAACTGCTCCCATACAACTCTAAGAATACAGGCATCTAATAAAGCCAGGAGTAAGTAATATTTTCTTTTTTAATGTCTGGATGACAACTTACTTAAGCAAGCAGAAAAATTCCACATCTTCTACACAATGTTTCCTGACTTGATGTTGCACAGTTTGTACTGCATAGTCATGACAAAATAATAACTAGAAAACAAATGTATGACACAAAGAACCAATTTAGTTGCATACCTACCCAACAGTAACTATTTCCAGGAATTAGCTTATGAAAAACTGTTTACTTCTTAGTACATGCTAGCAGAAAGCCATGCTGTATGCATTTTGCAAATTGGGAACTTCTAACAAGCATCAAGCAAAAAACTGCATCACTTGTACTCTGTAACTTGGCAATAATTACTATCAGGAGCTGGGTGACAGATATGTTATTACTTACATGGGCACCATGCTTAGAGACAGCAGCTGGCAGGTATGTGATTACTTATGTGGGTAGCATGCTTAGAAACAACAGATGACAGATATGTGATTGCTTACATGGGTAGCATGCCTAGAGACAGCAGGTGACAGGTATGTGATTGCTTACATGGGTAGCATGCTTAGAGACAACAGGTAACAGATATGTGATTTCTTACATTGGTAGCATGCTTGCAGACAGCAGATGACAGATATGTGATTTCTTACATTGGTAGCATGCTTACAGACAGCAGGTGACAGATATGTGATTACTTACATGGGTAGCATGCTTAGAAAAAGCAGTGCTGTGCATAGTGAGGAATGGTAAACTTACTTGGTGCAATATGTAATATGGAAAACATAACACTATTCTGTGATATCCAATAGGTGAGTAAACCAACATTTAGAGGCTGTAGCAAAGTGCCTTCACTGGTGGAAAGCTTTGTTGTAATGCTTTTTGTCTGTTTGTTTTTTCTTCTTCGTCTTTTTTGTTTCCTTTCTTGTGTCTGTGAAATACACATTATGATACATTTTTTTAATGGTAGAAAGATACAATAAGGCTATATTTTCTTCATTTGTATATGGTTTAACATTCTACCTTAATGTATCTTCAAGAGTCAAAGAAGTCACCTTACCTCTGTACCTTTCCCTTATCAGACCCATCATCATATACAATGCATATACAATGACCCCTTTGATACTTATAAATCCAAGCATATTATTCAACTGGAAAATTCTCAACAATTTGAAACCCCCCCCAAAAAAATTAAAGGCTGTAAATATTTCAACTATCCTGATCGGCTAGCATGACTCTCATTATAACCAGTAGCCAACTGTCTGCTCTGAAGTGGCCAGTGTCTCACTTTTTAATCTGTAAAAGACACAATCCTATTTGATTTACTAATTCTTTGTAATTTATACAAGTAATATAAACAAGATTAAATTAGAGGGTTAAGTTCCTAATTCACTGTATTCCCAGCCTATAAAATGCTACTACTACAGGTTAAGTAAAGTGTTACATTTTTACCTTTAAGGCTAGTCTTGATTATTAGATATGTAGGCACAGATTTTCACCAGGGCTGTCATGTATGACCCTGCTTGATGTAGACAGGTAAACATTATTAAGTGCTCATAAAGGGTGGTAGAAGCTTTTAAGTGTGTTACTTAAAGGTGTACATGGCTTAGAATCTTATGGTCCCTATGACTGCTTGCCTAGCATTGTTCCTATGTTGCTAAAACTACACCTATCCTTCTACAGTGTAATATTAGGTAGTGCACTATTGGAACTAGCATGTGCATTAGGTTATCATTTTTCTGTGAAGCAGACCCAGCTGTGTAGTGCTTGAAACCCAAGCACATACAAGATGCCACTTGTGTATGTAAGCACTGGGCTGTCTTTCCTCTTATGTGACAGTTAGGCTGATTGGAGGCCAACCCCACTGGACATATGTGAGAGAAAACATGATATTCAGTGACTTATGAAGGCACTGAATTAGCATGTCTGGTACCTACTTGACATCATGGAGATTATGACAAAGGATGGTGGCAGGTTTCTTTGGTAAAGCAGGATCATAACAACCTTGCAGCGTTATGTTGGATCAGTTCATAGGTTCATAAGTTGTTGCTAGGCTAACAACCATTAAGGCCCTTACAAGCCTATTCACACACCCCAAACCATTAGTATCCTGAGCATCATAGGTGTCTATACAGGGAGGTCATGTTAATAGGGAGGTAACTAAGGATTTGTAGGGGCAATGTAAGTTAGGATAATACTTTTCTTATTGATAGCCTCTGTCCTTAAGGGACATGGGGGTCAGACTGGGGTTACATTTATGATTTTCCATCCAATTGTCAAGGTTTTGTTTTAATTGGGTCAGGGATGAACCCTGGTTTACATGGATGGAGATATAAGATTATATTTAATTGCCTTAACTCCTTTTACATTACTGGTTGCTTTTTTTTCCTTCTTTGCAACATGTTTCCCTGCTCTTGGCTTAGTCCTGCTTCATTCGTCCTCGCTACTCTCAGGCGCACTTCACTCCCCTACCCTACCCCACCCCCACTTCCACCCACCCATATCAACTGCATTTATAGTAACTACAACCCCTCCCATTACCCTCAGTAACCAATAAATTTCACACTTCAATTTCTGCTAATTAACAGCCATCAGCCAATCACTATTACACTAAACTATTCCCTTTGCCTAACAGACTCACCTAATACAATAATTCTATACCTTCTTCTAACTTTCTAATACTATACCCTAACCTGACAAATGTATTCTCCTCTACCTAAATTTCTTTATACACCTACCCTCTGCATCACATTTCGTTCTATCACATTACATTATGTCATCACCTATACAATCACTTATCTTCACAATGTCTATAACCTTAACACTCAGTATACTGATACAAGCCACTTCCCTTGAATATAAACCTATCAAAATATCTACACTGCCTACATATTTATTTCTAGTAACTCTAAGCGCAAGCACCATATGCAACAAAATTACTGAATTTCATTCATGGTTGTCACAATATCCTCCAGACATACTGGCAGTTACAAAACAGACGACTAAAACTTGTTAACACAGAAAACAGCAAAAATGGCAATGTTCTCCTTCTCTCCAAACTTTTATTCCATAAGTGCTTTTGTTTGGACCAATATCCAAACTTCCTCAGACAATGTTACACAACAAACATTTATATACATAAGCAATTATCTAATTAATCAATTAAACAATTAAATAAACATTATCAACTTGAGCCCTTATAAAACTATAAAAACTATGTACTTTAAAAATACCATTTACATTTTATGTATCCTAAATATCAAACAATAAATGATAAAGAATTAATGAAAATTAAGTACCAAGGACTAACCACAAAGTTTATTTTTGAAGACCAACAAAAACGACAGATTGTAAAAGTTGTATTTTATATTATAAACTCTATATACCAACACAACTTCACCTATCTAGTTGTTTAAGTTTTAAAGTACACATGATAGAAGCATATTTGTTAAGGCCAGGATATATGTGTGCAAAAGTTCTAATTTGCCATAAAAGTTATTTTTCTTCTAACTTTAATGCCCATGGCCCTCCTCTTTTATTGTATGGTTCCTGATGTAAGATAGCAAAAAGGAATATGTGGGTAGGGTGTTGCATTGTATGCCTAGCCAAAGCATTTGTGGTAGTTCCTTTATTTATATGGTAAATATGTTCATATATGCATTGTCTCACTGTCCTTTCTGTTTTTCCTATGTAAAAGGACTGACATTGTTGGCATATAGCAACATAGACAATGCCCTTAGAGTCACAATTAAATTTCCCCAAATGCTATATTCAAAATCTCTGATGGTGATTTTATTATTCACGTATATGTATTGACACTGGTGACAGTGACCGCATTTATACATGCCCACATTCTTTCTCTTGACTCTATTTGGGAGTTCTGGAAGATCTTTTAAATTCTGTCCATGACGGTATATTATATGTGGCAGTTTTTCAAACTTTTTATTAATATGCTTGTCTTCTGTTACCAATGCCCAATTCTTATAAATGATACTTGAAACAAGTTTTGCGTCCTTTGAGAATGTTGTAATAATTGTAGGACCAATGATGTATGACATGCCATTGATATGCATGTTGGTTTGTGTATCTCTACTTCTGTCGATATCCAATCTATTGGTTGTATCACAATACCCATTAGATAAAATAGGTTTGAATTGTCCCATATTTCTCTTGGACACAACTTCTTTCTGTATTTGATTAAAAAGACTGGGTGGATATCCCCTACTACTGAACATAGATCTAAGTAGGCTACACTTTGCATAAAAGTCGCCTTCCAAGGGAATCATCCTTAATGATCTGACCAGTTGACCTTTTATGACTGGCTTCTTTTGGTGGAAGGGGTGACTACTAGAAAAATGCAAAAAAGTTTTGAAGTATGTGGGTTTCCTATATATAGTTGTTCTAAATCTATTATAGGTTCTATCTTTTGATATCAACACATCCAGATAATTAATGGCTTCTGTTTCAAATTGAAAGATGAAGTCCAAAAAGTTTGTAAAACTTTTAATCTCCTCTATGAAGGATGAAACTGTAGTGGTGTCACCCTTCCAAATGAAAAACATATTGTCCTAGTATCCAGTGTACCAGATGGTATGTTGTTGGAACAAATTATTTTTAAATAAAAATTCATGCTCCCAAAATGCTAACACACAATTGGCGAAGCTCCCGCCACAGGGTGCTCCCATACCAACGTTTGTTTATATGCTTGGTCATTAAAGAACATAAAGTTGTTGTGGAGAACTAATTGTAAGAGTGTTTCTAAAACATGTGCTTTGTTATTATCCACGCCTTTGGTGAACAGTAAGTTTCTGACCCAATCAATGCCTTGATCCTGTGGGATAACAGTGTATAAATCTTTTATATCGACTGTTAAAAAATTATAATTGGCATCAAATTCCAATTTATTTATGCCATCCAAAAATCCCCACGAGTCTGGGCAAATGTGCTCCTCACTTTTTATGATCGGTTTTAGTTTTCCATCAACATATTTGGCATAAGCATATACAATAGAACCTCGTCCATCGACAATAGGTCTAAAGGGTGGGTCAGAGATATTTTTGTGTAATTTGGGACACCCGAATATGACAGGTGTTTTTGGTGCTGCCATAGTTAAATAGTGTAGTGTGTTCAAATTGATACTTCCTTCCAAAACAAGTCATTAATGTGATTATATATTTGCTTATATGAAATATTTATCTCATTAATGCTTGTTAAATTATAACAATCATCTTCCAAAACACTATGCATTTTTTGTATGTAGTCATGTTCGTACATGAATATGAGCCCCCCACTCTTATCGGGTTTCATTACCCTGATTCTATGTAGCTTTAGAGAAACCAAAAAATCCAGCTCCTCTGAAGATGTATTAGCAATGGTTATCTAAGAATTATTTCTACATAAGCTATCTTTCAAATCAATTTCGCAAATGTGTTCAAACAATGCTATGGTAGAGTATAATGGTGGATTAAACAAACTCAAAACTTTTAAATCATGTGTTAAACAAGGCGTATTGCCCATTAAAGCTGCTAGGTTTAATTTTCAAACAAAAATTTTTAAATCTAAAATAGTTTTTGCTAGATCAGCCCTTTTAGCGGGCACAAAAGACAACCCTTTGGATAGCAAATCAACAAAATGCGTGTCCAAACAAAAGCCTGTGTAGTAAAAAACCTTAAAGTCACCTTGGGAACTTAATATAACTAGAGGACAACCAAGCGAGCCATGGACTACCTCCTGCGGCGGTTCTGCTTCTTCCGCTGTTGTACCTGTCACCTGGGGTTCTGTTGTGGTAGCATGGTTTTCCGGCAAGCGCCTTGAAAATCCTGCCCATTGACATTGTTTAGTGTGTGTCCTGGTGCTTGCCGTGAACCCTCACCATTTTTGATTCTCTCACTCCATCTCACCTGAGGTGACTGAGTGATGTTATCGGAGCCTACGTCATCGCTTCTGGTGTCAAGGGGATGTGAATCTAGGTTAATTTCTTCCACACAGGCAAAATTAGAAAATTGTGGAGTTAAAGGATAGGCATCACCCTGTGCATAAGCATGGACATCTCTGTTCAATTTTTTAGTTTTTACTTCTATATTTCTTTTAATGACCGAATCTATGGAAGAAAAGATCCGACCATAGTCAAATTTATACCTGAAGAACTCTGCATCAGATGTAATGTTCTTCTCAAGAATTTCTAATTAATTTGAGAGAATCAACTTGTACCCCATAGTGTTTGATAAGAATGCCTAAGAATTCTATGCCTTTTTAAATCAAATAGGCTGATAAGTTCTTGGTGAAAACAAGATTTGGGAATAAGTCCAACAGGGTACCTGAAGACCCTTAGGCATTAACACTTTGTAGATGCATTTTTGCAAGTAACTAATCTCCAATTGTAGTTTCCGGTATTTTAGTAACTTCTTATCGAAGTCGTTCAAGTTGATTATTATGATAGAATTGTTATTTACCGGAGAACTTGGAGTATGTGCATTGTTGTTGTAACCGCCACCAAAGAAAATTGGAGTTTTGAGATATTCACCAGACATCGGTGGCATGTCCAGAAAGTTTTGTGACTGTCCTTGGCTGTTGTTTTGATTCAAAACATTGTCGGGTGTTGTAGTACCACGTCCAACTACATTATTGGTATGGTCATGATTATTTGATACTTGAGCATAAGACAAACCTTGTCGATTGGGAATCGAGCCATTAGATGAATTAATAGGCAGACTAAGGCCACTGTTTCTCTCATTGTCTTCTAATCTTTACTCAAAGTGTCCACTCTGCCTAGCAATTGTTGTACCAAAAGGGTTAAATTACCCACGGCATTCACTTTGCCTAACAGACTCACCTAATACAATAATTCTATACCTTCTTCTAACTTTGTAATACTATACCCTAACCTGACAAATTTATTCTCCTCTACCTAAATTTCTTTATACACCTGCATCACCTTTCTTTGTATCACATTGCATTATGTCATCACCTATACAATCACTTATCTTCACAATGTCTGTAACCTTGTCACTCAGTATACTGATACAAGCCACTTCCCTTAAATATAAACCTGTAAAAATATCTGCACTGCATACATATTTATTTCTAGTAACTCTAAGCACAAGCACCATATGCAACAAAATTACTGAATTTAATTCATGGCTGTCACAATATCCTCCAGACATACTGGCAATTACAGAAACTTGGTTAAAATCTCATATACAAGACAAAGAAATAGCTAATTCTGGATATAATATACTAAGATCTGGGGGTGAAGCATTAATCTATCATAACATCTATTCAATTCTACCACATTCTAAACCTGTTTCATCTTTTAATAATGAAGAAATTCTTATTGCATCTCTACAAAGAAATAATTCTAAACAAATATGTATCGCTGTAGTGTATATACCCCCTGGTCAAAATATTCCCATATTGGAAGACTTTCTCTCCTGGATAACTAAACACATCACCTATGAGACAATCATCATGGCTGATGTTAATATCAACTGGCAACATTTTATCTCTGACTCTCCATCAAATAGCATCAACCTTTATGGTTTCATGCAACAGATTGCAATTCCAACCTGAATACAAAATACCACCCTAGACTGGATCCTGGTCTCTGATCCCAATAAATATCCTAACTCCAATATACTTCCTAATATCATAAGTGACCACCTAACCACATATACGCACAGAACCTCCCTTCAAATACCCAAACCACACATATACAAAGCATCCAGAAACTTAATTAATTTAAATCAAAAATCATTTCATAACATCTTAGAAACCATCAGCTGGTCCTCCTTAAAAACACTAAGGGTTACTATCAAAATATCGAGGTTCAGAAAACTGAACGTTCGATACTACGAAAATGATGTCAGAGTTTTGGTATATTAATTAGGTTATAATGTTGAATCTTTGATCAAATTCAACAGATTTGACATTTATGTCAAAAATCAGACATGATGGCAGTGTAGGTGCAAATGTAAGTGAAACATCTGCACTGCCATTCATGTTTTAGCAGAGGGGTAAACTCCCCTGCGCCACCCCACACCCCCTGCAAATTAAAATTTCTAATTCTGTGATCACACTACAGTGAGGAAAGGGATACATTTCCCTTTCTGCACTGTACCATGACTCTACTCAACATCAAGTTACTATCACTGAATGCACACTTGCATTCGCTGATATGTAATCTCGATCTAACGTTCAGCAACACAGAAAGTCGACTAACGTTCGACTTTCTGCATTCGCTGAACCAAATTTCAGTATTTTGATGGTCAACCCAAAGCATCCAGAAACTTAACTAATTTCAATCAACAATCATTTAATAACATCTTAGAAACCATCAACTGGTCCTCATTAAAAACATTAATTTTAGATAACACCATCTGACAATTTAACAAACTTTTTTTGAATACCCTTAATAGCCTATCCCTTCTCCAGACAAAAAGAATAAAAATTAATCATGCACCCTGGCTAACTAAATCAACAAAACAATTACTACAAACCAGAGCTTGAGCCTGGAAAGACTGGCAGAAGGAAAAAAAATGACACAAATCTACTAATATACAAGCAAATACGTAATAAAGCAAAAAAAAAAAACTTATTACTTACAAGAAAAACTACTTCTCCTAACAATTGTCCAGTCACAACAATAACCCAGAAATTTCTGGAAATCTATTTCAACCCTCCTTACACCAGAGTCCATACAAAATCTATCACCCTCCCCAGATAAAGCTCCATCCCAAGTAGCTGACATGTTCAGTACCCACTTCATTCATAGTGTACTTAAACTTGTAAGTAATTTTACTTCAACTACTGAGTCTAACTCCACAGTTAATTTCCATCTCCACCTAGAACAACCAAATAACAGTTCTACCACTACTACTACTCTCACTCAGTATGGTACTTTCACATCCAAAATTGTATCTCTACCTTTCTCTCTACAACAATATCTAAAACTTGCTGCAGATGCAATTGCCTACCCTGTCAGTGTTTTGATCAATCAATCCATTATGGAGTCTCAAGTCCCAAATCTCCGGAAGAAATATATCAGAATCCCCTTACACAAGGGAGGAAAAAACAATGAACTAACTATTGACCCATCTCTATCCTTTCTCCTCTATCCAAACTTCTGAAAAATGCATACACTTACAACTACTTAACCACCTTACCAAAAATTATCTTCTTACACCCACTCACCATGTTTTTCAACCTGCACACAGCATGACCACTGTTCTCATTTCCTTCTGAGGCACTGTAAAAAAAGCTTTAGACTCTGGCCTCCTAACTTCAGCAATTCTACTAGATTTGCCAAAGGCCTTTGATACAGTATCACATTATAGACTTCTACATCAACTTTCTACAATGGGTTACTCTCAAACCTCCCAAAAATGGTTTGCAGCTTACCTATCTAATAGACAGCAATGCGTAACATGGAAAAATAATCTTTCGCAATACCAGGTTAATAAATCAGGTGTGCCACAAGGAGCCATTCTTGGACCCTTAGTATTCAATATTTTTATTAATAATCTACACACTGCCTCCTTCACAGCTCACTTATCCAATAGGGTGACGATTCCATCATTATCTCCTCCTCTGATAACCTCCCAAACCTCTTGCAAATGACACAAGATGCTTTCACCTCAATAGAGTCCTGGCTAAATGAGGCACAACTACTCCTTAATCCCAACAAGACCAAACTACTATTGTTCTTACCTAAATCACTCTCCTATGATTTCAAAATATGCTCACAAAATAATACAGAGATAGAAATCATTACTCATGCAGAGCTATTGGGTATCACAGTAGACAATAAACTCTCATTTGAGCAACATATACTCAATGCCAGTAAAAAAAAAAAAAACATTTTAAACTAGGAATACTATACAGACATAAACATTTAAAGAAACACTTACTAAAAACGACTTGCCAATACCTTTTTGCTCCCATCCCTCCTGTATGGTACACCTATATTCACCAACCTGCATATATCCTTAAAGAGTAGGCTTCAGTCTTGCTATTATAAAACAGCTAACTTTGCTACAGCTCCAAATAAAAAAAAAAGCAACAGGACACTGCTGTGTTGATAAAATGTAGATAAAATTTAATCCAACATAGACAGATAAAACACCAGGTAAGCGCTTTCGGGTTGCACCCTTCATCAGACAAAGATACATTCTTCAAACAACATTTTTAAAAAAATAAGACAACCAATAGCATCTTGTGAAAAACCCGCCTATTTTGGAGGGTGGGTTTAACTGGAATGACATCATTTAATCCTGGTATCCTGTGTGCCATAAACTCTATGATCCATCTTGATTCAGCCAAAGCTGTCTGATGTTTTACATCACCCCCCCTACTGTTTGGTTTGATGTTAACAATAGCCCTAAATTTGAAGCTATGTGTAGGGTTGCCACTGATATGCCTATATAAGGCATTACTCGGGTCACTATTCCTGACGCTGCTCAAGTGCTGCAAGATTCTAACCTTAAACATATTGTTGGTCATTCCAACATAGAAACAAGGACATTCAACACATTCGGCTAAGTACACTATGTTCATGGTCCTACATGTGGCCCTCCCTTTTAAATGAAACACCTTCTTAGTTACTGGATGTATAAATGTGGTTTCTTTATTAATATGACTACAGGCCTTGCATATCCCACAGGGAAGTGTTCCTGCAGTAGACTTCAGAGATCCACCTTGACCACTCATCTTCGCCTTACACAATAGATCTTTAAGATTCCTATTTCTCCTATATCGGAATCTAGGACTATTGTCAACAATAAGCCTTTAACCAGGGCTTATATCTAGTCTGTTTTAATTTAACACTATCATCAATAGCACTAGAAATAAAACCTTCCTGCGTCTGTTCTACACAAACATCCATACAGGACACTTCCTGAGTATACTGGGGGGTATAGTTAGACCCAATGGAATGGATGGACTGTTAATGATTACATTAGATGTCAACAGTTTATTCACTGTCATCCCGAATGATTATGGCACAACAGCAGTGGGTGAGCTTCTTGCAAAGCAAGATGTGGATTCATATAAAATTGAGTTAGTGAAGGATTTGCTGACACTTGTCTTGGAAAATAATGTGTTTATAGGAGCAGGTTCGATATACAGACAAGCACAGGGGGTAGCCATGGGCACCCCCTGTGCTAACACCTACGCCAATCTGGTTCTCTCCAACTGGGAATCCTCCACAATTCTGAATAACGAAGTATGGAAGGGCTACATAAGTATGTATGCCCGTTTTGTGGACGATATTTTTATTTTATGGAATGGAGACTGTAATTCATTCGACCGCTTTCTTTCTTACATCCACTCCACCACCACATTCTTGAAATTTACTGCCACAACATCCTACACTCATATAGAGTTTTTGGATGTTTGTGTAGAACAGACGCAGGAAGGTTTTATTTCTAGTTTGTATAGGAAAGAGTGTTGGCAAAACACTTTGCTGTCCTACGATAGCATGCACCCCCGACATATTTTTTAAAATATTGTAAAGGGGCAGGTCAGTCGTATATCCAGGGTGAGTGCTATGGATACACAATTTGATGAAGAGTTGGATAAATTAGACAAATGTTTTAAGGATAGAGGCTACAATGAAAGACTGGTACATCATGTTATTGATGATAGTGTTAAGTTAAGACGGACTAGATATAAGCCCTGGTTAAATAGAATATATGGAGGGGAATCGTCAATTGATAATAATGCATACGTGCAAATGGGTCCCAAACTGATGTTCACATATGGCAGCAATATAAAAGACATTAATAGGATTGTACAAAACAATTGGAAAATTTTAACCAGTGATATTGGACTAAGGGGGATTGTTGACAATAGTCCTAGATTCCGATATAGGAGAAATAGGAATCTTAAAGATCTATTGTGTAAGGAGAAGATGAGTGGTCAAGGTGGATCTCTGAAGTCTACTGCAGGAACACTTCCCTGTGGGATATGCAAGGCCTGTAGTCATATCAATAAAGAAACCACATTTATACATCCAGTAACTAAGAAGGTGTTTCATTTAAAAGGGAGGGCCACATGTAGGACCATGAACATGGTGTACTTAGCCAAATGTGTTGAATGTCCTTGTTTCTATGTTGGAATGACCAACAATATGTTTAAGGTTAGAATCTTGCAGCACTTGAGCAGCGTCAGGAATAGTGACCCGAGTAATGCCTTATATAGGCATATCAGTGGCAATCCTACACATAGCTTCAAATTTAGGGCTATTGTTAACATCAAACCAAACAGTAGGGGGGGTGATGTAAAACATCAGACAGCTTTGGCTGAATCAAGATGGATCATAGAGTTTATGGCACACAGGATACCAGGATTAAATGATGCCATTCCAGTTAAACCCACCCTCCAAAATAGGCGGGTTTTTCACTAGATGCTATTGGTTGTCTTATTTTTTGAAAATGTTGTTTGAAGAATGTATCTTTGTCTGATAAAGGGTGCAACCCGAAAGCGCTTACCTGGTGTTTTATCTGTCTATGTTGGATTACATTTTATCTACATTTTATCAACACATCAGTGTCCTGTTTCTTTTTATTTGGAGTTGTTTGTGCTTTGAAGCTCATCGGGACTTTGGCATAGCGTACAGGTTTTTTACTTTCTAACTTTGCTACAGGTAACTCTTACCGCTCTCACCACTGTTACGCTCTGAAAGAATTAACAGGCTAGAATTTCCCCATCATCTTGACTTTCTACAGCTATCCTTTGCACATAAAATAATATAAAAATCAGACTGCTACCCAACCATTAAACATACCTTACATTCCTATAATCCTCCAAGAACTCTCCACTCTAAAAATAAACAACTGGTAAATGTATATAAATCTAAGAAAAGGGATGAACATAGTCTCTACTCCTATATTATTGCAAAATTATGGAACAGCTTACCCTCAAATATCAGTGCCATAAAAAATCACTTTAGACCTTCAAGCTGACACCAAAAACCTACCTTCTCAATTCTTATATCTGTCCTTTGTTCATTACCAAACAGATAATCAACCATTAACTTCCTAATCCTCTAATGTATAACTCATCCACCTCATCTTACTCTCAACACCTTACCATCTCATTTCCTGCACACCTCTCATACTTTCACCTTAATCTCTCTTATTACACTTATCCTTTTGTTCCATATCCTATCTCCTTATTCCATCCTAACTATCTGGTCTCTGGCTATTATGGTATTTTGTGGTCAAATCTTATAGGAATTTTAATTATTTTTCTACTATTTTCATTCTATACCACTCATTTAACTACCATGCTAATTTCTTTTGATTACAAGCCAATGTGTTTGAACATTGTACCAAATTAATGTACTTTTGAATTTCTTATACGTATAAATGTTGTATTAATGATATTATCTAATCAAAGGTATACTGTGTAAATGTTCTGTATTGTCTGGAGCCTTTCTTCCCAGGCCTCTGCTGAAATTGGGTTCCTGACCCAGTCGGGCATTCCCGGTCTTAATGTATGTATGTATATATATATATATATATATATATATATATATATATATATATATATATATATATATATCTATATATATATCTATATATATATGTATATATATATATATATATATATATATATATATATATATATATATATATGGTTCCCCTTCAGAAGGTCGAATGGCTGAAATCTCGAAATGCATATGGTCGAGACCATATGCTCGAAATGTCAGAAGCTCGACCATCTGAATGGGGATCGACATACAGCACAGAATGGGAGATTTCCCTTTCTGCGCTGTAGCGTGATCTCGGAGTTGGTATAAATAAGTAGCGGGGGTGGTGGGGAGTGCAAGGGGCTTGCCCCCCTGCAGAAACATTGTTTTGTGTTACGTTGGTTTTTTTTTTGTTTTTTTTTGTTTTTCCGTTTCAGAAGGTTGAGCTTCTGAAATTTGAGCATATGGCTTTGGCCATATGCATTTCGAGATTTCAGCCATTTGACCTTCTGAAGGGGAACTATATATATAAATAAATATATATATATATATATATATATATATATATATATATATATATATATATAAAATGCATGTGTACATACTTGCAAATATTTGCTACTATAAGTTTTTGCTGTACCTTTTATTACTGTATTGTGGTTTATGCTTTTTCATATTTCATTATGTTTTCATGCTAACATAAAATATTGTCCCCTACATGCTGGTATCTCATGCAGTGCAGTCCATGTCCCACTTATGCATTTATTCTGCAGTGTGTTTGCCTGTATGGAATGTGTATGGTATAATGTCAGATGGCTGTCATGGGGTAAAGACCCTGTTTCATGAATACTGTAACCTGATACATGTGGATTGTATTCTACATTTATGTGTCATCTCACACACACACACACACACACACACACACACACACACACACACACACACACACACATGCACAGTGTATGCCTCAGATGTTGTGGCTCTGTCCCGGTAAACCACTTCTACTGCACATACCTGGTACACCACCATTTATAGACTTATATGTGTTCAGAGCTCTGCAGTAGGTCTAGGTTTATGAATTGTGTGTGGTGTCCTATGTGCATCTGTTTTTATGTAAAGTGCCTGAGTGCATAATGGTCTGCTATGTTTATGAACTGCAACATACATCTTTAGAGAAACCAGCTTCCAGTCTTATGCTTAGTTTCAGAAAAGATCAGGTCTTTTATTAGATACTGAGCAGACAGAAGCTGGAGTTAAACTTCAGATTTGTTTCAGAGAAAATTTTAATATAATTATTTCCCCTGTCAGTGGAAAATTCACCCCCTCTGACAATGAAAATTTGAGTCCTGTGATAGACACCAGATTCACTTTTGTTTTTTGTACAACCTTTAAGGTTCAGCCAAGCAATAATTGCTACCAGAGATGGAAGGAACATCAATTCTTGTATATTCATCAGGGTATGAGTAAGAGTGCTCTTCAGCAGTTATTTGTCTGTTTACTTATTTATTTATTTTACATTTTTTACCTCCAGTAGCCATAGTTACTGTCTGTTGGGAGGCTAGATCTAGTACATACAGAGGTAAGTTATAATAGATTATGAAGAAGTGCACAGTAACTTGAGGTACAGTTTTGGAGGTTCACTCCAGCTTAGATTGCATTCTAGAAGTATAACATTCCTGCATGCAGAACTTGTCAGTATATCTACTGCATTTTACTGTAGAAATGATCTGGGGGTTCAGTATAGATTACATTAACAAATGTTTTTTTTTTTTAATTTCTTAGGTAGACATGTGTTGGTAACCATTTATATGCATAAGGATTGGATGAAGGTATTTTGTTTGTAAAAGTGGCGTGTATAGTTCTTCTGACAAAGAACAGGACACCAGTGCACACTCACTTCTTACTCTAGGTCTGTTATTCCGTAGTATCTGATGGCCATTTTCAGTAAAGCAGATAATAGAGCAGTAGCTAGGGAAATTTGTGCCTTGGGCAGTTACCTACACCGGCACCCTTTCAAACTAGGTTGATGTACACACAAATAAAGCCCCTCTGATTTACTTGCTTACATCAAACTGAGAAAACTGACACATCATTTTTAACTCACTAAAACAGCCACACCAGCTTAAATGAATGATAGTTTCATAGGTTTTTACTAGGCTATTGACCACTAGGGCCCTTACAAGCTTAGCCGTGCACCCCAAACCATTTAAGTCCCAATTATCATGAGCATCTATATGAAGAGGGCATGTTAGTAGGAAGGTAAATAAGGATTTGTGGGGGGGGGGTTGTTAGTTAGGATAATACTTTTCTTATTGACAGCCTCTGGCCATACAGGATATGCGTCCCAGACCATGGGTAAATTTATGATTTCCCATCCAATTGTCAAGATTTTGTTTTAATAGGGTCAGGAATAAACTCTATTTTGCATGGCTAGGAAGCCTATTCCATAGTCCAGGGATTCTTTGGGACACATATCTATTTCTCCAGCATGTTCTGTTTATGTTACAAGCAAAGTTCATATCCCTGGCTCTAATGTTTCTGGTGCTGATTGTTTTGCACATGTACAGCAGATACATCAAGACTGGGTAAGAGGAAGCCCTTTAAGCCAGGCAAAGATCCACTTTCAGTAGACTGCAGGAGACTGAATACAGAGACAAAGCCTTTAGATGATCAATGTAGGGAAGGGAATTCATGCCCTGAATTCTCCTGATGAGAAACCTTTGTAGACATTCCAACTGTTGCAAGTATCTGGTTAGATACATACCAATCGGAGCATTGTATTTAATGACAAGTCTATTAAAGGGTGATTAAAATGGTACTATAACTTCCTTGGACCTGGATACCATACCCTTGCCTCTAAGATGGGTGGCATAGAATGATTTTCTTATTATCTTAGATACGTGTTGGTCAGAGGCCAGATTACTTTCTGCATATGTTTCCAGATCCCTTACTACTAGGTTGACTATTAGGGATGTTTTATCAACAGATTAATTAACTTGAGTTGACAGTTTCCCAAAAAGCATGATAATGGATGTTTTGCATTGTGTTTTAAACCATGGCTTTGGCACCAATCATTTGTATGTGTTAAACCCACTTGCAAGATGTTGCTGTCTTGGTGGGAGCCTGTAAAATCTCTCAGTTTACAGTCATCTACAAACTTGGTGATCCAGAGGCCTTGAGCATTAGCCTTGAATTCCAAGAAGTAGATGCCAAACAAGAGCAGAACCAGCATGGAGCCACGGGGTACTCTGCTAATGACCAGTCTCTTGGTGGAGGTAGTCTCACTGATCCTGACTTCTTGGGTCCTGTCTGTGAGCTAGCTGGCTATTCAGAAAGTTATGTAAGGATTTCTGCCTAGCTCATACATGTTGTCAACAATGCCTGAGTAGGGTATTGCACTGAATGCATTAACCAGGCTAAGAGTCACAATATGCGCTGTTTTACATTCATCTATTGCCTTGGTGACCCTCTTACCAGGGTAGATAGGCATGACCTTCCCCTAACAAAGCAAACTGGAATGGGTCCAGTATCTCAGTAGGTTGCTAATTTCCTTCTTTATCATTTCTATGATAATTCTTTCCATGGCTTTGCATATTAGGGTCATTACATGATGGGTCTGCAGTTCCCTGGGTCAGTTGATGGTCTACCCTTATGAAAGAGGAATGACTGTTGCTGTCCTCCATGCATTTGAAATGTAGCCAGTTTCAAGGCTGTAGCTGAAGACTGCCTCAAGTGGTCCTGCTAAGTCTAAGTCATGTTTTAGACTGTTCAGGAGGCAACCGGGAATCTTCTTGGGACCCATGGAGGTGGTGGTTTTGACTTTATCAAGAGTTGCCAGCAGCTGGTCCCTGCTGATAGCTGGAGAAGTATGTTGGCGTGGATTTCATTTGGTCAAGCTTGGACAGAGTGGGAGGAGAAGTTTGAGCTGACTTTATCATCCAGTAGATTTGCCATATCACCCTGATCAGTGAAGGGGGTACCATATACCACTCCACCTTTATTGAATAAATTCCGGCAATTGGTGGATTCATGTTGGCTCTCCAAAACCAGTTTTTGTGAGTGTAAAATATTCACCAAAGTTTTCTGAAGAACAATGTTTTGTAGGGGACAAGCCCACCCTCTTACTTATATATATAACAACTCCAAGATCACAGAACAGTGGAGAAAGGGGAAAACTCCACTGGCAGCGATAGTAGTTTTGGTGAATGTGCACAAGACTTTTTACATTCAGCAAAACTTCCTTCAGTGAATTGACAGAAACCCCAGCTAGCAATGCCAGTACTTCACTTTCACATTGCCAGTTGCACTGCCTTTACACCATCCTAGATTCAGTTCGGGGGGGGCATGGGGTAATATAATATTCTGATTTAAGTTAAGACTCTAAAATTAAGAGAACATCTTTTCTGCTCTCTGGCCAACCAAGCCTTGTGGAAATTAATTTTATCACTTTTCAACCTCAGTTTTAAAGAAATCAGCATAAACCATATGTGTAACTGGACATGACTAACTGCAACAGAAGTAGAAAAAGAAAAGGAGGAAAAATAGATAGAATAGTGAATAATAGAAATGATGCCAAGCAGGGTAAATGATTCCCGATGGCACACAGCAGATGCTCGTACTTCATAATAAGACAAGCACCTATGTCTCTGATGCAAACATGTAACCTGTAAATGGTTCATCTCCCAGGCCCATGCTTACACTTATCAAGGGTATCAGAACTTGTTAGATCTGGGATGCATGGCTAGGCTTAAAAAGACCCTTGTGGTCGTTAGCCTAGTAAACACCTTTGAACCAGTGAACCTAAGCTACTGTTGGGTCATGACACTGATACGTTGTAAAAGTACACAGAATAGCAGTCATTGCAAATGAATGACTGAGCCCATTGAATATTTATTTATTTGTTTTTGTTTACTTGGAAAGTCTGACTGGGCAGAGCCAATTTTCAGCAGAATGCCAGGGGGGAAAAGCTCCACCACAGTATATTTACAGTAACAAGTGAATTTTAGACAGTTCTCAGAAGAAAAAAAAAAACTGTTACATTTCTCATGAAACAACAAACATAATTACAAGGCAGGTGTATACGTTAAAGTATTTACATCAACAATTATATGTCCATATAGTTATTCCAGCTGTAAAATTTTGCAGGAAGTAAATGGATTATTACTGCAGAAGGAAAAATATTGTTGCAAAGAAGTTTAGTGTTCTTACATTTCAGTAAAGAAAGGTTTGCAAGGAGTTCAAGATATGTAATGACTTTAGCTATAAAATTATGTAGAAAAGGAGATTTTAATATTGTATAGGTTTGTGAAGAGTTCAAGAGATATAATGAAGTACATTATAAAATGATGTAGGATGGGATGGAAAATATTGGTATTATATAGGAAGATAACATTAATAGCATATAACAGGGAGCATGGCAATAGGATTGTTTCTGTTTAGGCTGCCTGTTCCAGATTGGTGTATCTAGAAGGTTTATTATAACTTAGGTATACAGGGGAGGCATGAGACGGGCAGAGTGGTAGATGTGGCAGTTAGAAAAAGAGCAAGATGAGAAGTGTTGTTAAAGGGGTAGTGAAACGGAATGTATTAATTCAAGTGCAGGAGGGAAAGTTGTTAGGGGTGAAATTATTCAAGTAGAGGAAAACAAAAAGTGATAAGCAATATGAAGTTTGTGCTTGTGATAAACATGAGCATGACCAGGACTGGGTAAGGTACTGTTTGAGATGGATTTTATAGCTTAGAAATTTGTTAATCATTTTTACTTGTGGGGGGATGGAGTTCTAGAATTTGGAAATATAACAGGCATATAGTGAGTCCCCAGATGAATTATTTGCTTAGCAGAAATTCATCACTAGAACAGTGATCCCTTTTGGGAGTGTAGGGCAATATGTTTTGCAGAGCATTCTTCAGAATCCATAACTAGCTGAGAGTATGTTATGTAGTTGTTTAGCGCTAGCCAGTTTAGCTGCTTTAAGGCATGGCAGTGGTAAGCTCAGTGTGCAGTGTTGGTAGCAAGTTTAGCTGCTTTGTTGTATAAGCGGCTAGTTTGTATTTTATTGTGGAGCTTAAGTTTATAAGGGTAGGAGGCATATAAGGCAGTTGGAAGCAAATAGGATGAGGCTAGGGTTTTTCTTGCTGGGGCTGTAAGGTACTATATTGCCCTGTAAAGGAAGCCAAGTTTCTGGTGGGTCTTTTTAATTGTTTGAAGAATATGTTGATTAAATTTAAGATTGTCATCTATTACAAACCCCAATAATTTCATCTGTGAAAAGAAAGATTTTTTTTATGGTGATAATGTTTTGGGATGAAGAGCATCAGTTTTGTTTGACTGGGATTAAGTTTTACATTTTTCAGCCAGGTTTCGATTGAAGAGAAAGAAATTTGGGTGATCGGTGATTTCTTGTAGTTTGGATATTGTAGGAGCTGTACATATTAAGGTCAAATTGTCTGCATATTGTACTATATTTGCTTGCTATATGGCAGTGTGAAATTTGTTTACAAAAATATTAAAACAAAGGAGTCCTAGTATAGAGCCCTGTGGGACACCTACAGTAACTGCAAGAGAGGAAGAGAAGTCCCTTTGCCATTTGACTGCTTATTGCATTCCAGATAGATAACTAAGAAACCATTTAAGGGTGGATTGAGAGAGACATATGGAAGAGCGTTCAGTGAGTAAATGTTGGTGTGATACAGTGTTGGAAGCATTGGATATGTCTAGGCACCCAGTTGACACTAGGTTGCCATTGTTCTTATGTTGGGTTTTAGTGTTGCTGAAGTGAAGGAAGGCGATGGTTGTGCTGTGGTGCAGTCTGAAGCCATGCTGTGTTTCTGAGAGCAGATTATTTGTTTTTAGGTGATGTAGAAGTTGTGCATGAATATATTTTCAAGTATTTTTGATAGGGGAGAGAGGAATTCAATGGGCCTGTAGTTGTTACACTTTGTGTCACCTTTGTGTGAAAGTATAATAATGGAGCATTTTTTTTCCAGATGGAAGGAATTTATTTTTTGGATATATATTTATTTATCAATATAGAGACTAGAAAAGCAATTGCATCTGCAGCCATTTTTCAGTAGTCTGAGCCTGAGGGGAGTTGGTCAGCAGCCAGGGTGACTGATTTTAGCTTATGTAGGAGTTTTTTAATAGTGGAGGTACGTACTGGGCTGAAGTCAAATAGCTGAGGATATTTAGCAGTTGCTGCTGGTAGTCAGAGGGTAGTGGAAGTATCAATGTTTGTGAGGAAATATATGTCTGTATAAAGTAGTTATTAAACTGTGTGGGAATTGAATCAGTAGTATTGCTGGATGTAGGGATGGGGTGATAATTTGGCCTTGATATAAAAGTTTGATTATGGATGTACAGAAGAGTTCTGGGTTGTTCTGATGTTTATTTTTGAAGATGTTATAATACATTTGCTTGTCATGATTTATTTGGTATTTTGTCCTATTCCTTGTTTGCCTGAAAAATTGGAATATATTTTATGTTCTATTTTTTGCGCCACTCTTTCCAGGCTTTGTCATGTTGTGGCATTAATTTCTTAGTTTCTTTTGTTAGCCGTAGTGCAGGATTAGATTTTACCCATTTAGTACATACTGGGGAAAGGTTATTGAGCATTTTTAGGAATATCTCATTGAAGTGTTAGACAGCAGAGTCTAAGGGCATAGATTTTAGTATTTCCAGTTATATTCTCTTAAGGATTTGATAAAATTGCATTTGTCAAAGTTTTTTGAGTTATGGTTTTGGTTGCAAATTATATGTTATCTTGTATATTGTAACTTCTGAGAGTGTAAGTAGGTTGATGGTCACTTATTATGCCTGGAAGACTATTGGCTGCCCTAGTTTTATTGGGTATGTTAAAAATCCATCCTAATGATGATTGCCTACTGGTACTTTTGTGGTCTCTAATACAAAGCTAAAACAGTGCACACATTCATTACCTAACACTATCACATGCAGAAATCTGACATACAGCAATGCCATATTGTGCTTACAAAGTAAACTGGTGCAGAATGAAAAAAAAAATCTTTGTAGTAATGAAGAACACATGCAATTAGACTTACAGACTGTATTCATGCAAGCAAATGCATTTATACTAAAGACAGGGCACTAGCTGGTTCAGAGACTGCTAGCATTGTCATATAGATTAGAACTGACAAAATTATCATGATCTGTATTCATAACAGGACACACACATTGCACAGTTTCATGCACACACTGATCTACACCATACAACATGCAGTGCTGGCCACTTCAAAGAAGCTTATGTTCTCCAACATGGTTATCTACATCAAGTATGTGGTGATTACCCATAATCAAATAGGAGAAAGCATAATATTGACCCAGATGAGACATAGGTGTGCTGTCCTTATGGCGTTCTGGCACATAGGGCTATCTGGTATGTGAGGAAGAACTGCTGTGTACAGGGCAGGACCAGATATTGATTGGAGCCACATAGTACAGTATCTAGAAATACTAGCAGACCAACTGAACTAGATAAAACAGAATGAACCAATGTATTTGTTTTCAGGTCAAGCTGTAGTTGTAAGCTATCATGATTGCAGCCATTCACCCCTGACACCATGGCTGCATGGGTCAGTCTGTGACTCAACCACATCCAGATAGCACATGCCTAGGAAGCCAGTTGGTGGTGTTTAGACTGGACAGCACATAGAAGGTCTTGCAGGCGCATTATCAAGTGGCAATAGATTATGTTTTTCTGCATTTTGTACATGAGCCCTACAGGGTACCTTTCAGCACTATCATGCATGGTTACAGGTGTGAAAAACAACAAATAATCCCAACCATTCAATCAGGTTCATGTTATCATGTTGAGCCATAACCCATGGCTATGCCCATTGAACAGTGCTGGTTTTTGGCATAGTGTCCTGACCAGCAATGGATGTGCTAGCTGTGGATCCCCACTGAAATATTGGCACTGAAAGCAACACTGGCATCTGTAATAAAAAACCTACCCAACAGATATGTGTAATGGTCTACGTTTAGAATATATTGCTGAAGTGTAAAATGTAGTAGAAAGCACTTCTGTGTCTTGACACCACCTGCTTAACACTACAAAGTCCTGTAATGACACAGACACAAATTGGATACCAGACCATGCCCCTATATAATGCATCAGAAACATTTGACATTCATTGACAAATACAAAGATTCTTTTTTCCAGACTAAAGTATTGACAACTGTGAACTCCTACTACAGAGAATTTCCATAGGCTGCTGTCAGTGCTTTTGTCACTCTGAAATTCATAGTAACATATACATACATAATTCACCTCATTAGGATCAAGTCTTCGTGAGTCAAATAGTACCTCATAATATTACCATTAAGTTTGGTATAATGAGGTCTGGCAGTAGTAAATGGATGGCACCAAAGGTCATTCATATACAGAAAAAGTTTATAGTAGTAAAAGAATACCCTTTTTATAAGTCATTGCCTTAGTTATGCTCATGGTTCAGGGTTGCCACTTGATTATGTAAGAATAATACTGAATACCTGAAACCATATCAGAATTGCGAGACTCTTCAATGTAAGTCTCAAAACTCTGACAAAAAGTAACTGCAATCATCAGAACATAACATCAAGGATGTCCTTCGTGGTTCACTGTTGCAGTCATCACTGTAGGGTTCTTCCTGCCAGCAGCAGCCCCCGATCGGCCAGAATCCCAAAGTCTGGATCGGGCGCCAGCTGAGGTCGCATTTATCCTGACGTCAATGCGCCGGAAGGTATAAAGACCTCAGCTGACGCCATTTCCCCAGTCTTTCTTGCTGCATGGTGCCCTTTGCAGTTCTCTGATGCCAGTCAGCCTGTTCCTGTTTGTTTTTGGATCTAACCCCAGGATTTTCATTTTTTACAGATAAGTACCCCATTGGGGAGGTCTTTTTCTTGCTCCAGTCAGATGTCAGAAAAAGTTAATAATTGTATTTCTTGTGGAATGCAAATACCTCATAGGGATTTTCACTCTTACTGTATTCCCTGCCTGGGTCCTGACCACGATGTTGCTAATTGTGTGTTTTGTGCTAGATTTAATCAGCGTACTATTAGGCATAGATATAACTTTGCCTTTTACTATTTTGGAAAAAGGTTTAATTATAACATGTCTTCAGATTCTTTTCTGGCTTCTGGGGTGTGTAAGAGGTGCAGGGATGCAGACAAGCCTCCGAGGTCCACAGCAAAGGATGTTACTCAGTTATTGCCAGTTGCTGGTTCGTCGGTCATCAGTGAGGCACCTTTGCAGCCCCTGTCGTCTGCCTCTTTTGAACCAATTGCCTGTACCAACTCCGGTGTGGAGCTGATGGGGTCTTCAAAATTGCCAGGGACTGGACCTTCGGATACTGCTCCCACAGTTGGGTCTGGAACTGGTAGGCAGGTACTGGCTTCTGAGGGAGTTCTTAGGCCTTCACAGCTTCCTGTAAATGTGGATTCGGGTTTACATGCTAAATCAAAGTCTAAGGCTCCAGCTAAAGTGAAGTTGCTAGCACAGGCACCTTTTGATCAGGGTCCTAGGCCTCTGAGGCAGATGGTTAGGATGGCTGAGGATCTCTTAACTATGATCAGGGGGTTCTCATCCCCCTCCTGACAAGAAGCCTAGATTACAGTCCGATTATGATTCTTCAGACCAAATTTCTGTTTCTTCTGCTTCTTCCCTTGAGCAGAATTATTCTTTTCCTCTTTATGAGGATTCTGATGCTGAAGATTCCTTTCCTTCCGCCTCTCCACCTGAGGATTATTCTTTTGGTGAAACTTAGCATGATATGAGGGTGCATTTTCACTGGGAAGGGCAGGAATTCTCTGAATCCAAGAAAAGGCTTAGGGATTTTCTTCTTCTCCCACAGCATAAGCCTCTGGCTATTCCCCCTGTATTGGACATTGTTGATGATGTTTTTTCAGAAGCTTTTCTCTCTCCTGATTCTTTTGCCCCTACTCCGGCCAAACCAGATAGGTATTATAGGGTTCCAGATTCTCATAAATTTCTTTTTAAAAATCTTTCGCCTGATCCGGAAACAATTTCTCAGAGTCCTAAGGGTGTTAAAGCGGCCTCTGCTAAAAATCCTATTCCCTTTGACCAAGAGTCCAGGGCTTTGGAGAGATGGGGTAAAAAGGTTTATACTTGCTACATTGTCTGTTAGGGCTTTGAACTGTCAATTTCATATGCTGAAGTATCAGCAATACCTTTTGTCTGTATTTAAACAGAAGATGTCAGCTGTGTCTATTGGTGCGGATAATCAGGAGTTACAGGATTTATTGCATGCTATTGAACAAGTGGGTAAACATATCCTGCATTGTGGTTTTGATTCTTTGAAAGCTTCTTGTAGGGCTGCAACAACTGGCACTGTTAATAGATGACATGCTTAGTTAAGGGATCAAAGATTGCCAGATCAGATTAAAGCCAAACTTTTGGATACCCCTTTGCAGCACGATGTTCTGTTTGGATCCAAAGCTGAAGAGGTACTGAAGAAAATGGAGGACAAAGCCAAATCTATGCAGATGGTTAAGGATTTTCTACAGTTGCAACCTCCTAGATTTAGCAGACACTGGACAACTAAACCTTGGTCCTTTCCGGGCTCGGACAGGTCTCAGAGAGGCAGATTCAGGCGTTCCAGAGGTAGGGGACAGTCACAGTCCCATTTTAGGAATAGGCAGTGGAGTGCCCCCTCTCCCAAGGGAGGTGATGATAATTCTCAACCCTACCGAAAACAGTCTTTATGACTCTCCCTTTCTGGTTCCAGGGGCTCCTCTCCTGGAAGCTCCTTTGGGGGGAAGGATTTCTCTTTTTTATCAAAATTGGAACCACATAACCCGGGACAAATGGGTTCTAGACATAGTCTCAAGAGGTTACAGATTTCATTTCCACACCTTGCCAAAACCGAACGGTTGGCCAGACCTGCCAAATCATCAGTGGGCAGAGGCACAAAGGCAGGTTCAGTCCCTCCTGGCTATGAGGGCCATAGAATTGGTGCCAACTTTAGAAATAAGGCAAGGTTTTTATACCAGACTTTTCCTGGTTCCCAGGAAGGAAAATTCGTGGAGACCAATCCTGGACCTCTCTGTACTAAACACCTTCCTAGATATACCAAAATTCAAGATGCTCACTCTGCAGCAGCTGCTGCCTATGTTGAGCAAGAACGCTTGGATGGTGACTTTGGACTTAAAAGAAACTTACCTGCATATTCCTATAAGGCAAGAGTGCAGAAGGTATCTGCGTTTCAAAGCGGGCTCAAAACATTACCAGTTCTCTGTGCTGCCCTTTGGCTTATCTACTGCTCCCAGGGTCTTTACGAAGTGCCTGGCACCAGTAATGGCATTTTGCAGACAGAAGGGGATTCAAATTTACCCTTATCTGGATGAATGTCTTCTTCAAGTGGACAACAAAGACACTCTACTTTGGCATCTAGCCTTTGTGCAGCATCTTCTTCAGTGCCTCGGTTTCACAGTGAATCTAAAGAAATTAAACCTGGTACCCACACAACAGCTTACTTTCCTGGGTGCTCTTTTGTGTACTTCGACCCAGATGGCTTACTTGACACCAAACAGAAAAGTGCAACTGGCTTCTTTTTTCCGACACCTGGCTTCAATGAAACAGCTGACTGCAAGAAAAATTCTGCAGGCTTTGGGTTACATGGCCTCCTGCATTCTGCTAATACCATATGCAAGGCTGCATATGAGGAAACTGCAGTGGTACCGCAAGAGTGTCTGGTCTCAGCATTACCACAGTTTGGAAACAGTGGTCACGATTTTGCCTTGTCTCCAGCGAGAGTTTCTTTGGTGGGCCAAAGCCTGTCTACAGAACAAGGGGAAGCCTTTTTGTCCACTGCTGACCAACCAAGTTCTGACAACGGATGCTTCAGATTATGCATGGGGAGCCCACATGCACAGGAGATGTCTTCAGGGTGTTTGGACGAAGGAGCAAATGCACCTGCACATAAATTTGAAGGAGATGCTAGCTGTACAGAATGCCCTAATTGCCTTCAGGTACCTTCTTCTGCCAGAACAATTGTTGATACAGACAGACAACACTACAGTGATGTGGTACATCAACAAGCAGGGGGGCTCTCACTCTTACCCCTTGTGCAGATTAGCCATGAATCTCTGGTACACTGCTCTGACCTGCAGTGTCAACTTACAGGTGCAATTCCTGCCAGGGAAAGACAACACTCTGGCAGATGCATTGAGCAGACACATTTCAGATCCACACGAATGTATGTTGAATTTTCGGATATTCAGGATAATTATAAAGGCTTGGGGATGTCCTGACATAGATCTCTTTTCATCCCCTCAGAATCATCAACTTCCAACATTCTGCACAAGGACCTACCACAAACTAGCATGGAAAGTGGATGCCCTCTCATTCAGTTGGAAACACTTCTCAGTATATGCTTTTCCTCCCTTTCCTCTTCTCCCTCGGGTACTTCTGAAGATAAAACAGGGCAGACTGCACATGATTCTACTGGCTCCCAATTGGCCTCGGCAATTCTGGTATTCCACTCTGGATTCTGCCTCAAATCCCTCATCTACTGTCTCAACGGGATGGCCTGATACTGCACAGTCATGTTGAGACTCTGCATCTAGCTGCCTGGCAGATCCAGGGTCTGTAAACACCTCTGCCCTTTCCAAACAGGTATTGGATTTAATCCTTGAAGCTAGATGGCCCAGCACTAGAAAATCTTATACGGGAAAATGGAAAAGATTTTGCTCCTGGAGTCAGGTCCAGGGTGGTGATTCTTCTGTTCCGAACATTCCTCTGATTTTACAGTATCTGACAGAGTTATTACATACGGGCCTATCTTTTTCTTCTGTTAAGCTTCGTGCTTCTGCTATTTCTGCACATTATGATACGGATCCTCCAATTTCTTCTCATCCATCACTTAAACAATTTCTTAGAGGTGCTAAGAATATTCGGCCCCCAATAAGGGCTCCTGTTCCCACTTGGGATCTTAACTATGTTTTGGATAAATTAACTTTGTCTCCTTTTGAACCTGCAGCTTCCACGGATTTAAAATTTTTGTCTTGGAAAACTGCTTTTCTTTTAGCTATTACCTCTGCTAGAAGAATTTTGGAATTGCAAGCACTCATGGCTGTGGAACCCTTCCTTATTTTTCATCAGGACAGGGTATCTCTACGGACTAATCCCACATTTATGCCCAAGGTGGTTTCGGCAGTGGCCTTGAATCAGTCTATTCATTTGCCTACCTTTTATCCTAATCCTCAAAGTGAAGAAGAAAGTCTTTTGCACTCTCTAGACGTGCACAGACAGCTTCATCTATACCTGGACAGGACCAAGATATTTCAGAAATCTGATCAGTTGTTTGTCGCTTATGCTCCTACTGTTCAGGGGAAAGCAATCACTAAGCAAACCATTTCCAAGTGGATTGCCCATTGCATCAAGTTCTGTTACTCTTATCATGGTAATCCAGTTCCTGTTAATGTTAGGACTCATTCTACCCGGGCTACTGCTACTTCAGCAGCTTTTCTTTGTGGGGTTCCTACCAAGGATATTTTGGAAGCTGCTACTTGGAGTTCTGTACATACTTTTTCTAAGCATTACAACCTCCCTCTCTATTCTAAATCCAGGGCAGGTTTTGCTTCTGCAGTTTTGCAAGGTTTTGTGACCGCTCCCTCTGTTTCTCCTCCTGCCACCCTTTCTTAGCTTTGGGACTCAACCCTACAGTGATGACTGCAACAGTGAACCACGAAGGACATAGTACAGTTGTGTACTCTTACCATAAATGTAGATGTTCGAGTGTGTTCACTGTTGCAGTCTGGGTTACCCTCCCTCCTATCCCCTCTTTTGTTTTTTTCTTGAGTATTGTCTGTTATCAGGTATTTTGGCTGCTGAGTTTTTGGGCATGGTTTCATTTTTAGCCTTTTTTTTCTGGGCACCTGACATCTGGGGCAAGAAGAACTGGGGAATGGCATCAGCTGAGGTCTTTATACCTTCCGGCGCATTGACATCAGGATAAATGTGACCTCAGCCGGCGCCCGATCCAGACTTTGGGATTCTGGCCGATCTGGGGCTGCTGCTGGCAGGAAGAACCCTACAGTGATGACTGCAACAGTGAACACACCCGAACATCTACATTTATGGTAAGAGTACACAACTGTACTTTCACAACTTAGTGTTGCACCTAAAAAGCATGTTTCTGAATCGAAGCAAAGCCCGCTATACCCCCCAGTGTCAAGGGGATTACACTACCACACTTGTGTTACCTGTATATGCTAACTCTGAGACTGCTGTACCTTAAAGAAAAAGGAATACTCTGAGATAATGTGATGCTGGAGTTAGTATATATTTCTCTGAAATGAATTTAAATTCTCATAGCTGACAAGATCACACGTATCGTCCTTGAACATAAAATTGGATTCCTAAATACATCTTCTACTGGTAAGAATTACTGTTGTTAGAGAGATATTTTGTTGCATTCTTCTGTATTTACAAAGGCAACTTAGTCCTGTTATGTACAATCAGAACACTATTACCTGTATTCATAAGTTTTACTTTTTGCTATTTAACTTGACACTTTACCATCCATTCTGCAGATTTTGTACAGCAGTTTCCACAATGAGAGATTCACAGCTGTGTTTTAAGTCTCTCTTGTGGTTTATGTCCCCCACTGCTCTGGTGATTTGCTTTTTAGAAAGGCCAGGCAAGTATTCTTTACACTTAAATAGTAGAATCCAGTCCAAGTAAGATATTAAGCATTCCATTCACTGATAAAGCTTGTAATTCAGGGTGCATAAAATCTCCAAATCTGATAATCTATCACTTCTACCACTTAACTCCTTTCTCTATAGAAAGGACATATATGACTATGGGTTGCTTCAGTAATATGTCATGGGGTATAATATTCAAGATAAGACATAAAGCTATAGGGAACTGTTCTTTGTTAAATAATTTCAGGCAATGCATGTAACATGCTGTAAAATATATCCATCAGTAGCGGTTTTCATAGTTATAAAAAGTATGAGTATATTTGAACTTGTTGATTGGTCTTCATGGCTGATAATTCAAAATTACCACAGAATAAAAATAAAAATGAAACATAAACAAGTTGTCAAATCATTGTGTTTCATCTGTAATTGATAATCACTGGGAGCTTTGAGAGTTATCATTTTAGCAATAAATATATATGTTAATTGTATATCTTTTAAAATCAACACCTGAGAAATGAAGATCTTAAGTGATGAAACTCTTTTAGCAGCATATAACTGATTAAGCCACAAACTGGTGTGACCTGATCCTTTCCTAATTCTGTGAAAATAAACACAGTAGGGCATGTGTAGTAAAAAATCATAGTTTTTTTCATTCACATGACTGCTGTTACTTGTGGTTTCTATGTTTCACTTACACAGCAAGTCAGATTCAACTTACCACACTTGACTCTGATTCTTATAATTAATACCATGATAGCCAGAAAAAACATAGCCCTTAATTAGGAGTTTGGGGCCTTTAACTGCTAGACAAGCTGGATGGAGTTATTTACAAGAACTAGTCGCTGAATGGAGCAGATGTTCTGTATGGTACAATGTCACACAATGATGAATTAGATGCAAAATGTATTTATTTGTCATATAAAATTAATGCTTGGCATTCCAAGATTAGCCACCATCTACCCTGTTGAGGGAACATTTCTTGTGGAATTACAAATGGATAATCCCTGTAACCATTAGGAGGCCACCACATTTCACAATAAATCACCAAGCAGATCCAACAGCAGATGTGGAGTAAACTGCAATGAGTCCAAGTAGTGAAAATTCTGTCATTGCATCATTACTTCTGCTGACCCTAGAGTTTAAAATATTTTAAGCAATCATATAGTGACTATCTGAAAATGTCACCATGCTCTCACCACTGATTTTCATTCAGTTGGATTATCTTCAAATGGATGTTGCAGCTTCTGTGTATGTGGTACCGAAAGCTTCCAGTATGATTATATGTTACTCGTTGAAACAAATTATTGTGGCTCTTTTTTGGCCATGATGCATATTCCAAGAATTTACAGCTGACAGATATGTGCTGGAATCACTGACAAGTTAGTGGTTTAATAAAATGATGAGAGCTGTCAATACTCAAGGGCACATAGAAGAAAAACAATAAGAATATGGAACATAGCCATCTGCTGTAAAGTTTTATGTTTTTTCTCTTTTGGCTCCAATGTTTTGTCTTAGATTTCTTTCTGTGTCTAGAAATATTTTTTTTACATCTGGAAGACAAAAGTTAAAAAAAGGAACTCTGTATAACACAGAAAATTGTGTTTACTAGAGGTTTGGGGATGGTGACATAAATTATTTCCAGTACTCCCTGTTCACCACATATTTTCTATAAAGTACAGAAAAGTCTGCTACTAAAGAGTTACAAGGAAAGCAGTCATAGTTTCCTTTCTGCAGCATATACTTTCCATAATAGCTCATGCTGTAACTACACACTTTTCTTTCCTTTAGCATGGTTCACTTTGCTATCTGCATTCAGCTGCCTCACTATATTCTGTTGGTTCTTTGATCGCCTTTCCCAGACTCTAAACTTTTTTTTTCTATGCATCTTCTCTGTGTCCTTTCCACACACTTTCTTTCCCTCTCCTCTCGTGTACTTGGCGGGAAGCTTCCTTGGCTGATTTTAGAGTAATCCAGGAAATCCATGAGCAATTTGTGTTCCATTCTTTTATAAATGCTATTTACAGTGCACTGTTTTAGTTGAAGTGTTTAGTTTTCATTTTTTTTTAATTATTCATATAGAATGGTATCTGTAGATACAATGTTATGAATGATGTACTGCAAACTTTTCTAGTTTGACTACTTTTATTGTCATTCCAGGAATTATCTGATGCTATTTTTGTTGTTTTTATTTTCTGAATATATGACACAACTAATTGAATGCATTCTTACTTATGTAATTTGCTGCATATAGCTGGTAACTAGCTGAAAAGATTTTAAATTACCTTTAATGTAGCTGGTGGATGGCACGGTGGTGCAGCGGTTGTGTTTTTACCTCACAGCAAGATGTTCTCCAGTTCAATTCTCAGCTGGGGTGCCTTCTGTGTGGAGTCTGCATGTCCTCTCTGTGTTTGTGTGAGTGTACTCTGGTTTCCTCCCACGTTATAAAAACAAGCATCTTGGAGCATTGCTCCCTGTGCCTCTGCTGCAAATTGGCTTCATTCCAAGTCAGACTTTCTCAATAAACAAATGTTAAATAAAATTTTAATGTCTTATTATTTGGTCATTCCCTCATTCCCAGTTATGTTTAATATACTTTCTAATGTAAATTTCATTCAATACTGTGCATCCACTTTTTCCTAGTAACTTATTGTAAGCATTTTTTTTTGTTAAATCTCCAGCTCCTACTTCTCATTTAACCATGTTAATATTGAGCCTAATTGCTCATTGCAGATTTTGTATCATTATTTGGAAACCAATAACTGTCAATGTTCTCTTTCTACTAGCTTCATTGTGTGATGTGCCTTGCTATCATGCAGATGTCTTTATTTTCTCCTTCTAGACATACTGTATCTATGCTACTATACAATCATAATGTATCTTCCCTGTACCTCTTCTTCAGTCATAAAGTCACAATGTATTTGTTTTATTGTGTGAATTATTACTCAGATGGCTATGCCATTGCAACCTAAAACTTTCAAGTTATACTTTTTGTAACCTAGATATATTGCAATGTTGCAGTTGATATTGAATTTAATAGATTTTACTGTGAATGATTTTGTATAGAGGTCTCCATGTTTTTCTCACCATCAACGTCTCCTGTTCATATTTATACAGAAGGGTTGATCTTCTTAAAATCTGCTGCATCCATCCCCTGAATAAAATTCCAGGTTTGTGCCAAGAACTTTCCATGCTACATCAAGCACTTTCTTCTAAGTTAGCTGCTTAAACTCAACTCTCACTTAAAGTAAGGACTACTCCACTTGTTTCTATGTCTATACCCCACTGGTCATGATCGATCTGTTTATGATTTGTTTCTGTCTAGGTACTTGACTAAGGCTTCTTTTGAACTGTATTTGGCAAACAACGTTTTCCCTCTGCCCTCCGACAGTCTTACACTGCTACTATCCTACCCACCTGCTCCTCCTCATTTTCTCCTCTCTGACGACTGCTGTTAGCTTTTTTGACTATGTTATACATTTGTATTCTGTCTACTCCTCTACCTCATCCCCCCAGCTTTTTCTGCCTTTGAAGTCTTTTATCTCTACTCCTGCTCCATTCTCCTGGCAATCTGTCATCCTCTCTTCTCTTTTTCATATTACTTCCATTTGCCAGAATCTCACTAACTGTTTACACTGAGAGGATCAGTACAGCTTCTAATGTTTATTACTATGGAATATGCATACAGTGAGTGCACTATGGTGTGTATGAAAAAAAAAAAATGACACACAGTCCAACTGCCCTGTAATTATATCCTCTGGCCAAAAAAACTGTTAGTAGACAGTTCTGCTGAGAGCCACATTAGATTTATGCGCCCTTTGCATGTACTCAAATAAAGGCTATCAGCTGCAATGATGTTGCAATACAGTGTGAGCCTACCACCATGAGGACTACAACCATTTTACTCTCCTTTGGATGTGTCAATGCCATAGTCATCCCTACCCATAGAAAAATGATCTTTTGCTGATGTTGAACCCACTACCTTTACTTTAGGCTATGTTCATGGATACTCAGTCACTGACAGAGATAGCTATGGAACTGAAGAAATGCCACAGGCAAGTACTGCAGAATGTACCAATCATTTCTTATGATAACTGTATATACAGCTTCTTTACTGATACTAGTATTTCATTCATTGACAGCTACCCAGCAAATGCACAATGAATCCATGAGGTGCCAACAAATGCAGTCTGCTGCATGAACCTTGAGGTATTTTTGAGCACTGCCTTTTACGTAGATCATTAATGTCACTACAGTTTATAAAATGTGTGAAGTGACCATTATGAAACCCTCCTTACTAATATTATGCAGTACTGTGTCAGGTTCCATACTACTATTATGCACTACTGTGTCGGGTTCCATACTACTATCAGGCAGTACTGTGCCAGGTTCCATACTACTATTATGCAGTACTCTGTCAGGTTTCATACTACTATTATGCAGTACTGTGTCAGGTTCTATACTACTGTTATGCAGTACTCTGTCAGGTTCCATACTACTATTATGCAGTACTCTGTCAGGTTCCATACTACTGTTATGCGGTACTCTGTCACGTTCCATACTACTGTTATGCAGTACTCTGTCAGGTTCCATACTACTAATATGCAGTACTCTGTCAGGTTCCATACTACTATTATGCAGTACTCTGTCAGGTTCCATACTACTATTATACAGTACTCTGTCAGGTTTCATACTACTATTATGCAGTACTCTGTCAGGTTCCATACTACTATTATACAGTACTCCGTCAGGTTCCATACTACTATTATACAGTACTCTGTCAGGTTCCATACTACTATTATGCAGTACTCCGTCAGGTCCATACTACTATTATACAGTACTCTGTCAGGTTCCATATTACTATTATGCAGTACTCTGTCAGGTTCCATACTACTGTTATGCAGTACTCTGTCAGGTTCCATACTACTGTTATGCAGTACTCTGTCAGGTTCCATATTACTATTATGCAGTACTCTGTCAGGTTCCATATTACTATTGTGCACTACTCTGTCAGGTTCCATACTACTATTATACAGTAATCTGTCAGGTTCCATACTACTATTATGCAGTACTCTGTCAGGTTCCATACTACTATTATGCGGTACTCTGTCAGGTTCCATACTACTATTATGCGGTACTCTGTCAGGTTCCATACTACTATTATGCGGTACTCTGTCAGGTTCCAT
The DNA here is from genome assembly GCF_019279795.1 of Protopterus annectens. NCBI lineage: Eukaryota > Metazoa > Chordata > Ceratodontiformes > Protopteridae > Protopterus > Protopterus annectens. The sequence goes on from NC_056735.1 coordinate 1,833,825,095, forward strand.
ATTACAATTATGCAGTACTCTGTCAGGTTCCATACTACTATTATACAGTACTCTGTCAGGTTCCATACTACTGTTATGCAGTACTCTGTCAGGTTCCATACTACTATTATGCAGTACTCTGTCAGGTTCCATACTACTATTATACAGTACTCTGTCAGGTTCCATATTACTATTATGCAGTACTCTGTCAGGTTCCATATTACTATTATGCAGTACTCTGTCAGGTTCCATACTACTATTATGCAGTACTCTGTCAGGTTCCATATTACTATTATGCAGTACTCTGTCAGGTTCCATATTACTATTATGCAGTACTCTGTCAGGTTCCATACTACTATTATACAGTACTCTGTCAGGTTCCATATTACTATTATGCAGTATTCTGTCAGGTTCCATACTACTGTTATGCAGTACCCTGTCAGGTTCCATACTACTATTATGCAGTACTCTGTCACGTTCCATACTACTATTTTACAGTACTCTGTTAGGTTCCATACTACTATTATGCAGTACTCTGTCAGGTTCCATACTACTATTATGTGGTACTCTGTCAGGTTCCATACTACTATTATGCGGTACTCTGTCAGGTTCCATACTACTATTATGCGGTACTCTGTCAGGTTCCATACTACTATTATGCGGTACTCTGTCAGGTTCCATACTACTATTATGCAGTACTCTGTCAGGTTCCATACTACTATTATGTGGTACTCTGTCAGGTTCCATACTACTATTATACGGTACTCTGTCAGGTTCCATACTACTATTATGCAGTACTCTGGCAGGTTCCATATTACTATTATGCAGTACTCTGTCAGGTTCCATATTACTATTATGCAGTACTCTGTCAGGTTCCATACTACTATTATACAGTACTCTGTCAGGTTCCATATTACTATTATGCAGTATTCTGTCAGGTTCCATACTACTGTTATGCAGCACCCTGTCAGGTTCCATACTACTATTATGCAGTACTCTGTCACGTTCCATACTACTATTTTACAGTACTCTGTTAGGTTCCATACTACTATTATGCAGTACTCTGTCAGGTTCCATACTACTATTATGTGGTACTCTGTCAGGTTCCATACTACTATTATGCGGTACTCTGTCAGGTTCCATACTACTATTATGCGGTACTCTGTCAGGTTCCATACTACTATTATGCGGTACTCTGTCAGGTTCCATACTACTATTATGCAGTACTCTGTCAGGTTCCATACCACTATTATGTGGTACTCTGTCAGGTTCCATACTACTATTATACGGTACTCTGTCAGGTTCCATACTACTATTATGCAGTACTCTGTCAGGTTCCATACTACTATTATACAGTACTCTGTCAGGTTCCATACTACTATTATGCAGTACTCTGTCAGATTCCATACTACTATTATGCAGTACTCTGTCAGGTTCCATACTACTATTATGCAGTACTCTGGCAGGTTCCATATTACTATTATGCAGTACTCTGTCAGGTTCCATATTACTATTATGCAGTACTCTGTCATGTTCCATATTACTATTATGCAGTACTCTGTCAGTAGCCATAGACGAATTTGCAGAAACCAGTGTATACTAGAAAGCATGCTGTGAGAAACATAGAAACATGGCCATGGCATCAGCTATCTTAACATCAAGTTGATTAGTACAAAAGACTTTATGAATTTTCAACTATATAAACACAGTATAGATCAGCATGGTTGCTTTTTTGAAGAAGCAGAATTAAATTATCTTAACAATGTCTTTACTGTAGAATAACTAGATCTATGGCATAGACTAATTAAACCCTGACTTTAACCTAGAAGGCCTGAGTTTAACTAACACCTGCAGTGCCTGTTGGATCTGGCAGGGGATGAGGCAGGAAAGATGACACATATGTATGTCCACCAGTCCCAGGGTCTACGGTGTGGGGAGGCATGTGGGTGGGGCATACTGATCAATCTGCCACTGGTGGAAACCAGAGTAAAGGGGCAGCAAGAGCCAGTTTGGGTTGCACTCAGGCAGAGGGTTCCCTGGGCTCTGTCCTACGTTGGGTCCACTCCCAGTAACCACACTTCATTTCAAGTACCTAGCTTCAAGAATGGCTGTATGTTGAGAGAGAGTGCAGTTATTTACTTAAGGAATCTAAGCTACTTGGGATAGCAGTGATGGCTGTCTGGGTCCATTCTGCTCCAATGCACATCACTTACCAGCTTGGGATCACTAGCAATCTATAGTCTGGTAGATATACAAATACCAAAACCACATCAAAATACACAGATACTGACTGGAGTGGACTTATGAGACAAGTTTCTCGCAACCCAATTCACAACAGATTCATTCCACAAAATCCACATTAAAAAAAAACAATTCTTTAGTGTGGCATGCAACATCGACAGAATTCATAAATGATCTAATGCTTTTGGATGTGGGGTTATAGTGGCTGGATATAGTAGATATGATAGCCAAATACGCAACACTAAGTGCAGCACATACATGTCAATAGAGTGTAGAATCAGAAAAAATAACTTATGTAAACAGTTATTTGGCTAAGAATTTATGTAACAGTTAGTCAGCTAATAACATATAACAGTCAGCTAAGAATGTATGTAACAGTCAGCTAGCAACTTATGTAACAGTTAGTCAGCTAATAACTTATGTAACAGTCAGCTAAGAATTTATGTAACAGTCAGCTAATAACTTATTTAAGTTATTCAGCCAAGAATTTATGTAACGATCAACTAATAACATATGTAACAGTTACTCAGCTAAGAATTTATGTAACAGTCAGCTAATAACTTATGCAACAGTCAGCTAAGAATTTATGTAAGTCAGCTAATAACTTATGTAACAGTTAATCAGCTAATAACTTATGTAAGAGTTAGTCAGCAAAGAATTTATGTAACAGTCAGCTAATAACTTATGTAACAGCTAATAACTTATGTAAGCTAGTCAGCTAAACATTTATGTAACAGTTAGTCAGCTAAGTATCTGCTGAAGTATTCGATTATACTGTTTCATCATCTCAAATCTTGATCAGTTTTTCTCCATTTATCTCAGCAACAAAGTGAGAAATTCCTCCTGGTTGGAGTTGGGGGCATGATACACGTGTGGCACATGGTTGAAAAATGTGAAATATCAATAGCATACCCAATAAGCATTCTTACCAACAGATTAGCTGCAGAACCCTGTGTCCCTAACTTATGGAAAATGGCACATTTTATCCTTTTACATAAAGGACGTAATTCCATTGACATTAGAATTTTCCGTTCCATAACCATTATGTCTCTCCTCTCTAAAATCCATGAAAGATGCTTATATCAGAAATTTCTCCACAATCTCTTACAAAATAAGCTAATCACCAATACACAACATGAATTTCGGTCAGACTACAGCACTTCCACTGCATTAGTATTATTCACTGACACTTGCAACTCTAATAAACCTGTAGCTGCAGTATTTCTAGAGCTATCAACAGCCTTTGACATGGTCTCTCACAGTAAACTTGTCTATCAACTTTCCACCCTGGTCTATCATCTCCATCTATTCAGTGGTTCTCCAGCTAACTTGCCAACAAACAACAAGCTGTAAAATGGCAAGGGTTCATCTCTGCATACCTTCTCACTTCTCCAGAAGTCCCACAAGTGTCTTTGCCCTCTAGTATTCAATAAAGTCATCTTCTTGTGAAGGGACCCTGATTCAATATGCAAATGACTCTACCATCATCTTCTCTTCAAACACCTTAACTCACCTCCAAGAAATCACTAAAGAAGCTGTCATCTCCATTGAAGCCTGGCTTACAAAAGCTCAACTCTTACTCACCCCCCCCCCAAAATAACTCTTTCTCTTTACACCAAAAACTCACACCCCTAGCAAAGCATCTTTCAAAATCTTTTCAGCAAATCGCTCTGAAATTGAATTAGTTCACCATACAAAACTATTAGGAGTCATAACAGATAATAATCTTAAACATAACCCCTACTTTCAAAGCCATATCAAGACTACTCACCAAAAACTAGGCATGATATACAGATACAAACATTTTCTGAGCACACTTACAAAAGTAACTCTAGCCAAAACCTACCTTCTGCCCTTCCTGCTCTATGGAGCCCCAGTTGTAACCAATTTGCAATCATTCATAACAAACAAACTTGAAAGCTGCCACAACAAATTGCCAAGTTTGCTATTAATTTAACCTCTTTTGCCTATCACTGTAAAGCTCTGCATACCCTTAGCTGTCTGGAACCGCCCCCTCCACCTCTCCTACATTCAACTTATAACAATAAATAAAATCATATACAAACATTAGCCTGCCCATTTCTTACCCCATTTACTCAACACATGCCTACCTAAACATACTCGTAGATCAAAAGACAAACAACATCTTACAATAAATAAACCAAATAAATCCCATGGACAAATCCTATAATCATACTCAGTAGCAAAAAAAAAAAATGAAACTCCCTACCTCTAACCACCAGAACTATTTCTAAACTACCCACCTTTAAATGCTCCCTAAAAGAATACTTTGCAAAATTGTGAACCTGCTCCTGCACCAGTCCTGGCTGTACTTTTATTCATTACATTTCACTCACCTACTTCAACCTAAGTCACACCTCACAACCCTCTCCTCCAACATCCTACTTCACTCCTTTCCTTTGTTTTATCCACTACCTTACCATATCCACTTTCTCTCTGCAGACCTTTCTTCTACCTCTTTCTCTTTTCTCCACACTCAACTAAGCTACCTGAAAATACCCTACCCTCCACTCTTCTTATAAACTTTTCTCTCCATCCTTAATCCTTTGTATAAGCCTAATATGAGCATCCTGTCTTATTCTAAGACATCCCTCAATTTCCCCTCACTGTCTCTAATCGTGTGATCTCTAATATCTCTTTTAAATATCTTATTAGAATTGCCTCAGGTATCATTTATCACGCACTAATCTAGGTAACAAATAATATGACTAATGAGCTTTTCCTCACATATTTTCAGTGAAGCATATGTTCTATTTTTTACAACATTTTTTTCACTCTTATGTTTTGTAATGTTACATGATGCTTTGTGATTTAAAATATCTGTAATTGATTTTTTATAGATTTTGATTGTGGAGCTTTTGTTTGCAGGCCTTTGCTGAAAATAGGCACTTTTTGCCCAGTCGGACTTTCCACATAAACAAATGTCAAATAAATAACTAAATGTATAATATGAATGCTATGATCTTAGTTGTCCGTTGAATGATGATATTGCTGATCTGTCTGTTTTTGATGAATATGATTTGGGTTTACAAAAGAAAACTGATTCTCTATGCCAGCTATGATGTATACAAGATTTCATTGAGAACCATCAACCAATACAAAAATGATGACAAACTTATTTCCTCCATATTTCTCAGCCACCTCAAAGGTCTTTGACACCCCATCTCCCACAAAAACTCTGTCCTTGCACTCTCCCTTTCTATACTTCAATGGTTTCACAACTACATCACTAACACGCACCAGTGAGTGAAATGGAACTCCAGCTACTCATCTTTTCTTCCACTCACTGTTAGAATACCTCCAGGATCTTTACTAATTCCCCTATTGTTTAACTTGTTCAGACAAGATTTAAACATTGCAACTAACCATGAGATCATTATCCAATAAGGTGATGATTCTACCCTTATCTGCTCTGTTCACAACCTCTCTACTCTTAAACAATTCACCCCATTATTTTCCTCTGTTGAATCTTGGCTTATAAATTCCCAACTGCCTAATGTCAAAAAAAAAAAAAACACTGCTCTTTACAGGTCATAAACTTCACTCCAAGCCACATCTGCTGTTTCCTCCTCCAGTAACACTCAGATAGGCGTTGTCATCCAAACAAAGCTACAACGGATGCTTGTAGATGACTTTTTGAAATTTGACATACATAAACAGAAAGCCATTCAGAAAACACACAATAAACTAAGAATGGTATGTAAATCTAGACTAGATTGCCTCCACCTTTCTCCTCCCTATCCTGTTATATGCCTCACCAGTATTTACCAACCTCTAAGGTTGAAGCAAACTTAAACTAGAGCAGTACCACAACTACATAGTAAAATTCATTCATCAATATCAACCTTTCAGGTCTCACCATCGAAAAGCCCTTAAAAACCTGAAATAACTGGGGCTTCAATCACACCTGAAATATTCACAATTAGTACTCATAACTTAATATACAATCCTAACAGTTGTTTTAACCTAAAATAAAAACATCCTCCAACTGTATAAACCTAATTGGCCCCCATGCTCTAAAGATCACCACTTTTTCCGCACACAAAATGACAGTTATGCAGCTGGGGGTGCTTTATATTCGACTATCATCTCAAAAATATGGCACTTGGTCCCTAAATACACTCAGACTTATGAACAAACTACCCACCTTAAATCTGAGCTAAACAAATAAATCTGTAGCAACACTGGATCTGTACTTGCTCCTCCTTGGACTGACTCTCTGCATATTTCCAGTAATAAGTAACAAACTTTGTATACTTTATTCACATTGTAACATGATGTTTGATCCATGGAATAAAACAGTTCTACACTAATTTGTATCATTCTGAAGACATTATTTCCAGGTGAACATGATGTTGTTTGATACAGAATTATATAGAGTTCTTAAATACACAGTGTCTGATCTATATCCAATACTTTGTACTATCGATGAGTCTCTCTTGAAGAGTGATTATATAGGTTCATAGGTTCATAAGAGGTTACTAGACTAACAGCCATAGAGCCCTTACAAGCCTAGCCATGTTCATCATAGGATCATAGGAGGTTACTAGGCTAATAGCCCTAGGGCCTTTTCAAGCCTAGCTGAACTGAATGCAAATTTGTTTAAGGCCTATATGTCTAATAGTTTAATACCTGTTTACAAATACTGCATAAGTAGACTCACATGCAATTACCAGATTTATTGCTTAAAGTTTAAAAGTCTGTATAAGACCTGTATGTAACTATCTGTTCTAATATGCAAAGGTTGATGTATGCTTACAATGTACTTTAATATTAATGGAGCTTTTCTTCCCAGGCCTCCATTGAAAGGGAGTTTTCCCAGAAAACACATGCAAAAAAAAATAATAAATAAAATAAAATAAATAAGAAGGATCTCATCATGTCTACTGGGTTTCTTCATATACCCACCACTCCCTGAAACCCATCAGTCTTTCATGCAAAATAGGAAGGAATGGCTTGCCATATAAAAAAAAAATTCACAAAACACTCAAATGACCTAGTCAGAAGTTGACAACAGAGACTACTGTTAGGAAGAATGAGATGCAAGGAAAATATAAACATATTATGTATAGTTTCTGTGTTAATTACATAGAAATAGGGCATTCCTTGGCATCAATAGCAATTAAGATGTATTAACCATTATTCTCTTTGTGTAGTCATTTTGAAAAGTAACAAGTTAAGTAAAGGAAAACTCTACCTTCTTAACTCAGCTGGTTCCAGTATTGCGTTAAGTACCAGAAACCTGCTTGAACTTTATAAAACTTTAATTTCCTGCCTTGTAATCAAAGGAAGGGAAAGACCACCCACTTTATTTAAGATTAACTTCTCATACATTTTACAGAGGAATTGTCTATGCCCGAGTGATTTACCACACACACACACACACACACACACACACACACACACACACACACACACACACACACACACACAGAGAAATCTGTAGTTTACCCTAATAAGTTACTGCTGGTAATCTTATATGGGTAATTAGTCCTGCTGATGTCAGGAGCTCAGCAGTTGCTGTGAAAAAGACAGGGGTATGAAACTGTTTTTCATTTTCTTTATTGCAGAGAAGAAGTGAACTTATTCACAGCTGCTTCCAATGTAGCAATGCCTTTCATAGCAAAAACAAAGCAATCAGATCAGTCAATAGTTCAAAGGCAGTTGTCAACTTTTTTGACAAATTTAGATAACGAACATCTACATATTGAAATGCTAAGCTTTAAACTTTAAATGTTTGCTGTTTATACTACTTTAAATTTTAAGATGACTTAAATTTAGTGTCAAAAATGTCTATGACATTTAGAGAAAAGTCAGAATATATTTTTTTTCTTGTAATTCTTGTAAAGTATCAACACAGTTACTATGTTCATGCCTTCCCACCACAATAGGACAGCATTGCCCAAATCAGGACTTCTCTGGATGAAGTGACACAGGTGGCATCCCTACCAACTAGGTGTACTGATACTATAAGAAGGTCTCTTATGCTTTCTTGTGACATCCTTCCACAGGACAATGCATATCTGCTGCACAGATCCTTCAGAAGAGACATCTTCCACTGACTTTGAATCAATCTTTACCCTAATGAAGTTCATGAGCACTTTCTAGTCAATGAAGAAAATGTAACAATTGACACAACCATACTATACAGCTGTTTACTTTATCTTGCATGTACTATGTGTCTTTTCAGTAAAACATTTGGAAAGGGAAATCTGATATACTTTAACTATCTATATAAATACATGAATGAAAATAAAAATCTTTCCACTGCTGGGGCTGGGGAACAGAATTACTTTCAAATCATTTCGCTTCCAGTAGCACCAGCAGGATTTATACATGAAACTGCAAGGACCCCTCAGAGCAGTGACAGTTTTAACACGTGAGGGAAAAGTGTGGTGGAAGGGGACTGTCAGTTCCTATTGGACTACAAAAAATACTTTGAACAAAGGCTTGCAATTTAGCCGTTCTTTTTTTTTTTTTTTTTGGTTGTAGCTGTATCACTCCTTAGTATAGTGTAAACCAAGCCCTGTGACATACATACATGAGAGCCATTCAAGAAATAAAAAAAGCCGTCCTGTTATTCCTTCCATTTGAGATCTGGAGGTTTGCAGTGTAAATTCTAATGGGCAGAGCCTCAGTTTTTTGACAGTATTGAGTTATGTCCTCACATTTGAAACAAATGTTCATATCTCTAGAACCAAAGGGGTTACTAGAGAAACATAAATGACAAACTCTTCAGCACAAACTATTTTTATAATGGTAGTATTCTTTAGGTTCTAGGTCTTAAACTGGATTTTATAAGTCACAGTAAACACAGTAACTATTAAGTTTGTAATATTTTGTAAACAACATACAATATTTCATTAGCATTTTGAGTTACACACATACTGTCAACAACATTTTGTCCATCCAAATGAGAGCTTTCATATGAAGCTAAGCAGTTCTGCCTGTGTTTCTTGGTTGTTGAGATATTTAAAAAACATGACATTTGTGACAATATAAATAAATATTATGCAAGCAGCAATTACTATATTTTTATCTACATTAAACAGAGGTCAAATATCAATACAGTTATGTTTGCCACTGTGTAAGCTTTAAGAAGAACTATTTTAATACCTTGCATATAGCATGATAATGGAATTATTAATGGATAAATTAACAAATGATATCTGATGCCTAGAGGTGTCAGTAGAAACTGTAGAAACACCTGGAGGCGGCACTCTGCTGTAATGAAATAAGATGATGGTAACTGACACTAATTCCATTATATGTTAATGGCGTAGGAATAAACCACTATTTCCCTATGTCTAGCATAGCTCATATAAAGCAGACTTGAAATGGATTATGGGAAAGATAAAGGCTTGAAAAAAAACAAGATCATGTTGATATGCCAAGCCCCAATGGCAGCAATTTTGCAAAAAAAATATTAAAAATCTATAAGAAGCAGTCAGAGTTCATCTGAGGTGTTAAAATAGTTCAGAAAACAAAGACGGAGTGAAAAATAGATTTTTTAGTTCTAAGGTATAGTTTTCCTTTAAAGACATCATCCAGCTTTCAACTCATAAACATACCAGCTTAACTGAGGAATTTCACAGTACCATGCTACATTTTCAACCCAACAAGAGCATACTCACTAGTCCTACCACAGGATGCACTGCAGAATTGCCAGTCTTTTCCACACTTTGTAATTAACTTGTTGTTATGTAGTTGCTTCACTGCATACTGTTGTGTTATCATGGGCTCATGAAGTTAGAGATGAGATGGGGCTAATCATACATATAGTGCACAATCTCAAAAGTGTGATACATAACTGCTCTGCTAGAATGCCAGTAATATGCAAGTGAGGCACAGAGTGGCTACTTGCAGTAGCATCCACTCTAGCCCAGCTTCACTCTGTTTATTGGGATGGTAAACAGCTTAGGCTGGCTTACTTGTCCAGTCATGGTAGAAACTGATTTACAAAACTTTCTGCCCCTGTTGACATCACAATGGAGAGGATCCATTACAATATTATGCTAACAAAGGGATATCAGTACACCAGATGCTACCACAGGTGTCAGTATGGCAGTGTGACACAGAGAGTAATGAGGAAGTGCATTACCAGTAGTGTGCTTGTGTGAATGGCAGCCCAACCCTGGATGTTTCTTTGTATCCTGTGGCATTTTTACCATGTTACAGGTGATGTCATTCCAGGGCATGGTAATGCAGCTGCTCATTTGTGTTATGGCACAATCAGTGCCCAATGACTGTGAAGGGAATGGATGGGAGGGTCAGGTAGGTAAGTCACTGAGGAGGGAAAACCTAAAATGTTAAAAAAAGAAAGTACGTACTGAAAGTGAGTCTGTGTTTGGTTTTGTCAAAGGCAAGTCATGCCTTTTTAACCTGGTGGACTTATTGGTGAAGGTCAGTAATGCCATGAAAAACAGTGCATAATACATCAATCTGATCAAGGTGTTAAACTACAATACCTCACATTGGGGCTGTAGATAAAATTACAAAATTAGGCATAAACACATATGTCACCTGATGGATAGCCAGCTGGCTCACACAAAAAGGACAGTAACTAGTGGAGTCCCACAGGGATCAGTGCTTGAGCTTCTCTTGTTGGCATCTACTTCTCTGAAGTCAAGGCAAACATTAACAGCTTCTTTCTGACCAAGTTTACAGATGATTGGAATCAAGGTGTGAACACTGAATCACCTAAAGACACAGATACCCTTCAAAAGGACCTGAAGCAAACAAACAACTGTTACCAGAACTATGGAATAAAACTCAATGTGAAAAAAATTCATATTAGTACCCTTTGGAAAGACGTACACCTGTGGAAAGTACCACATTGGTAATACATCCCTAAAAGTAGACACAGTGGTCAGGGATCTGGGGACACACATTAACAGTAACCTGATCTGTGACCAGCACATGCCTATTGTGGTCAGAAAATCATTCTACAATCTACATCTTATATGTAAGGACATGGTATCTCGGTAGAAGGAGGTCATTTCCCCAGTGTATTCAACTGTCATCAGACCAGTCATCAAGTATAACTCACCCGTCAGCATATATCTGACCAGGCACTTGCAACTGCTTGACAGATCACACAGAGGTTCCTCACAAAAAGAAAAAAGGAAGTAAACAACAAGTCCTGTGTGGGCTGTCTCAAAGCTCTGTCCCTGTACTCAGTCTCATACAGACTGCTGTACAATGATCTATGCGCCTAGCCAAAAGTGTCCTCTGATTCCATACTGATGGATTTGTTGCACATCCAAAAAACAAATAGCATCAGAAATACCCATTCTAAGCATCTAAGCCTTGCCTGCAACATAAACAGGAGATTCTGGAGGGACAAGAATGTGTCTCAAAGATTACTCCTTCTCTGAAACAGGCTCATGTGAAGCAAAACCATATTCAAATGTAACTTGGACCAACAGATGATAAACTGCAAATTACCCCATGGTTTGGCATCTATGTCCCTAATGGACAGGAGCAGCCTGTAAACACTTGATGTGTTCAAGCCTATATTGTAACTGTAAACTCCTTAGGGTATTGATACATATCAGCAATATTTTGGTAAATTTGGGGTAAGGTTGGCTAGGTTTAAAATGCCTCTTGGGCCTTTTGCCTAGAAATCATCTATAAGAGAGTATGCAGAGGCATGGTGTCAGTGGCAAGCAGCAGTTGTAGACCCTAGAATGATGCTGTAAAGAATGGGGTCCTCTACTGTAAGAAGGACAGGCTGCCCCAGCATAACTGGAAGGTGTCCCACTCACTATGTAGTGAATCTCACTATCTAGCAACCAAATCAGCTGACTGGGCAACCCCAAGCAGGTTGCTGGAGTCCTATAAAGACTAGGAATGCTTGGATGTTGTCCCTGTCAAAAGGAATGGGCTACCTGAGTAATGGTAGTAGAGCAATCAGGCAGGTCACACAGGGGGATTAAAATGCAGATTTAAACTGATGTAGACAGAAATGAAGATCAAAACTGATGCAAAATGACCATTGAGTCACAGCACTATCTAAATGTAGTAATTACATAGAAATTGTTGTGGAATTCCTTGATGTTTATCACAGAAAAGAAGCTTGAGTTAGCTTTGACTATGACAGAAACACGTACATATGATTTATATATTTAATCTGAATCCCATATCTCAGAAAACCTGAGATAAACCATAGTTAGAAGTAGGTTTATACAGGTATAAGAGAAGGAAGAAAGGAGTGTTATGGAGGTGTTGTGACACTATCATTAAGGAACATATAACAGTTAAGTAAAATAGAGGAAATATAAGGAATTATATGGATAGCTTTAATTCTGTTTTACTAAGTTTAGAACTGAGAAAGAAAAACCTGGTAATTTGTGCAATTTACATCCAGAATGCAACATTATAGAATGGGTTGCCTAATAATGAAAAAAATAGGTAAACATTTAACAGCCAGAAAAAATTAAAATAAAATAAAATAAAAAGCAGTCAGTTTTTCAATGACTTTACTTTCTAAGTCTAAACCCCAATGTAGAATAGCAGTTGGATTGTGCTTTTAAGAAGCATTTCCAAGATCTGTGTGTGCATATAAATACTAAGCACATGTTAGCTTCAGTGCCATTTTGAAGGTGCAGCCAGAATGTCAACATCCATGTGCACGATAGCTAGTTTGTTTATAAGTTAAAGTTACTTAACCTCATTTATGATGTGCTTGCATACAATAAAGCTGTTTGAACAAGAACCCATGATGTTCGCTTGCTTTATCCTGACCTGGCGAGCGACATGGTGTCAGAACCAGGATAGCAAAGACTATTCTTCAGAGTCTTGAGGTGCAGATGTAATGGCGAAGGCAAACTAAAACAACTGAGAGCAAAAAAGGTGCAGAAATAAGATAAAGTTAAAGAGAACACACACAAATGATTTATTTATTAAAAAAGGTTAAACAGAGCATTACAAGGGCACAAAATGTATTGTTACGCAAAGGAATAGCACAAAAATGTTTATTAAGCAACGAGAAGCACAAAAGAGCTCATTAATCAGACAAAATGCTTGAAACTGAGTTATTTGATAAAACAAGCATTAGAAAAGTACCTAAAGTGTTCAGAATTACATCAGAATTGTAAAATGAGCATGTTTAAAGTAAGACGATCATGTTTAGAGTTAAAACAAGCACAAGAAATTATAATGGGCATGAAAAGAGATTAAATGAGCAAAACGAATATAACACAAGGGCATAAAAGGCACATTAAATCATAGTTTAGTACTAAGCTAACTGCCCTTGCGAGCCATTTTAAGCTTAGCCAATTATCTCTTGTGAGACTCAAACCCTGCACCTTGTGTTTGTAAGGCAAACACCTTAGCCATTAAGCCACCCTCCCAAAACAAAAAAAAAAAAAAAAAAAAAAAGAAACAAGGGCATAAAAGGCACATTAAGATATTCAATGAGCAAAATGACTATGATAGAATAATAAATAAAGGAAAGGTGACTGCATGTGTTTTGGCACAAATTACTACTTTGCATTGATTGTAGCCTTGAAGAACATAACTAGAGTTGTTTGAAGTTTCTCAAAGTGTGTATAAGTGCTTACAGTGTGTGCTTATTGCTATCATTTATTCCAAAGAGTTTGTTGTGTGTAATGTGCAGCTATTTTGTGAGGTGCAGTTAAGTGCAGCCATTTCGAAAAGTTTCTTGTGCCTGGTTGTGTCTGTTCACAGAGTGCCACCATTACAGAGTCTCTTGCACTATACAGAGTTGTTTGGCAAAGTGCAGCCATTTTGGGGGAGTTCCATTGTGCTGTGTACTGTTTATTCACAAAGTGCAGTTATTTTGAGGTGTTTCTCACTCTGAGCTTCTCCTGCCCAACACATTCGCAAATTGCAATGACTTTGAGGCAATATATTTGCAAGGGGCCATTAATTCAAAACAGTTCATTTCTAAATTGCCATTACTTCAAGATAGTTTATTTGCAAAGTACAGTTACTTCGAAGTGTTTCTTGCCTTCAGCTTCTCTTGCTCAGTTTATTCTCACTGTGCAGTTGTAGAGAAATATTTCTTAAAATGATGATAAATGACTTTGGCAGTAAAATATTGATAGATGGCTTTGGCATTAAAGCAATTACAAGATAAAGGCTTGTACAGTAAAATAATGCTGATAAATGACTTTAGCATTAAAGCCTTTATAAGATAAACAGCTCATGTGGTAAAATAATTTTAAGGTAAGTGGGTTTTACAATAATGAGATTTCAAAGTGTTACAGTGCCCAGGAAACTTATTTCATGAAATTCAGCTATACAAAGGCTTGTTATGTTGTTGCAAGTATTGGCAAAAATTTCAAGCACATGTATACGTGCATGTGCAAGTGTGTGTGTGTTCATCCATATTTGCAAGAGTTTTCATTGAAATATGTCAGTATGGCAGATGGATTTCGGAAGCCACAACCACTTGTGTTTAATCAGAATATTATAGAGAAATGGAGAATACCTGAGCAAGAATGCAATATATTTATACAAGCAGCTTATTCTGTTAAAGATGCATGTACAAGGGCATTCATTTTGATGAACCTAGCAGGGTCAGAGGCCATCAAAAGGGAGTGTTCATTTGTCTATGCACCAGCAGTGTATGAAGGTGAAGGAGAAACTTGTTGCTTTGTTGTGCAGGCTGAAACAAGGAAAGACCCTGAGTGTTTAAGGCACAAATTCAGAGAAATGTGTAACCCTCCCAGATTAATGTTACTCTAGAGAGGCATTTCTTTTACATGAGAGATCAAAAGAAAGGGGAATCTTTTGCAGCTTATATTAATGACCTGAGAAACAAAGCTAAAACATACAGGTTTGGTGATTTAAAGGATGAATTAGACTTGCATGTGGTATTAATAATGCTGTTGTGAGAAAGATTTTGCTTCATGATAGTGATTTAATGCTTTGTAAAGCCACTGAGATTTCTCAGATTCATGAAGTTACAGAAAGGCACAGAAATATGCTTGCTAGTGATAAGAGCATTATTTCAGTTTACTCCAGAGCTCATGTAGACAGCATCCAACATGTGACAGGCAAAAGCAGGCCTAAGCACATGGCAGCAGCAGCCCTGCAGGTCTTCCAGGTAAAACCTGTTGTCTTCTAACACATTCCAAGAACAGTTTAGTTAATGGAGCATGCTCAGTGCAGAACCAAGGGTATCTAGTGCAAAACAGACATTGGTCAGCACAGCATAAGCGTGAATCAGCAAAACCCAAATCAAGCTTTATTGTTAACTGTCGCAATTGTGGTGTCAACCATGAGTCCAGAAGAGAAAAGTGCATGGCATTTGGTCATCAATGTCATAAGTGTAAGAAATGGAACCATTTTCAAAGATTTTTGTAAATTGAGTAAGCCTCACACAGTTACAAAGAAGGGTCACTCCAAAAAGCAAGTTAATCAAATAGATCTGCAACAGTCTGCTTTCTATGTAGATGGTGTGTCAGTAATTGGTGAAAAGATTTATGCAGTAGATTTACTAGCAAGAAATTAAATGTTTTCTACTGTCCAGATCAATGGTAAATCCACCGAGCTTAAAGTAGACACTGGTTCAAAGTGTAATCTCATGTCTGCAGATACTTTTGAAAGGGTCAGAGCTGGTGATCAACTAATTATGACTAGTTGTGTGAAACTTGTAGCTTATGGAGGTGAAGAAATTCAAACTGAAGGCTCAGTAGTGCTTTCATGTTATTTGGCTAAGAGCTGTTATAGCCTATTGTTCTGTGTGGTTTGAAGACCTGTGCATTCATTATTGGGTCTCAGAGACAGTTTGAAAATGAATCTGCTTTCTTTTACCAAACAAGTTCATCAGATAAGCACATGTCCTAGTTCCAGCTTCACCAATACTATTTTTTCAGAGTATGCTGATGTTCTTGATGACAGATTGGGCTAACTTCCAATTGTGTATTCCATGAAATTAGACCCAGAAATCAGTCCAGTGGTCAGACCAGCAAGAAGAGTTCTGATAGCTATGCAGCATAAGGTCAAAGCTCATTTGGACAAAATGGTGCAACAAGGTGTAATTTGTTCAGTTACAGAACCTACCGAATGGGTGTCGGCCATGGTAGCAGCTCATAAAAAAGGCCCAGATGAAATCAGAATATGTGCTGACCGAAGAGATTTGAAAAAAGCATTGAAGAGACTGCATCATTCCATGTATACAGTCAAAGAGGTTGCAGCTCTGATGCTCAATGCCACTGTGTTCTCTGTCTTAGATGCAAAGAGTTAATTTTGGCAAGTGATGCTTGATCTCAAATCGTCATTACTGACTACATTCAGTACCCCATTTGAAAATATAGATTCCTCAGAAAGCCATTTGGAATAAATTCTGCAAGTGAAGTCTTTCAACGTGCAATGAAAATGTTTTCAGGTTATCCTTGTGCCATAATAGTAGATGCTATATTGGTCGGAGGCAATAGTGAGGCAGAGCATGACAAAAATCTTGAGAGAGTTCTAGACAGAGCACGTGAAGTGAACTTAAAGTTCAATTCTCTGAAGTGCAAAGTCAGACTACCAGCAGTTACATATGTAGGTCATTTATTTACAAGTATGGGTTTGAGATCAGACCCGTCCAAGCAAGCAGTCATTCTTGAAATGGCAGCACCAGATAATGTGCAAGCTCTATGCTTTCTTGGTATGGTCAGTTACTTAGGTATGTTTATAACAGACTTCAGTGAGTTGACAGTGCCTTTGAGGAAGCCCACATGTAAAAATGTTACATGGTCATGGCTAGAACAGCACCAGAAAGCATTTTAAGTTCTTAATCAGAAAATTGCTACCCCACCAACATTAAGTTACTATGATGTCAACAAACCAGTAACTCTTTCCTGCGATGCTTCACAATTTGGTTTAGGTGCAGTTATTCTTCAAGAAGGCAGGTCAGTAGCCTATGCATCTAGAACACTTACCTAGACTGAGATGCAGTAGGCTCAAATTGAGAATTTTGGCAATAGTGTTCGCATGTTCCAAGTTTCATGATTGTATCTATGGTCGGGAAATCCAGATTGAAACTGATCATCAACCTTTGGCCACTATTTTAAAGAAGCCTAAGCATTCAGCTCCTGTGAGATTACAAAGAATGATACTGAAATCGCAAAAGTATAACTTCAAAATGGTCTGTACGAAAGACAAACTTCTTTATCTGATGGATACCTTGTCCAGAGAGCCTTGACATAAAACAGAACAGATTCAAGCAGAGAATTTTGACTTTGATTCATGGAAGTGCATAATTTTTCTACCACAAGATGTGTTGAGCTACAAGATCTTACAATGACTGATCCAGTTTTGCAGAAGCTCAATCACTATATCAGTGTTGGGTGGTATTCAAAGCAATCCAGTGTACCACCAGAAGTACAATCTTACTTTCCTTACAGAGATGAGTTGTTGATGGAAGATGGTATTATTTTCAAAGGTCCTAAAACTGTTGTTCCTGCTTCCTTACAACAAGAATATATCCAGATGTTGCATCGTGGTCACCCGGGTTCTGACTCTACTAAGAGAAGAGTGAGAGGACTAGTATTTTGGACTTCACTAGTGAAAGACATTGATAGAGTACTTTCTTCCTGTTCAGTATGTAGTAGTACTAAAGTGCATTTGCAAACAGAGCCACTTCATCTAAGTCAAATTCCTGATCTACCTTGGTCAATTGTAGCTACAGACATATTCAAGTGGAATAATCAACATTAATTAGTACTCGTAGACTCGGCTGGGCTTGGGAGTGCCTTCTGTGTGGAGTCTGCATGTCCTCCCCATGGTTGGGTAGCGTTCAAAAGACATGCGTGCGTAAATGGGCGTGCCTTCGTTGAAGGTTGGGCATCGAGCTGGCACCTCGGCGTTTTGTAAAAATCTACTGCCAATCATTAGCAGACCAGAGTTCCGCTGTGGTGACCCCTTACCGGGAAAAGCCGAAAGACAAACAACAACAACTTAGTACTCGTAGACTCTTATTCGAATTGGTCTGAGATCGATCTACTACCTAATCTAACTTCTACTACAGTCATTATTAAGTTGAAATGCCATTTCTCAGTGCATGTCAGTCCACAGAAATTTACCAGTCAATTGTTTCAGAAATTTGCCAGGGAATGGGACTTCGTACATGTTACTAGTAGTCCAGAGTATCCGCAATTGAATGGACTTGCTGAACATGCAGTACAGAGTGCAAAGCAATTACTTGAAAAGTCAAAGCGTGATGGTACCAAAGTTTTTTTGATTTTACTCAATCTCCGAAACATACCTTGTGATGATATACCTGACTCACCTGCTCAGAGACTTCTGTCTAGGCAAACCAGAACAACATTTCCTATCAGTTCTAGTTTATTGAGGCTTAAAGCTAAGAACAACCAAGCCATCAAAGCACAGTCATCTAGAAAGCGTTATTTCCAAAAGTCCAGCTATGACAAGTCGAGCAGATTTCTTTGTCCATTGAAAAAAGGAGAGGCAGTGAGGATACAAACAGTGAAAGGTTTCTACCAGATTGGTCAAGTAACAAGTATTTGTGCAGAGCCAAGATCCTAGTTTATTAAATACGAGGGTGTGAAGTACAGGAGAAATTGCACACATCGTCCTCCTGTAGCAGAACCAATATTGCAGCATTGTACCTATGACTCTAACTCTCAGAGCAATCCAGATGATATTCCTGTTCCAGTACTTATCTTGACTCCTGATACTGTTCCAGCAGATGATTACAGTATTCCTAAGACTGAACAGTCAGCAGAGATAATCCCAGTTACTAAACCAGATCCCAAATTTTAGGTCACATGATATGGTCTCATTTCAAAGCCTAGTGTGAAATACACAGCAACCTCGACATAGTTGAATACATGTACCTAGCTTTGTATAATTGCATGATGGAAATCATTTCTATGTGAATTGCATATTCATTACTATTAGTGGCAATGTCTAACCTATTTTCTCAAAGAGGGAGGATGTAGAATAACAGGTGTGTTGTACCTTTAAGCAGCATTTCCATGATCTGTGTGTGCATATAAATACCAAGCACGTATTAACTTCAGTGCCATTTTGAAGGTGCAGCCAGAATGTCAACATCCATGTGCATGATAGCTAGTTTGTTTATAAGTTATAGTTACCTAACCTCATTTATGATGTGTTTGCATACAATAAAGCTGCTTGAACAAGAACCCATAATGCTCGTTTGTTTTATCCTGGAAAGCGACACTCAAATTCTTATTTTTTCCTGATTACGTGCATTTTAGCATGATAGCAAATAAACCAGGTATGCTAATTATGGATACAGTTCTTTGACTGGATATTCTTCTAAAAATATTAAGTGAAATATAGTAATATAATCTTCTTTTTGAACTTATCAGTGATTCCCTACATGCAATAAAAATAAATTTGTTTAGAAATAACATAGGAAACACTTAGCTTTTAAGCACTGAAATCATGGCTAGTGTGTGCCCAATATGCACATTCAGATTTATCTGAGTTTTAAGTAACAAATGGTATACATAAAACAATTAAACATATTCACTGAAAGTGTGAATACAGTAACAGTGAAAGTGGTCCTACTATACAGATTTAAAGGCAGAAACATAATGTGATATAGTTTCATGAGACTGTGTAGACAGGAAAAAAATATATATGTAGTTTGTAAATCAGAATGGCAAAGAAATAGGAAGAACAAGACTAACTACAGTTGAAATCCTGGAAAAGAAAACAGGAATGTTAGAAACATAAGTTCTTATAGGATCATGAAATCTAAAACAAATGTAGATCGTCTACAGAAAATATTTGGGATAATAAGATTTGAACACGGAACCAATGCAAGAGGTGAAGAGAATGTGGATGACACATTTTATAAGCACTTTAATAAAAAAAAAAAATAGAGGCACAAAATTAATAATGGATACTTTTTTTGTATAATTGCTGAGAAATGTTATTTTAGCTGGGTAAGGCATTTTATATCGAGAGAGCTTTGAGAAAGCAGTCTGGTTCCCTTGCAAGATGAATTTGACTTAAGCTTTTTGAAATTAGTTTTAGATTTCATTTTGTTTTGTTGTAGCCTTTATTTCTTCTGTTTTATCTTACAGATTTGTTTAGCTATGGAAAGAGGTTGTTTGTACACATACCTCTCTTTAAAAAGGTGCAGAAACATTATGTTAAGAAATATAGACATATACAATTGTCTTCTATATCAAAAGACTTTGAAATAGAAACCCCATATCTGCTTTAGCTTTATTTAGAAGGGAATAATTATGTTGTAACTTTCAAATTAAGTTTTAGAAGTGGAAAATCTACTCAAACTAAAGTTATCTGATTGCTAGAATATGTTTATGAGGCCATTAAGGACTTTACATTTTGTGTCGGTTTAACCCCTGATCAGTCAATGACTTCTGACACACCATAAAGATGCTTTAAGGGCGCTATGTGATTTAGATATGGATAATGAAGTAGTTCAAAGGGTGAGATCATATTTATTACCTATCTTCAATGTAGACATGTGCCCTAAGATTACATTTTAGGCCTTTTACTATTTCAATAACAGTGACCACCTTAAATATATACTGAACATAGCATAACTGTACCTTATTTATGTGGATGATTTTGCACTGTTAGTTAAATGTCTCTACAGGTTTATGGTCGCTAGTTCTGATTCTTGGGCTTGATTCCCACTTACATGAACAAATGGGTTTGAGGTAGCATTTCTGTGTGTGACATCACATTGCCTGCCACTAGCTACTTCCAGGGACACTCCCCTTCAAAACATACTTTTTATATTATGCATGTTTCTAAAGTGATGAGCTTTGATACACGCATTACAAGACTAAATAAACCAAAGCTTTAATTTGCAACATCTTTCAAGCAAGGTAGTATTGTGATCTTGTATGTATCAAACAAGCAAAGCAAAATTAGTTTTATGTCTAGTGCTACCAATATTTTTCAATCACGCTTTAATAAAATGCAAACATGGACAGATCGATCATTTATTGATTAGCACATGAACTTGTGTGCCCCAACAGACATAGTAGAAGTATTTCTATATCTCATGCTATCAGGATTTTATAATCAAATGTTAATAAAATATAAACATGGGCAGAACAGGAATTGCTGATCATCATAGAACTCTTGGAGAAATTCATGTCTTATGAAAACAAGAAAATGATTACCAACCCAGAAAGAAAGGAAGGTCATAAAATACTTCTGCAAGAAACAAAGACAAGAACACAAGATTACAGTGAATTGAAAAACATAAGATTTTCATATTATAGAAGCAGATCATATAAAAGCAGTTACAGAAGAGATAAAAATTTTGTTTAAGAACTGATAGGAATTGTAACTAAAAAGTCATTAAAAGTGAGAAAGGAAACAGGAAATATGGTTAAAATATTAAAGTAAAAATGAAGTTCAGGTAATCTGCATGCTCTCATTAGAGATACCTCAAAGGTGTGTCAGAATTTTTATGTTATGGGATTTAAATAGAAAGGAATCAGATTAAAATTAGATAGTCAAAGCAGATTATAACTTAACCTAAGAGATTGAAAATAAACATAATGTTTGGGAAAGGAGAACACTATAAGTAAATAAAATTACTAAAGAAGGCATGATAACCAGGAGCTGACTAAACACGAGGAGAGAGAAGCACTGACAAACCAAACAATATTTGCAAAGCAAATATCACCTTATGTGAATAGAACAGATATGTGTATTTTTAGAGATGAACTTACTAGAAAGATAATGCATATCATCCTCACAGATATATCAATATCTATCTATATAGATAGATAGATAGATTGATATGGAATCCTTCCATATAGCCAAACATTCCTAATATCATATGTCTTTAATGGCAACAGAAGTGATGGAGTAATCATATGATCACTGCTGCCGACATTACTTTATAGGAGGTCGCAGGACAGTGGGATGTGAGAATTTGCCCTTTCCCTGCTATTGTGTGATCTCAGTGTTAGTATATACAATTAGCAGGAGGTGTTGTTGAAGGGGGAGAATTATGGTTTTTTTTTTCTTTTTTTTGAGTTTTGATCCTTTAAGAGTGATATGTCGGTGTTACTGGTTTGATATTTTGATAGTTTGAAGTACATAGATATGTGTGTGTGTGTGTGTGTGTGTGTGTGTGTGTGTGTGTGTGTATATATATATATATATATATATACACGCACACACACACACACACACACACACACACACAAATGTGAAATAGACACGATAGAGTCATAAACGTAGGACAAAATATAGAAAATTGTTAGATTTTTAGCTAAATTTTTTTAAATGGAAAGGGGACATGATCAATAGTAAAGTTATACTGTAACATGTATTGAACATTTTGTGGTATTAGTAATGCATTACATTCAGTAGAATTGGAATTTTTACAAAATAAGGACTACACTGAATTTAACAATGCCAATTTAGTTGTTGTAATCAGTAGTATGACTTGTGTGGTATTTTGCAAATGATAAGATATATATTTTTTGTAAAACATACCGGATCTTGCTTCCTCTACCATAGCAACTCATTAGGAATGGATTGTATGCCATTATAGTTCTCATCATACTAAGCAGAATTTCAACACAAAACTTCAACACACTTGAGAATATAGATATCTGTGCAGTTACTGACACATGGTTTGTAGAGGTAGAGAGTACCCTGGCAGTACAAGTTTCAGAACAATCCACACGTTTAGACCAGCAACTGCATAGGCAAAGGCTAAAGATAGAGATGTCTCAATATTTTTCATTAACAAGCATACTTCTAGGGTGGCCAAACAGGATGACAGGCTGGAGTTCCTCCATGTGCAGATCACCATAGACAAAATCCTGTACCCTATCCTAGCCAGCTATAGGTCGCACTCCATGTCCTAAGAAGCTCACAATGCATACTTGGACCTACTGGAAACACTTACCATCCAACCTAACACCCTACTCACTGGCGACTTTAATTAGCCTTCCATAGCCTGTGAATCCTACATGGCCTCAGATCTACAGGCACAGAGATTCCTGGACTTTGAAAATACAAATACTTGACCAAATAGTGAATATGCCCACTAGAAGCTCCAACATACTGGACTTCATGCTCAAAAATGTGGGAGAACACTGCAACCCCCCCACACACAGACACACAATATTTCATTCTCCTGTTAAGGTCTGACCATAAAGCTGTCTCCTTCAAAATCCAAATTAACTCTGTAATCCCAGTGAAACCAGAAACAGTTATGAACTATTTCAAGGCAAATTACCTACTATTAAGTGATGGTTTGTCAAAATTCAGTGCCCCTCCAAACCCCAAGAACACAGCAGCCTGTGCTTTGTTGCTCACAGAAATTCTGCAGAGAGGCTCCTGTACCTGCCAGAAGTAAGTCCAGGTCTAGCCACAGAAACAAACCACCTTGGTGGCATCCCAGATTAAAGAAGATATATAACCAAAGAAAAAAATATGGCAAAAATCAGAAAGGGTAGTTCCTATAAAGACTGAAACTCTCTCATCAAACTAAAAATGCAAGTAAGAGGTCTAATTAGGTCAGGCAAAGCCAACTTTAAGGTTAAGATAGTCTTCCAGGTGAAATATAACCATAAGGCCTTCTTCACCTATGTCAGAAACCTCTAGGACAGCACACAGCATTGTACTGAACCAATGGTTATGTGACAAATTCACAGAGCCTGGCAAAATAGTGAACCTGTTAGTGGAGAAATGAATTTTCAACTTTACCTCCCTCTCACCTACAACTCCCCAATAATACCCTTAAACATAACCCCACCAACTATAACTATGGAGCATTTACTGGCTGCACTCACTAAACCCAGGAACATGGCCTCAGTGGACCCCAGTAACATCCCAGGATGCCTCCTGAAAAGTCTAAAATGTGACTTTCAGGACTCCTGGAGTCATTGTTTAACTATAGTCTTAAAACAGGCTTTCTGCCACATGAATGGATGACTGTGGTGGTCATCCTCTTTCATAAGGAGGACCTTCAACAGATCATAGAAACTACAGACCTATTAGTCTGACTAATCTTATTTGCAATGTCATGGAAAGAATTATCATGGAAATTATCAGCAAGGACATACGTGACCTCAAGATACTGGACCCATCTGAGTTTAGCTTTGTGAAATGAAGGTCATGCTCACTGAATCTGATGGACTTCATTGAAAAGGTCACTAAGGCAATGGATGAAGGGAAAATGGTGCATACTGCCTACCCAGATCTGGGTAAAGCATTTCATACAATGCTCCACTTGGGTGTTGGGGCAAACTTAGGGAACTAGGTGTAAACCCCTTTATAACACACTGAATAGCTAGCTGGCTCACTGGTAGAACCCAGGTGATTAGAATCAGTGAGGCCATCTCCACAAAGGAGCCAGTCACTAGTGGAGTCCCCTTGGGCTTTGTACTAGGATCACTGCTCTTTGGCATCTATTTCTCATGTCAAAGCCAATGGCAAAGGCCTCTGGCTAACCAAGGTTGCAGATAATGAATCCCTCCAAGATGAGAACAGCCTTCAGGAAGGTCTAACACAGACAAATGCTTGGTGCCAAAGAAATGGCTTAAAAATCAGTACTAGGAAATGTACTATAGTACCTTTTGGTAAGTGCCTTTCCCCGGGTAACTACATCATTGATAAAACACACTTAAAAGTCTATTCTCTGGTCAGAGACTTGGGAACTCACTTAGACAGTAAACTAGCCTATGACAAACATGTGTCCAAAATAGTCAGGAAAACCTTCTATGTTGCTCATCTTATAAGCAAGGGCATGGCATCTATGTCCAGAGAGGTCATCATATCACTGCACTTGGCCCTCATCAGACCCACCATGGAGTATAATGCCCCTTTGATATGTACCTGACCAGACACATTCAGCAACTAGAATGTCCACAAAGGTTCATTGCAAAAAGAATACAATGTCCTATGCTAATCACCTCAAAGCTCTGTTTCTTTTACTTGGTCTCATACAGACTTCTGAGAGGTGATCTTTGCCTGGCATACAAGGAATCCCTGAACCCTGTTTTGATGAATATTTTGCACATCTGCAAAACAAACAACATCAGAACTATTAGATTACAAGACCTACATTTTGTTTGTGATGTAAATAGGATATATTGGAGAACCAGATATGTTTCCCATTCTCTGGAACAGGATTCACATCCATGTGAAGCAGAGTTCCACTCTATTACTATTTAAGAGCAACTTGGACCAATGGATAGGTAATCAGTAATTCAACCCTGGTCTGGCACCTATGTCTCTGATAGACAGAGTCAGTCAGTAACCCAACCCCTATATAAATCAAATGTGTGGGTCACATTTGGGTTTCACAGCTAGAGTTATAAGGGACCTAGTGGTCATTAACCTAGTATACACCTATGAACCTGTAATGGAAAGGCAGCATACATTTTCAGACTGTGTCAAGTCAACTCTGCTCATCAATGGATCATCTGCTTGTAAATAAAAGGCCATATCTCATTTCCCCTTTCATATTTCATTATAAACTTATAAGATAGTGCATAGTATTCCACTACAGAAAGCTCCTATGAGAGCTATTCTATCTTTGGGATTTTAGTACTGCACTGTTGTGAATTTGACCACACCACTTTAGTTGCTCCCATCTATGACATGTTATCTATGCTATTTTGCAAACAATATGAAAATCACATACCTTTCCAGGTAAATTATACACTTCTGATGTAATGACAAGTCATTAAAGAAGTACTCTAAGCCATTGTGGTATTCTTCATATTGAGAAAAATTGAAAGCATCCTCTACAGTAAAACTGGAGCATAATATGAAAAATAGTAGGTTGTTGCACTAAACCCTTCTGAACCAATGAATCATCTGCAGTCACTACACAGTGTTTTACTGTGTTCTAACCACAGAATTTCAGTGAGACACTACACTGAACTTGACTACACTACTTTAGCCATCAGAATGCACAGCATTGTAGAATTGACATGTTAGAATGCAAACAATGTCTGTTTGTTAATAAGGGCAGAACATCTATCCATACAAAGCTGTTTCACATTCTGCCCAGAGTTGTATAAGAAAAGGAACCAGTTATTATGTATGTAATCTTAGTATTTTATTTTTACAATCTAGCATGGTATATGCATTGTACTTTGAAAAACCATTAGAACAATTAAATAGTGTTCTTGTTATGCAAACAAAACAAGTACTTTGCAAAGAAGGAATAAACAAGTCATAGTGTTGTACACTTCAGCCTATAGCAGCATAATTAAAATAATGCAACAGTGATATGATTTACAAATTATACAGATCTTGCAGAAGACTAAAGGTATAGCATGTAGTATACAGAAGTTTTTATAGAAGAGAGTAGGGGGAATGCAGTAACACAGAGTGATCAGGAGGAGTTGTCAGTTGTAAATTTGGTCAGCTAATTAACAGATAAGAGTAGACCAGCGCTTGCATGAGCCTATTTTTATGTGACAGTTATACTTTGGAACCATTTGCATTGTGCCTTTTAGATTTTTTTTTTCTTTAGTTCTAGACAGAATTTTATGTTGGAGGATATTGAGTTTATTTATTGTGGCAAAGATTCACATACCTTTGGAGTTAGCCAGGAGAAAGCATGATCTGTGGAATGTAGCTTACTCTGAGGTGTTTCTAGCTTTATGGCAAATAGATAATATAATTTTAGTCCATAAGCAGGGAGGGGTAATGAGTGTAAACAGAAAAGGTTAAAAATAGTTTCTATTAGTAGGACGTTTTTTTGACAGTAACCATATAACTGCCTCATACCCTCCCATACCCAGTCAAAACCCTCTCTGTAACACTAGCAATATCCAAACTAACTAGAGCTGCATGCACTTTTATTTATTTATTTTTTTGTGGTGGTGGTAGATCAGAAAAGCAAAATGTTTTCTTTGTGACCAGTTTAGTTTTGGCCTATTTTTTGTGGTTTTGATGTGCAAAAATTGATACATGCCCATATGTCAATCAATGTTTCTGCATGTGTGTGTGTGTGTGTGTGTGTGTGTGTGTGTGTGTGTGTGTGTGGGTGTCTGTGTGTGTGTGTGTGTGTGTGTGTATATGTATGTATATGTGTGTGTATGTATATATATATATATATATATATATATATATATATATATATACACAGACACACACACACACACACACATAGTGGTGTGTGGGGTCCTTTGATATCAGGACAGTGGGAACATCCTAAGAAAAGCTTTTGTTTGTTTTATGACTATGGGAGTGTTGCTATTTTGACTAGTGACTTCTAAAAGTTTAAATGTTTTGGATTTGAATAATTGCATGTTGATTAAATGTGACACAATTATTCATGGTGGATCCAGCCATATTGCAGGTCTTGTATTATCTGAATATGTTCTAGATTGCATATAGTTAACTTTCTGTAATTGTTCGGTTATTATTTAGGGGAGATTCACTGGTGATGAACCATAGTTAAATATTCTGAAACATTTTTGAGTCCTTTTCAGTGAGTACCAAGGAAGGTCTATTTCAATGCAATATTATATTATCTGCATGGAGTGTGATAGTAACACTAAAAATAGTCCTTAAATGTAGTAAACAAATCTATCATATAAAGTGTATAGTTAATAAACTTTGACGTGTTCTGCAGTACTTTGATAGACTTGCAAATGTTTTATCAGCTGTTTTCTTATAAAAGTTCTATAATTAAAAGCAACAATTATGTTACAAAGAAATGAACTAAGGTAGGAATAAGAGAGTGACCCAGAAAAGAAGTAATATACCTTGCTTTAAATGTCGGTATTGTGTTTCTTTATGCTCATCATGTTATTCATAAAGCATTTGCAGAACCAGTCATTACTGAGCATATTATGGGAACTGCAAAGAGCACTTTTGGCTGACATCATAGACTGAAACAATACTAATTTCATGAACTTTAATCGTACTTTGACTTAGGAATGGGGTAGATTCCCATCAAGGTAATAGAAACCCAAAAGACTTGGAGAAATTAAAAAGTGAGAAACCATATGCATTACAAACAAATATGGACTATGATTTAAACACTGTTGTAGTGCATGGAGCATGGTGATTATGTACTGATATTCAGAAAAAGACAAATCAGTTAAGTGCTAAAGTAGTCTTAACAATTGTTAAGTACCCCCTTCTTAAGTTGAGAAAGTTGGATCTAGCACTGGGCAGTCAAATCTGCCGGTACTGACTAGCAAGTGACAGCATCAGAATAAAAGATTTGCTTCTGCCTGCCGTCTGTACTGATAACATGTCCTTGACTTCCTGCAAATTTACTAGAATAACAGGACATGTGTTTGCCTGTATGATTTGAAGGATATGAAGTCTGGAACTTCAATGTATGACATTAGTCCATGACTTTAATCCTCAGTTATTTCTCCAAAAAGCATGGACTTTATGAGGAACAGATCAAAAATGAGGCAAAAATCTGGACATTCTGTGAAAATCTGGATAGTTAGGTGATATGTAAGATGAGTGTACACTGCCTTTCTCATAGCAGTTGCTAAGTGCTTTACAGATTTGAAAGCAAGAAAAACACGTACCATATCTGTTTTCTTTTTTTACTATAACTAATAGTACATACAACAGATAAAGCTCCACAAACTACAAAGAATGGTAATCAGGTCTCTGATCCTAACCTACTATTTTATGTTCTCAACATGGCTGCCAAGATTCATTACTTAAGATATGTTCCCGAGGTGAATTTCTTAGCATCCATGTCTTGAACACATAATAAGTCAGTTAAGATTGATTAGGATTGATGACCTGCTCATAATCCTGTGTGTTAAATACGTACTGAAATGCATACCATGCTGACAAATCCAAAAGGAAATTTAATTTAAAGAAAGAATTACTGAGCATCTTTCAGATATTAAAAAGGTTTCTAGTAATGTCTTATTTGAGCATATTGAAGCTACTGCAATATACATGAATTTAGATTTATGGTTTTACAACTATATTTGAAAAAAAAGAAAGGAGTGATCTTGTTTCTTTGATTTTAAAGGATGAATGCAAACGGATAAATATTTTGAGGCAAATAGATAATCTTCATCTTAAATGACCATGTATGTGCAACACCAGCATTAAAACTGGGATCATTAAATTCTAGGTGAAGTATTATATCTTTAAGAACTTAATAGCTTAAATCACATGGCTATGACTAGATTCTGTTTATATATTTTGGTTTGTCATGTTCCAGTTTTAATTCACCTGAAGAATTACCTTGCTAAGAGTAAACATTTCTATCTGTTTTTCTTTTATTTATTTTATTTAATTTAAATATTTTAAACAATGCATATTATTCTTTGGTTTCTTTGAGACAGCATTTTTTTGTTTTAATACTTGGTGAAAATCTTAGCAATTATCATTATTTTATCATCTCTGTGTTTTTCTGATATCAAAACCAAACATACATATTTCTCAGAAAATGTGATCCCTTGTGTAATTTTGATTGTTATAACAAGAACCTCGTTTTTTCAAGTGCATACTGCCATCTACATATTTGAATTCTTTAATTCTTGCATTAGTGCTATTATCACATGTGGTGCAATGTCTAAGGAAGAGAATCCAGAAGTGTTGTCTTAAAAATTTATATAAAAAAAACATCTAAAAGCAATATAAAACACTGACATTTGTAGGCACGGTCAGATTAAGGTCAGAAATTGACAAACTGTGACATCTGCAAAATATTCATTTAAAAAACCTCAGCTATTAGTTTCAGAGTAACAACTGCAAATATTTTTTTAAAAGCATAAATCTGTAGTTTACTCTTGCTTCAGTCCATACAATGTATGTGTTTCTATATACAGGTGAGAATTTCATTCTGTTAACAACTTGTTATTCTAAAAGTTTCTTAAGAAAGTAATTACATTTTACTAAACTGAAGACACACCTTCTCCTTTGCTTTTGAAGGTAAGAGTACAATCTAAGTATATTTAATCATTAATTTTTCTAGAAGCTGTCATGACAAATATGTCAAACATGCCAGAAATGCTGTTTTTTTGCATACAGGGACCAAAGATCGCCAAAATAGTCAGTAGCTGAGTCACAGCATCTAATATGATCAGTATTTAAATGGTTAACTTTTATAGGCATGTGCAGATTAATGCATATCTTCCACATTTCGGTCCTGACCATGAGATACTCATAGTGCTTGCTGCATTTTAGGGTATTTCATTTTTACAGCAGCAAATCTTCCAGGAAAAGGAATGAGTAATGCAGACCAGTCATAGCTGTCATGTCTTATCAGGGCTGGTGTTAGCATTTTGGGAACCGCCAGCGAGTGTCAAGTGGGGTCCCTCTAGGTAATTTCACTCTAAGTATCACCCCTGCCACCCCTCCTAAGCAACTTTTTTGTTCACCCTGCAAACTTTTAGCAGTAGTGCACACAGACTAACCTGTAGCTGCAATCCTCTTATAGTACAACAGGCCTGTTTAGCACACTGTGTGGGCCCATCTTACAAAGGGACATTCACAGTTACTGGCATTTGGTTGCAACAATGATACATTACAATAACTCTATGTACAGGGCTGGACTTAGGTGAAATTGCACCCAGGCACTGCTTACTGTTTCAGCACCCCCCCCCACATACATATCCTCCAGTGCTCCCCTCTGCCCCCCCCCCATCTTGGGCTCCCCATACCACGCACATTACTGTTTTCTTCCTTTTACCACATTTTGCCTTACTCTTCAAGAAGCCATAACTTTCTATTTGCTCTGATGTTCATTTTTATTTTTTTTTCCTTTTTACATAACTTTTCTTCCAATGATGGCTTTAACGGTAATTATAATTAAGTAAAGAAATTCATTGTGGTTCAGCTTTAGTTTTTCTTGCATCATTTCAACACACCTTTCCTGACCAAGACAGAGCAGTAATAACTATTTAGGAAATAACTCAGTTAAGCTGGAGCCCCCAGAAGCTATAAGGGTTATATATTCTCTGGAAAGCATTTTAGATAATTTTTCCAACCTTTTAATCCAACCGTGATCTAAACAAAAATCATGAGTAAGAAAAGAATTTCAGTCGTATTGTTTTTATTCAAGGATGACCTAAGTTGTGCCCAAGGCTTAATGTTCAAAGCTGAGAAAACAGGAGCACACAATAAACTAACAAGACAATTCCTGTAAGAATACACAGTTCCTGTCTAAGAATACAATCTGTCTCCCTAACCCCCCAAAAGAAACAGTCAGTGCCTATGCATCTCTATGGTGTTAGATTGGGATGAAAGAGGAGGTTCAAATTGTCACAGTTATGCATTTCAAGTAACTGCTTACATACATATACAGCACTCACCCCTAACCCTCAAAGGCAGTCACATGTATATGTACCTGATGTGTGACTGTGAGGAAAGTGAAAAAACATAATGATTGCAGTAATGTATTCTACTTTGTTGCTCCTACACATTACACTGCCCCTACACAAGCTGTAGTAACCTTTTTGTACACCTCTGAGGTCTGTGAAAAAAGTAAAAGAAACAATGATTACACTGTCCCCAACCCAAACACAAACTATAATGACCTCCTGTGCACACCTCTAAGGTTTGACTGTGATGAAACTTAAAATGGTAATAACCACATAATCTCTATCACTCCCATAACCTACATTAACTTTCTGTAAACAAACATCTCAACAGGGCTGGTTTTAGAATGAGTGCAGAGGGCATTATTAACTTTATCCTTACAGGGCCATATCACAGCCCTGTCCAGGTTAAAAAGTGTACTCAGAAAATTAATACATTTTTTTCTCCTTTTTTTTCCCAAACCACCAACAACTTTTGTGGGCCCCTAACATAGTCAAGGATGATTAAGGGAGCCTTGCTGCATCCATTTATATGGTCTGGGGAGCAGGGGGCCACCAGTCTCCTAGAAGATCTAAGGATCTGAATGCCTTACTTTTGAAATGTACTTACTTGTTTGCTGCATTTTTACTGATACGCAGAAGAATAATGTATATGTGCCAGCATTATTAGGTGTGTGCACTAATCAGTGATATTTTTACATGCACAAACATACACACACACACACACACACACACACACACACACACACACACACACACACGCACACACGCACACACGCACACACGCACACACGCACACACACACACACACACACACACACACACGCGCGTACACAAGCCATAACAATACTAGTTATGCAGTTATTTTAGCAAATATCAATACATTGTGTAATACAGGTACTGACACATCAGATCAGTGACTGTTGTTTAGCAGTCATCAAATGGCAGCAAGGGTAAGTCACTTTTATTTACCTCACTGAGGAGTAATCCATACCTGTCACTGTCCCTGATTTCACAGATCTTCCCTGATTGATTTTGCCTCATAATTTTGCTCTGCCCTTCGTGAAAAGTTTGATTTGCCAGTAAATTATTCAGGATTACAGATAGTAAATAAATTCAAACATCAGAGTTTTATAGTTCTTGTTGTCCAAAACGCACGTTAATACAAAAGGTATTATTCTATTAACTTTTTAAGTGAATTAGTTTAATACTTAAAACATGTTCCTAATTTTGAGTCTTTATTGTGCTTTTATTTTTGGCATTGTGCAGAATTACTCAGCATCAAAGTTGAACATTATGGTATCTGATGTTCTGCCAGTATTTATAAAAGTCCATAATAGAGAAAACCATCCCTGAAGCATCAGCTCTTCTTAAAATCCAAGGGTTTCATTGAGATCAGTCAGTCTGTGTGGCTGATCTCTCCAGTGGTTACCTTGCTCAAGTTCATTACCAGCTTTATCCTAACAGGGTCATATCACAGCCCTGATAAGGTAAAAGAACATAATCAGGAAATTAGTACATTTTTTCTCCTCAGTTTTCCATAACCAGCAGCAACTTTTGTGGGGCCAACACACAGTCAAGGATGATTAAAGGGGCCCTGTAGCCCCAGGTATTGCAGATACCTAAATCTAGCTATGTTATTAATTTTAGTGGACAGAATGTCCATCAGCAGATTTAACTAAGTTAGGGGCACTACATCAGTGGTAAATTATTTAATGGACTTATGAAACTTTTCCTCAGAACACACTGGTTATGCCCTTGTACTAAACCTGACTAGTTATCTATTCTATCTAAAATATACTCTGCCTACCCTATTCTTTTCATTAACTCTTCTATCTTCCGTACTAGCAATTTCTTTCACCTTTTCACTCTGTCTTTCATTATTTCTATCCCATTGGAAACTTATTTCAAAATAATCACTATTACTATAACTAAACATTATCTTCCTTACTAACAATTTCTTTCACCTTTTCCCGCTGTCTTTCATTATTTCTATCCCATTGGATACTTATTTCAAAATAATCACTATTACTATAACTAAACATTAAACTGTATGCCTCCTTTTTTCATTATGTACTGAATCTATATGTTGATTTGTACCTGCATTTTACACTGTATTGATTTCTGTCCTCTCTGAAAATTTCTGTATTATCCAGAAATGTCCTTGTATATACAACTGATGTTATTTTTGATATCTCCTGTTTTTTATCTGTGTGTCATGGAGCTTATCTCCTCGGGCCTCTACTGAAAATGGACATATATCCAGTTAGACTAGCCCGGTCAACAAATGTAAAATAAATAAAAATAAAAAAATGAAGCCTATTACTTGATAACACTGTTATTATAATTAGGATACCTTTGAATTTTAAAGGAGATAATAAGAGTTATTATTAGCCACCTGGTTTAGTAAGTAAACAGGATTGCTGTACTAGCTTTTGTTGGCTTGACAGACATGTTATAAAATAGCAATTTAAGATAACTTGCTATGGAACAAAGAGCCCCCAGCGACCACAGGGTTTGCTGCTGCCTAAAGTCGGCTGTGTGTCTTATCTGAATCCTCATAATACCAGTGCATGTGTAGCATTTATTATTTACCTCCGTGGATCCCTATAAACCTTACCAAAATGTTGCCTCTCCCTCTCACCTCCTAAAAAGCATTCCTCCCACAAAGCATATATGCTGTTGGGTATCTAAGAAAACAAGCCTTGGGCCTAGTACATTGTAGATTAAATAATTGCAGTAGAAGACTATCAGTGAATGTCTTAAAAGGAAAACAAGGCACTCAAATGCTTAGACATTAATACAGTAACTAAGATAAAAACCCAAATGGATTTAATTTATGATACAGCTATTTGAACATGACTCCTGTTCAACATTAATAACAAGTAATGAGAGAATCACTAGATAGACTCTGCATCTCTGAGTGTGTGCATTCAATCAACATAATTCATAAAGTTCATGAATGTGGAAGAGCTGATGACTACAGCAGTACAGAAACCAACGGGGAGTCTGGTTCTACTCAGTCCTTGCCCCTGGGTACCCTGGGAATCTTTAATTGGGTGCCTGTGAGAGATAATGAAAAGATATCTAATGTGATAGCAGCAGCAGTAATGAAGGATACTAAAAGTGCCTTCTGACCTCTAAAGGAACAGACCTTATAGTTAGTGAAGATGCAACATAATAACCCACATTCACTGTGCTGGTTTATATATATATATATATATATATATATATATATATATATATATATATATATATATATATATATATATATATATATATATATATTTAGAGAGAGAGAGAGAGATAAACTCTCAGTTAACCGGAACTCAAGCAACCAGCACTCTCAAGCAAAAAGCAAAAAATAATCGAACAAATACAGTAACATTTTCATGTGTTGCACTGTCTTCCCGCAGAAAAATACCCTATGTTTTTAGAGTTTTAGTGTTTTAAAAAAGAAGATAGGAATAAATTCCTTCTCTCCTCAACCTAAAAACAAGTCAAACCAAACAAATAGTATAGGGTACAGTATTAGTCAGGCTTATTTTTAATAGTAACTCTCAAGCAACCAGAAACTACAGTTATCTGGCATCTATCAATCCCCGTGGGTGTATATATGTATATATATATATATATATATATATAGAGAGAGAGAGAGAAAGAGAAAATCATCTTATGAAATTATGAAATACTGAATGCTTCAAACAGTGAGAATAGTGATCATTTTAGAGTAAATCCAAACTGACATATTTGTGTGTGTGTGTGTGTGTGTGTGTGTGTGTGTGTGTGTGTGTGTGTGTGTGTGTGTGTGTGTGTGTGCTTGGTGGCCATCCACCCTGCACCCCACTCATGAGGGGCTGCATCACCCCCATACCTCCTGCTTCTTATATATACCAACTCCAAGACTGCACAACAGCAGGGTAAAAGCAAATTCACAGATCCTTCTGTAACATGATCTTATGAGGAAAACAGAGAGTAGGCTAAAAAACAAACAAAAAAGAACATTCACTCTTATAGACAGCAGCCATAAAGATAGATAGATAGATAGATAGATAGATAGATAGATAGATAGATAGATAGATAGATAGATAGATAGATAGATAGATTTAAAACCAAAGCCTAGCACTTTGCAAATAAAACAAAGGCAAGTTTATGATGATCGTCCTGAAGAACTCAGATAATTCAGAGCACATGTATTTAGTCACCACAAAATGGAATACCTCACTGACATGAATGATTAAATCATGCTAAAATAAATGGCATGCTGAAGGTAACCTATGAGGTTTTGTTGAAGGATGTTCAAGTAAATTTGGAAAAACTGAATAAATGTCATTGTTTCATGTTAAACAGGCCAACCATTTTAATGGTTGCTACAATCATTTTTTATGACATATTACTTCTCCCTGTAAAAACAGAAACTTTAGACATGAACAGTGACATTTGCCTGAGGAGGTAAGAGGGCCATGTAAAATATGGAGAAGCAATAAATATTTGCAGGGAGAAGTGGATCAGTACTACTCAGCTTAAAAATACAGGCTATAGATCATCATGTAAGTCCACTGAGCAAGGGTGTGCAATGCAGGAAGGAGGGACAGCGGAGTACAAAAACAGCTGGCATGTATTAGGTGCCATGAACTACTCTGCAGATTTTCTGCAGAATGAAATTGTAGATCTCACATTTGGTGAAGCAAAAGGACAATTGAGATTTTCTGACTGAGAAGACAGATTAGGAAAAAGTCAAAGTCTCTGATATGGTATATCACAAAAAATACCATAAAATCTTTTTGCATTGAAGACCACATATATGATACCACTTCGCCTTCCCAAAATGCCATTGGTGTAGTCCCACTCTTGAGGGAAGGGTACAACCAGGGCACAAAGATAAACTGGAGTAGATGGAATTGATTCACAACAGTTGATGGCCCAGAGGAAAAAAAACAAACATTTTCATTAGCCAGGAGTTAGCCCAGTGCACAAAGAGACCAGTTAAGGAAAACTGGTGAAGATTCTTTTAATGGAAGATTTTTTTTTCTTCTGCAGCTTGAAGAATTGCACCCTTGCATGTGATGCTGTTTGTATTTAGGACTTTCACTGTTGGTAGTAAGGTACTGGTGGGAAACAACCAAAAGTGGTATGTATTCTGCTAAACAATAATATTTAGTACGTATGTATTTATTTGACCGTTGGACCCACACAATGTGGCCATTTTTGGTGATAGTCATGCTTACTAGGACATTTGATTTTATTAATGTTGTTTCTCTTCTTTTATTTTGCATTTGTACACAGCAGCTGCCTTGAAGAGCTGTGGCTCTGTCACAACCCCCCCCCCCAACACACACATAGACACACACCTCCTTAAACACTTGCACTATGTTTGCACTGTTACCTCCCTATTACCTTCCTCAGGATAAGCTGATACCACCCTCAACCCCCTAAACTTAGTAGGACTTCACCAGCCATGAGTCATGTTGTTCCCAGAGGTGAATCTATAAGGATGTGCTATAAAACTGGTTCTTTGATACCTACATCAACCACCTAGAAAGATTTCTTCTGTGGCTTGCAGAATTGCATTCTTACCAGGCACAGGCAGCTCCATGAGGCCAATTCCTAGTGTTGAGGGAGCACAAGTTGGTCTGTAGACTCCAACGGGGTATGACATGGGCAGGGCAGTACAGGGGATCATACCCACCATATTCCCCATCACAGTGTTTCCATCTATTTTGTGTAACTGTCCTTGCTTGGTTGTTGTCCAAGCTCCCCACTACTATTGCTTTCCCTTTGTTTTTTGGTTTGAAACCCGAAAGTCTTCCTTCTCTCAGTATGCCAGCACCTCCCTGTTCATGTTACGTCTGTGTATTTGCCTGTGCTAACTACCCTCACTGTCTCACCATCCCTTTACTTTCTCTTATCCCCTTCCTTCCCTTTCCACATTCTACTCATTCCTTACCTGCTTCCTTTATATGCTTCCCTCTGCTTTCTTTCCCATTTTCTTACTGTCCTGCGCTCCTATTTCCACCCTTTAACCTTGTTAAAAAGTAGATTTCATATGAGCAATGAACTTGCCATCAGTCCCGCTTTTGGGACCCCATCACTCATAACATAAAACAGTGGGAAGTGCAAATTCCCAATTCTCATTAATCTCTGAGGATTACTGTAAAAGCTGCACTTATCTCCAGCTCTTCCATTATAATACATTTAAGTCACCAACCTGGACTTGCAGGGAGATTTGTTCCCTGTTAGGTCCATCTGCTGAAAACCATGCAGTGACTGGCTGAAGTTTGGAGATGGGGCTGTACTCACATAAGGAAGAGTCCCACAAAGCCCCATGGCTGTAAAAGAAAGTGCTTCTATAGACATTGGGGAAGAGATATGAAATCTGTTTGCCCCCAGCCAGCCAAGAAGTAAGCAAGCCAGCCATTGCACTGA
Source organism: Protopterus annectens (assembly GCF_019279795.1). Classification (NCBI taxonomy): domain Eukaryota; kingdom Metazoa; phylum Chordata; order Ceratodontiformes; family Protopteridae; genus Protopterus; species Protopterus annectens. The sequence continues at coordinate 1,833,862,996 of NC_056735.1, forward strand.
CCTACCAGTCCAGAAAGAAGGCACCCCACTAAGAAAGCAGCCCACTAGGAAAGTAACCCACCATCCCAGAAGAAAGGCACCCCACTATACCAGAAGGAAGACAGCTCACTACCCTAGAAGAAAGGCAGCCTACTAGTGCAGAAGGAAGCCAGCAAGCAAGCTCAGTAGGACATCAGCTAGCCAGGTAGCCAGAAAGTTAGCAAGTACAGCAACATTTCAGTGCTATAACATTTAAAAGGTAATTTGTATGCTGTATTCAGAGATAAACTGGGTGCATTGGACATTTCAAATAGATTTTATAGTGGTTGTTTATATGCAAGTAGTAATTTGAAAAAGATGAAAGTATTTATAGCTCTCTTTCTATAGTTATGTAGACAGATAGATAGCCATAGATATAGAGATACAGAGATGGCTATTGATCTGGATGTAGATATAGATATATAGATATGTATCTTTTTCTATGTTCAGAGGTACATATAATCTGTTCAGTATATAGATAATAGGTTATGTAGTGTCTGTTTCAGTAAGATTGCAATAATTTAATTTTTACAGGTGAAAATGTGGGAGGCGCTGATAAAGGTTTGAAATTCTACATCTGCTAGGTGTTTTAACAGTATTTACTGTTAGACCGGTATATTGCTTATGTGCTTTTTCTTTCACTTATGTGTTTGACCATATCAATATATTTTGTTCCCTTTATGCTTTCTAATTCATCTTTTTAAGAAACAATTTGCCTGCATATTAAGGCTGTAGTTGGTTTAAATGTATACAGCTCCTATGGCTACACACTGCTCAGTAGCACCTTTTTACCACTGTTAATAACTACGGAATGGTACACTTATAAAAGCCTAAACACATCAGTTTCTTAATATTTCAGGTAAAATGTAGTTTGAATGTAGTTAGAAAGTATAACATATTGCCTTGGGATATTAGCATGTCAGTAATGTGCATATACATTGTTTTTTTTTCGGTACGGCTTAATTTTTTCTCTTATGTGCATAATTTTAAATGGTTTGTGAGAGGGATTAAAGTATGCTTTTACTATATAACAGTAGAATGTCATTAGCTACACTGTCTCCTTCACTACTCCCATGGTAATGTCATGTACTTAGTCCCACCATGTACCCATGACCACATCCGCAGTGATATCATATACTAGCTACACCCATTATCCCACTTTGGACATCATAAAAAGGTGGCAATTTTGGGTTGATAGCTACTTTTATTATCCTGCTACTTTTATGTGTAGGTGAATACACTGAACCAGGTTAAGGGATGTATACACACAACATTCACCAGTTCTGATAATCACATTACACAACAGCCACTGTGGGTGACTCTCTCTTTCTCATGCAGGCCCTCTTTGGACCTAAATGGGATTCTTTATTTGTTGTATGAGCTCTGTATATTCAGTTTATGATGAGCTCAGAGACATATCACACCTAGAAGGCTAACCGGGGCTGGCTCACTGCAATCCCAGTGAGCATGTTTCTGGCCATCAAGGCTTGTTTATATACTGTATATTTATACTGTTAGAATTTTTATATTTCTCTAAATGAACAACCAAGCACCACAAACAGAACTGATTAGTCTCAATGTAAAAGCTCACACTGATTATGAACAAAATGCTGCTGATAGCACAAGTGTAGTTTGAGTAGTTACTGAGATATTGTAAGTTGTTTACAAAATATTACTGACATATTATTGACTGTGCTATTGTAACTTAAACATACCCCGTTTGCAACCAGGAATATAATGAGTATGCCCACTGTAAAGATTTGTTTGTGCTGTACAGTCTGCCATTTATAGTTATGTGGTAACAGTTATAGTTCTTGAGATATAAACATTTCCTTGAACTGTAAGGATATAACCTGAGTTTGTCAAAAAGCTCAAGCTTCAGCCATTTAAAGTTAGAGTGCAAAGTTCTAATGAGTTAATTGTTGTTAGAATAATATTTGATACTGAAGGGATTTAAAAAGAAATTAGATTTTAAAACAAAGTTAAGGAAAAATGCGCATAGATCAGAAATATGTACTGAATTAAGAAAGTGATACTGAATTGTGTATGATGGCAGGAAAATTAAGATATAGCCATAATCAGCCTTTGTTTAGAATAATCGTTGTTTGGGTAAATAAGTGTCTAAAATGGAGGAAAAAAAGAGTTTAAGTCTGGAGAGACTTGCCATATGCAAAAAGAATGCTCAGACTGTAAGATAACAGGATAAAAAAGATTTTAAAGATGCACAAAAAATGTTGGGCAGAGGACAGTTTGGGGAAGGCTGTCAAAGTACAACACAAAAGGTTTGCATAGAAGTTTCAGGAAAGGAAAAAGAAATACAGAATGTGGGACTCTGAAACTAAGAAATATTTTACTGTAAAAATAAAGGTGCAAACAAGAGTGAAGTCAAAAACTAGAAATGTACACTGACTGGATTAGTCCCACTAGACATGGTCTATTTTCAGGGGAAGCACAATGTGGTATTCAAGCTGGCAGTGGATAATTTGATCAGTACACCAGGGAATTCCCTCACACCTACAGCCAATTTAGAGTGCCCAATCTACCTGCAGCATGTCTTTGACAGGAAAATGGAGCAACCTAAGGAAACCCACACAACCACAGGAAGGACATGCAGACTCTGCACAGAAGGCACCCCAGCCGAGATTCAAACCAGAGAACCTCATGCTGAGAGGTGGCAATTCTAACTATTGCATCACCGCAGCCACCGACACCAGGAAATTCCCCTACTCATTTTAATAAGTTTTATGAGTTCTTCTATATCCATCTGATCTTCCATTACCTCAAGTAGAATGGACCTTGGTTTGACATCTAATGTAGAATATTGCACCTCAGGTGTTCAGTACCCAGTTTACGGTGCATTACATTTTTAGTACTAGAAATAAATCCAAATTGCTGATGTGTGTCCATGGGGGGGGGGGTAATTTTAAAACCTTTCAATGTTCTCAGCATTAAAGGTGAGTCTGATTTCTGTTGAAGCACTTAGTGGATGGGATCACAATCCTAAATAGAGCTGAATTATTAGAAAAGGAGGAGTCAGAGGAAAAAAGCAAGTAAAGTATTCATGTGGAGTAAAAAGAAATAAAGAGGATAATATTAAAAGGTCAGAATGTAATTTATTATAGTATTCTTTAATGCTAATAACATGAAATGCTTTATCAGGCTTCATTCAATAGAAGAGTGAGTAAGACATAAAGCCATAGATATATGTCAAATACAGGACAAAGATTTATTTTGCATGGAGAAAGACAGAATTCTGAAATGTTTTTGAAATTGAAGGTCTTTGGATCTTATGGTGGGTACAGTGCTCAGGTGTAGTTCTACAAGATGGCTTTGCACTTTTGTGAAAATACGAAAATTACTATTCACCTTGATAGTGTTGTCGGGACAGGTGTCACTTTAGGTACTACAAAATATAGGATATTTAGTATGTATGCACCAAATACTTAGGAGGAAAGGTATAAACTTTGAGAGTTGCCATAGGATTGACTAGTGATCTAAGCACTGGAAGGAATATTTGGGAAGGAGAAAGAAGGGAGTAAGTAGTCAATATTTACTAACTTGCCCATCCTGCAGAAAGGTGGCAGTCTGACCTGCTAAATCCAAGATGCACAGCATAGGCACATTGTGATGACTGTGCCCTGGCCCAGCAATCAAGGAGCCTCAATCCTCACCACTAACACCAGGGAGGTTGTCTCATAGAAGAGGAAAAGATAACGAATACACACAGTAAAGTACAATTTCCCTTAAGTGCACACAGAGATCACAGTCAGTCTGGGGCTGGTTGCTCCCTTGCTCTCTAGGTCCTCAATAAGACTAATAATGTAAAGCGCTTTTCGTTTGCAGTCTAGGGCTTTTGGCATGTTCAAATGCCAAGCGTGTAATTATTGTAAATACATAATTGAATCTAATAGGTTCAAAGTGCATAATCGACAATTTAAGTTAAGGTGTAGAACCAATTGTAATTCTACTATGTTAGTTTATTTAGCTCTATGCCAAAACTGTTTAGCGTTTTATGTAGGTAAGACGGAGCGGAAGCTCCGTGAACGTATATACGAACACATTTACGCTATTAAGAAGGAGAAATTAGACAACGCTTTGGCTAAACATGTACCTGCCTTTCCTGATCATAAGTTTAAATTTATAGCCATTGATCAGGTTTGCCAACATATCAGGGGTGGCCCGGTACAACTTAGATTAGAAGAGCACGAGTTATTTTGGCAGATAAGACTTAATGCATACCATTTTCCTGGTTTAAATGATTATTGTTCCATTTCAAGTGTCCTTAAATTGTTGAGTTTGAAAAGATGATTGATTTTTTAACATTTTTGGGTTAAAATGTTAATATTGTTTATATATTTTTTTGCTGCAGGTAGCAGCATTTATATCATACATACATATTTATATTTTACAAAGTTTTAGTATGTTAGTTGTTGACTTCTTATATATTTAAGAATATAGGTCCATATTCTGTATATACATGTTTTTCATTCTGTGTATTTAATTAAGGCATGACATTTATAGTTGTATTTATAGTTGTGTCTGAGTTTTTAATGTTGGGTCCATTTGACTTTAAATGTAGTTTGCTTTTTAATTGCTAACAGCAGTTCTTAATTGTCTTGTGTTACTTAATGAAGATTATTTTTCACAATGTATCATTGTCTGAAGAAGTTTGCCTAAGAAGGCAAATGATAAGCGCTTTACATTATTAAACTCCAGTTTTAGCAGTTCGGTTTGCCGTTTTGTCATTACAGCTTTTGGTTTATTGGTTTACAATATTTCTTTGTTTATGTCCTCAATAAGACTCCCCACTGGCACAGCTATAGGATCCAGATCTCAGCCTAGCTGGCAAGCTAACCTCCAGTACCCTCTCTGTCCCACCAGTGCTTCATGTCCCTGCCCAGGTAGCTGACACACACCCACACTTTGAGAAAAGTATTTATACAACTTCAAAGACACTCCTGGGAAAGGCTGACACAGATTCTCTAGCTGTGCCCCTTTACCCAGACTATACGGTAGTAATTACTGCCACCACCAGCTTAATAATTATCAGCTACCCAAAGGCCCTTAATAGGGTGTCCAATTATTACTGTGCAATATTATTATTCAGTTGGTAATGTGACTATTCAGTCTAAGGTTTATTAGAGTGGCTTATTACAATAAACTCTATAAATATGCAATGTACTCTAGAGCTTACTTTGTCTCAACACAAACCAGCCACAGGTAAAGGTTTTAAAATATTTAATAATAAATAATTAGAAACACAAGACAACACTACTACACCACAGAGATATCTAAGAGTTCAGAGATCACACAGAAACTTAAAATAATACAGTAGGATAGGTCTGATGTCAAAGAAAAAAACACTTAATCTAACTTTCTAATCTTTAACTATTCTTAATTGAAAACACAGTACTACAATCCTAGTTACATACATAAAGAGCATAAGCAGTGCTGGGGTTGATGGTCCAAGACAAAATGCTCACAGTCTCTCTCTCAACAATAGTTTTTAAAAATACTAACAAACAGCTCTGCTAAGGCCCTCCCAAATTACATCATTTTGACACTTAGGTTTTCCCAGTATTCACATTACATCATTTTGACACTTAGTCTGGAGTTCCCAGACAAACAAACTGCATTATTTATCAAGCTAGAACAGAATGAATGAACGGCAAACAACCGTTTGCTATGTAAAATAAAGAGCAAGAGAGAAATGGCTCGGACTAATAAAACTTCAAATCATTTAATAGTATATCATAAAATAAAGTTGAGCGCTTTCATCTGCAACAACGCAGACTTCTTCAGAACGTCTTTGGCATCAACAACACTGGTGAGGCCCAGGGACTGTTGGACTCTTGAATCACCCCTAGTTCCAACATCTCCTGTACCTCTTCCCTCAGAGACTGTTTGACTCTTTCAGGCACCCTATAAAGGGCCTGCCTAATAGGCCTTTGGGGTCCTGTATCTACCTGGTGCTGCACCAGGTGGGTGCACCCTGGTTTCCCAGTGAACATTTCCCCAAATTCCTGCAACACTGCTCGGATTTCTCAAACCTGAGTAGGAGATAGCTGCTGGGACATTGCTACCCCTTCCACCGAGGTGTCAACACGAGCCTCACTGAGGAAATCAGTCCCCAGATCTCCCTCAGACTCCTCCTGCAATCCACTTAAATGCTCAGCACAAGGGCCTCCCTGTCATGGTAAGGTTTCATCATGTTAACATGGTACAATTTGTGCCCCTGCCATCTGCCTAGCACTTCGACAATGCAATTATCATCACTTATCTTTCTTACCACCTTGTAGGGTCCCTCTCAAGCTGCTTGCAGCTTGATGTGTCTGACAGGAATGAGAACCATTACGGGCTGCCCCACAGCATATTCTCTAGCTTGAGCATTCCTGTCATACCACACCTTTTTCTGTTGTTGGGCTTCTGCCAGGTTCTCCTAGGCCAAGCCCATGAGTTCCCTGAGCCTTGTCCTGAGATTTAGGATGTATGTCACAACAGACTCCTTGTGAGACTCACACTCACCTTCCCACTCATCTCGAATTAAATGTAGAGGTCCCCTCACCCTATGCCCATAAAGCAACTCAAATGGTGAAAAACCTGTGGATTCCTAGAAAGCCTCTCTTTAAGCAAACAACAGATGGGGCAAATATTTGTCCCACTCCCTCTTAAACTGATCTGCAAATTCCTGTAGCATGGACTTGATTGTAGAGTTTAACCTCTCAAGAAGACCATTAGTCTGGGGATGGTAGGGGGTGGTCTTCATGTGCTTCACCCCACAGGACTTCCACAGACAAGCCAGCAGGTCTGACTGAAATTAGCTCCTCGGTCAATCAGTGTTTCATTTGGGAAACCTACCCTGCTGAAAATCTCTAACAAAGCATTTGCAACCTTCTCTGCCTCAGTGGAGGACAAAGCCACTACCTCAGGGTATTGTGTAGCATAATCCACTACCACTAGGATATACCTTTTCCCTGTGGAACTTGGGGTACTCAGAGGACTGACCATATCCATAGCTACCCTTTGAAATGGCTCCTCAATCACAGGCAAAGGCATCAAAGGAGCTCTCACCTTGTCTCCTGCCTTGCCTACCTTTTGGCACTGCTCACAGGTCCTGCAGTACCTTGTTAACCCTCTGGAAATTCCAGGTCAATAGAGGTTTTGCATAGTATGCATCTTTGTACATTTTATGCTCATATGACCTGCAAAGAGAATATCATGGGCTATGGCTAAAAGCACCAGATGGTAGGCTCTAGGCACTACTAACTGCTGTACTCTCTCACCTTCTAGCCCTCCCTGAGGGGTCCACTCTCTGTATAGTAACCCTTTGTCCCAGTATACAGATTCCCCCTTCCCTTGAGAATCAGTTGCCTCCCTAGCTACCTGCCTCAGGCCTTGCAATCTAGGGTCTGAGAGCTGAGCCTGTCTCAGCTCTCTCCTTGTAACCCTTCCCAGCTCCCCTCCCACAGGAAGTTTGGCATCCTCTGACTGTGGTGCCACACTGTCAGCCTGGGTACTACTACTCACCTCTACCCTTACAGTTACCCTGTCCTAGGGATCATCAATACACACAAGCAGCTATGGCTCACATTCAGTCTCACTGCTACAGCATAGCTCACTCCCTGAAGTAACCACCTCAACAGTCCTTGCTGCAAGTATGCAATCTGGGTCTTCCCCAGGCTACCAGACCCACATGCTTGTCTCCTAGCCTCACTGCATGTAACTGCATGAGTGCATAGTACTGCCTCATCCAAATCCTTTCCTCTCAGGACATCTGCAGGATGGTAGTTCCATACCCCTGTTGTCTCAAGACAACCTACTGTTGGCATTTTGTCTTTCCCACTTACTGGCTCCCTCACCTTTGGTTCCCCACCTTGCCTCCATGGACACCTGTGTTCCACATGGGCCCACTGGTTGCATTCAAAACATTTAACCCTAGCTCCTAGACATGTACCTGGACTAGTGGCTTCCCCTGCTACTGGCAGATTCTGTTGGGGCAGTCTGTGCTGCCCACCATGGGTTCCTTTAGACCCATGAACAGTACTGGGGGTCCACTTCCTGTGCAGGGCTGCCCTGCTGGCCAGGTATAGATCTCCCTTCTTCCCCAACTCATCTGCAGTAGCACATTGTGTATCAGCTAACCAGATCCTCATGTCCTCAGGCAAAGTGCTAAGGGCTTGTTCCCTCACCAAAAGGTCTGCCAGCCCTTAAAAACTGGTGACCTAACATCCACTCACCCAGTTATGAAAATAAGTACTCAGTTCAGCAACATATTCACATAGATTTTCATCTGCCTTGCGTCTATGCTCACAAAACTTTTTCCTATACATTTTAGGAGTTAGCTTAAAACATTCTAACAGACATTTCTTTACAGCAGTATAATCAAAACAGACAGAGTCAGGCATTTGTGATATACAAGTTACAGCTTTCCCATGGAGTAAGGGGGTCAGGAACCATACCCAAAGCCTTTGGTCAACACTATACTGCTTGCATACCCTTTCAAACATGTGAATGAAACTATCAAAATTATCCCCCTCTTTAAATTGCAGAAGGAAAGTACTGACCTGTTGTACTTCTGGGTTCCAGTTACTCCCTTCCCCATTACCTCCATGACTCTGATGAAGAGTCAGCATTTCCCTCTCATGATTCCTCTGACACTCCTTTTCTTCGGCTTCTATCAACAAATGCCTGGCCTCCAACTCAAGTCTCTTTAGCTCCATCTGGATTTTTAAGTCCACTGCAGAAAGGTTGAGCTGTCCATTCTCTGGGGATATTGTATCTCCACTGCCAGTCTGATTGTCCTTTGCAGAAAGGTTGAGATGTCCATTCTCTGAGGATATTGTATCTCCACTGCCAGTCTGATTGTCCTCCTGGATGCTGTTTTTTGATGCAGCTGTAACCAAGGCTGCAATCAGGTCTGCCTTAGTCAGGTTTCCATGCACCAGTCCCCTAGCCTGGCACATCTCCACCAGCTGGCTCCTTGTCAGCTTTCCATACTCCTGTGCTGACATAATTCCTGCTCACCCTGACTAACTAAGCTAACAAAAAAAATAAAACAATTGTGATCTGAACTCTGAGTATACACTGCATGGCTGATTTAGAGTGTAAAACACCTTCAGAGATCACTGTACATAAGCTACAGGATTCACTCTACCCACACCACTACAAGCCAATTAGTATTTGCCAACTAATTAATATGTGATGTGGATATCCCACCGCTGCCAAACAGATATGTGAGAATATCTTATCCCAACCACTGCCACCAGATATGTGGCAACCGTGCTCTGGCCTAGCAATCAAGGAGCCTCAATCCTCACCACTAACACCAGGGAGATCGTCTCATAGAAGAGGAAAGGATAACAAATACACAGAGCAAAGTACAATTTCCCTTAAGTACACACAGAGATCACAGTCAGTCTGGGGCTGGTTGCTCCCTTGCTCTCCAAGTCCCCAATAAGACTCCCCACTGGCACAGCTATAGGGTCCAGATTTCAGCCTAGCTGGCAAGCTAACCTCCAGTACCCTCTCTGTCCCACTAGTGCTTTGTGTCCCTGCCCAGGTAGCTGACACACACCCACACTTTGATATAAGTATATATACAACTTCACAGACATTCCTGGGAAAGGCTGACACAGATTCTCTAGCTGTGCCCCTTTACCCAAACTATACGGTAGTAATTACTGCCACCACCAGTTTAATAATTATCAGCTACCCAAAGGCCCTTAAAAGGGTGTCCAATTATTACTGTGCAATATTATTATCCAATTGGTAAGTGGTAGAGTGGCTTATTACAATAAACTCTATAAATATGCAATGTACTGTAGAGCTTACTTTGTCTCTATACAAACCAGCCACAGGTAAATGTTTTAAAATATTTAATAATAAATAATTAAAAACACAAGACAATACTACTACACCACAGTGATATCTAAGAGTTCAGAGATCACACAGAAACTTAAAATAATAAAGTAGGACAGGTCAGATGTCAAAGAAAAAACACTTACTCTAACTTTCTAATCTTTAGCTATTCTTAAGAGAAAACACAGAGCTACAATCCTACTTACATACATAAAGAGCATAAGCAGTGCTGGGATTGATGGTCCAAGACAAAATGCTTACAGTCTCTCTCTCAAAAATAGTTTTTAAAAACACTAACAAACAGCTCTGCTAAGGCCCTCCCAAATTACATAATTTTGACACTTAGGTTTTCCCAGTATTCACATTACATCATTTTGACACTTAGTCTGGAGTTCCCAGGCAAATAAACTGCATTATTTAGCAAGCTAATACCTGCTCAGGAAACTACAACAATAAAATACATTTCACATGTATACTCTAACAATTATTCCTTAAGTTAAGACAATAGAAAGAAAGTGTTCAGCCAGCCATTTCGGCACCACTTTTTAGATAATTGTAACTTCAAAGAACATTTGAAATGCTTGGCTTAGTTTTCCTTACAGCAGATGGCAATTTTAAAACAATCTTGAAGTTCACATTTTACAGTGTTTTCTTTCATTTAAGAACACAAGCCTGTATTTTACATTTATACATACAAATAATAGAATTATGTATCAAATTCTATTTCACTAGGCTGGCAGCATTCGCCCATCTTTCCCCAATCTTCACACATATTGCAACATGTAACAGTTTTGGTTGACTTGTGTGCATATACACACGCATGCACACACGCGCATACACACACACACACACACTCATGCACAAAGCTGGATGTTCACAGATGATTCATGATGTTATCCATGTGCAGAAAAGCACACAAGTCTCTGGGGTGGCACTGTGTAAATACTGCACACATCAGGATCCCAAATGCATCAACAGAGACAGAGTTAAGTACTAACCCTAACTGCTTAATGGATGAAAACATTCTATGGTTAGTTTTCTCGCAATGAGGAATGAATGTGCCTTCTGGGTCATGGGAGGACTGATGACCAGGAAGAAATAGAAAATATACACAGAAAAATGTATGACCTTTTATTAATTAGGAGACCTTATGTTGGGTGGGAGGAAAAGGTCATTTGGAGGAAAAGACTTTACAAGTAGTTTTTCATAAGGAAAAGAAGGAGAGGAAATAGTCGGATAGTGGTTCAACAGCACATAGAGGAAAGTAAGATAATTATTTTACAGGGAACTAGAATACAAAATAGAGTTCATTTTTAATGACAAAGCAAATGAGACTGGAAATGGGATATAAGTCATGGGCATTTGTAACCGGAAAGCTTTGTTAGTGAGAGCAGAAGAAAACAGCTAAGCAGTATAGTATTTCATATTTGTAATCATTAGTTTAATTCGTGTTTTTAGCCAGACAGAGAAGTGGAGCACACTGTCAGTATCTGCTTTCCTTACTGATTGACCTCTAACAAGATATTCTTATTAAGTCACACACCGCTTATCTCTGCACTGCTTCTCTCCTAAGCTGGCCACATTTGACTCATCATGTCTGCCAGAAACTATTGAACTCTTCTGCACTTTGTCACCCAGCTTCTGTGAAGCACCAATATCTGGTTACGTACAGATGAGGTTTCTATGGCAAATCCTTGGGGGAGAAAGTATATTTTGCATTATGAAGGGTTGCAGGATTAATCTGGGATTGATGAATGAATGTCAAGAATGTGTCAGAGAAAACAGAAAAAAAGCATGCTTCAGAATGCCTGTTGGAATATTAGGTAAAAGCAGAGCTCAATTTGTTAAAAAACACTTTTTATTATTAATTTAATTCTTTGATTTTCTGAACCTAAGTAGCTAACTATTGAAATAAGTATATCAGTTTATAAGTAAATGCATACCACTGAGTAATGCAGCTTTCATTTTTTCTAGTTAGTATAACAATAAAACTGCATGTTTTATATCTATTCAGATTATGACTAGTCTATTATATACAACTGAAGATGCAAAGGCATACTCTACACTACTTAAAGTGAGGGTGCAGAGAGCTGGACAGCTTTAGATTCCAAAACAACCAGCAAATAAAACACTACTCCCAAAAACTGCTTTTATAACATTCACAAAATGCCAGTGTCAGTAAAGTAAAAGGAACAAAATCTTAATTATAGTGCAAACATAATACCCACAGACCCCCACAATTTGGAGAAATGTACCTCCAGTAACTTCAAACTTAAATAACTTTGAAGTAACTGCATGTCAGGAAATCAACTTGGTTGAAAAACACTCCTTGGGATTCATTAACAATTGGCACTTACATAAAGAAGGAGTGTTAACACGATGAGAAGCAGCACTAATTGAATAGGCATGCTGCTCATCATGCCTACACAGATGCAAGCACCTTTCCGTGGCCAACAATAGTGCTCACAGCCATGGAAAGGTGCTGGCATGCAGGAACAGACAATGTAAACAAAACTGATTGCATATAGGCAGTGCCCAGATAAGAGGACGTGATGTAGCCCACATATATTAAGGGCAAGTACAGGGACACAATACAGAATGAGGGGAGGTGAAGTGGGGGAATAGTTGCACATACATATGATATATTATAGAGGGAAATGTTGAAAGTGCATTCATATCTTGCAGGAAAAAGTAATGAATGTGCATAACAAACATTCTTAACATAAAAATCTGCAAAATTGATGTAAATGATATTTACTATGAATGCCAATCCTGCAGGTATGCAGAGAAATAATAATGGACATGCTGATAGGGATGTGGGTAGGGTCATAAAGCTGCATTGTAATTAAATGGAGTGTAGCTGTGATATACATGTAAAATTGATATCAGATTAAAGTTTTCAAGGACAGAAGATGCATTATGGAGTGACTAAATAGAATGCATTCATACCATATAAGGATATGTAAATATATATATATATATATATATATATATATATATATATATATATATATATATATATTTATAGATATGGATCTACTTCAGTAGATTGAACTTTTAAATGTCCAAAGCCCATATGGCCAAGACCATAACACTGAACATTTAAAAGTTCGAACACTGAAGTAAAGCAAAAAACGAAAAACAAAACTAAATGTGCATAGCAGGGGGCAAGCCCCCCTGCACCCCCACACCCCTCACTACTTAAATATACCAACCACAATATCGCACTACATTGTGGAAAAGGGAAATCTTCCCATTCCGCACTGTACGGGGATCTCCATTCAGTCTGTTCGAACTTTTAAAAGTTTGATCATATGGTCTCAGCCATATGAGCTTTGAAATTTTAAAAGTTCGATCAACTGAAGGGGACCCATATATATATATATATATATATATATATATATATATATATATATATTTATATATATATATATATATATATATATAGAGAGAGAGAGAGAGAGACAGGGAATTGATGTATGCTGACAGCAGCTATGAGGAAAAAAAAGGATATTATAGTGTGATATCAGGTAACTCAGAAATGGACATAGCTATGGAAAGAAATTACTATGGCACCAATAGGAAAGGTGTTTATCACCTATAAGCATGTAATAGATAGGCAAGTGTTGTACAATTATGTAAATGATACATGGCAATCTAATAACAAACAACATACATAAATGTCCAATGTCAGCACTGACAGGATGACATGTCAGGAGTCCATTGTTGTCATTACTGACTTGCAAACATGTCTGACATACTAATATAGACATGATTAAATACAGTTACAGAACAGCAATCTAACATCAGCAATTCAATAGAAAGTGTTGTAACAGAGGACCAGTCACATCTCCTGATGGCAACCCTGCATTCCATACAGCCAAACATGTTTATGGAATCAAATATCTGCCAGTAAGCTGTATATTATGACAGAAACAATTGCAGTATTAAACACGTCTAGAGGACAACATGCAATACAGGACATAATTATCATGTGAATAAGTAATGCATATGAGCAAGGAATGATCTAGGAAATATTAGCAGCATGTCATGTTAGAACACATGTCCAAAAAGATATCAGAGAGATGCATAACAATCAGGGGCACCACAGACATATGCATATTAGTCACATAAAGAAAAAGACCCCTGAAGGTTGAATAGTTCTATCATACCATATTAGGTGTACTAACAACCTATATGGTATGAAAGTGCATGAAAATGCTGGTCCATGAGTGTGTGTAAGCCACTGTAGTTTGACAGACAGAAGTTAGCAGATTCAAGCCCCTGCCTATTATACAAGACACTTTCCTGAACACTGTATTGACTGCCTGTGCCATATCGGATAGCAGTGGAGACTATCACAAATAACTGAATTGAATGTGTGTGTCATCACAGGAAATATGGACTCAGAGTTAATAATAATGCTAGTAATTATCCACATGTTACTGTCCATACAATACTAAGCATTACAATATGACTGATTGTTTTTGAAAAGTAAGCTGTCTTTGTCATGTAAGACACACACTGTCCTAGAATTGAACACCACGTCTGTGAAGGTATACTATAAATGCCAATACTCAATCTATGAACCACATGAGGACTCACAGCACAAGATGCCTCAAATAAACATTTCAATGCCATGGAATCATAACCTGTGATGACATATCATTGTCCAATATAAAAATGGATAACAACACATGGATACATTTTTTTTGTCATGACATTACATTCATAAGATGTTGCCCCTGTCATGAATTGAACAGCAAGCAATATGACTCCACTAACCAATGACATCTGGATGAACCACAAACACCACAGTAGAAGTTGTACAACTATTATGACAAACCACCTATGCTAACATATTATATCATCAGTATGTGTGGTAAACAATCACCAGGATGAAAGGGATTGTGGAGATCTGTCACAGTATCAAGTGACACATTATCAACATGGTACATGTCAGTCATGCATTACATAAGGCCCAACAATGCTAACATGCACTGAATGTGGATCTTGAACACATGAGCATTTAGCGACAGAAAAATACATGGATATTTCCCAAGATGAGTGCACCACGGTAGAAATGTCACTACACAAGTTTTGTGGTTATGTGAAGGCATGACATAATGTACTTTCCGCAAGAGAAATGTGTGCCTGTAATTGCTGTAGTACGTCATCTACAGTCAGCATGTTACTCATTTCCCCATTCCAAAGGATAACACTTTCTATGTATGTAATGTAAGGAACATAGAACATAGAAGCCATTGTCATCATTTCTCTGAATACAAGAAATGCTATATGACAAAGTGTCACTACTCTCAGTAAGAGGGATTAACATCTAAATGTGTACAAAGCCAATGTAAATGACAACACTGTTAAAGATATATACAGTCACAATAACACTAATATTACATAATCTGAGCACTGAGCATGAATGGATGGATTTCAAGCAACTATCCAAGATTACAAGCTAAACTTCTGTGCCTGAAATGCAAGCGCCACATGACCCATGTTGAGATACAGCCAAGACAGTGTACAGTTAAGTGGATGATATCATCACTAGTTGTGGATGATATCATCACTGTTTATAATCTGGATGTTTATGATAAAGGTGTCTGAAGTGACAATAACACTGTACAGCTACACATCATATATGTTATTGCAGAAAAGTATACAAAGTATGAGGGAGACAGACATGCCCACAGCTGGACTTAAGCATCCTATGTAAGTAATTTCACCATGTGCAAAACACACCATCAAAGTCAAGTAACCCATGAGAATGTGCACTCCAAATGTGATATGCTGCATGTATATTAGTAGCATGTAACCGTTGTGTAGACAAAATGTTATTCTCCCTAGTGAGACTATGAATTTCTAGTGTCACAGAGTGCCACTGTAATTCTAACCCATAATTAGATGTATACATAAAGGTGGCTGTGAGGTGGCCAATGTTATATGACAGTAACAACTATCAAACTATTAAAGCAGTTCATAAGTTCATAGGACGTTACTAGGCTAACAGCCCTAGAGCCATTACATACTTAGCCATATTTATCCTGAGTTACCTCAATTGTTGGTGGTTTAGTGAATGAAATTTGCAGAGTTAAGGGTCTATGGCAGTTAATACAGACTTTCTCTGTCCAGGAGGGCCATGAGCACCACCCCAGGAGTGAATTTGCAGTCACTCATCTACTGATCTAGGTTGCATTTGAAGAGGGTCAGGGAGGGGCTCTGTTTCATGTGAACTGGAAGCTTGTTCCAGAGAAATGCCAGTATCTGGGAGATGTATCTATCTCTGCAGCATGAACTGTTCATGTCGGAGGCTAGATAAAGATCCCTGGAGTGAGTGACCCTCCTGCAATTTGATTTACGAATGTGTAACATTTCCATCAGGGCCGGGTCTGACTGCCCTGTAAGCCAGGCACAAATCACACCTTAGCAACCGGTAGCAGACAGAATACAGTGACAGGCCTTTCAGACTTTCCATGTAAGACTTGTTTTGCATACACTGTAATTTCTTGGTGAGAAACCTCTGTGGTATCTCCAATTGTTGCAGGTGTTTGCTGAGGTAAATGCAAAATGGAGCATTGTACTCAATTATTGGTCTGAGGAAGGCCAAGTATAATGGAATTATAATATCCTTAGATCTAGATGCAATGCTTTTACTTGTAAGATGTTCCACATAGAAGGATTTATTTACTACTGTGAATACATGGTGATCGAAGTTCAGATTGCTATCAATCTGAGTACCAAGACCACGTTCCACTGGTCTATACTTTTTTGGGAGGGGTTGCTGTCTGCAATGTAATTAGCAGGGACGTCAGCTTTCCCAAAGGGAATAATAATACATTTTTTGCATTTAGCTTTAATCAATGGCTTTGGTACCACTCATTTGTCTTTGATGGAACTGAGCCACCTACCTATAGACTTACAACATCTCTACTTCACATTATTAGCAGTCAACACACCAGAAGAATATAGAATACAATTGCGACAGACAGCATCTATGAAGGGATGGCATTAACAATGTATCACCAAAAAGATTTATTTGGTGAAATTATTTTACAGCCAATCAGGGCTTGTAAAACTTGCCACTTCATGTCTGTGTAAAAAAATCATGACTGCATTGGTAGTCACACTTACAGAAGGTAAACACTACTGTAGTTGAACATCTTACCTAGCTATTTACACATTACTGAGAATACTGCCTCACTTGCAGGCACAACAGTTGAAGTCTGACATTAAAATAGCTTCCGTTGACTTAAAAACATTGACCTTATCACTAGTGGATTGAACCACTGGAATAAGCAGACAATACAATTTTGTAATCGTGTGCTCTCACCGATGCCACACAAAAAAAAACTGACATGTTCATAGGTTCATACGTTCATAGGTTCATACTAGGCTATCTGCCATAGGGCATTTATAGGCCTAGCCAGAGTATGTTTGGCTTTCGCCACCCATTTTAAATTAATTTTGCTATGCCCTTTTTCGAGGTTAGTATACTGTGCCTCTGTCTAACAGTAACACAGAAGTGATACCCGGGGTAAACCTATGATCTCCCATCCACTCATCAAGATTCCTCTTGAAAAGAGTCAATGAGGGACTCTGCCTAACCTGGACTGGGATTTTATTCCAGAGTGAAGGGAGCCTCTGGGTTATGAATCTGTCCCTCCAGCATATCCTATTTATTTCAGTGCTGAGGTTCAAGTCTCTTGAGTGTGTAGCTCGATGGGATTTGGATTTTCTGAGGTGCAGCATGTCCCTTAATTCCGGGTTGGATATGGCTTTATACATCAGGCACAGATCGCCTCTGAGCAGGCAGTATGCCACTGAGTAGAGCTGGAGTTTCTTTAACCAGGCAGCATATGGCATCTGTTTGAGCCCTTTGATCCTCTTGGTGAGGTACTTTTGGGGTCTTTCCAGTTGCTGCAGGTGTTTGGTAAGGTACATCCCAAAAGGGGCATTGTACTCGATTATGGGCCTGATGAGGGATGAGTAAAGAGGTACGATGACCTCCCCTGATCTAGATGTGAATCCCTTCATGATTAGGTGGGCTATATAAAATGTTTTTCTAACCACTTTGGCCATGTGGTTGTCAAATGAGAGATTGCTATCAACTTGGGTCCCCAGGTCCCTAATTACTTCTTCCATACTTAATGGATTACCACCTATGTGGTAATTTGTGGGCACTTTGTTTTTGCCAAAGGGGATGACTATACACTTTTTGTCGTTTAGCTTGAGGCCATGGCTCTGGCACCAGTTGTCTGTTTCTATGAGGCCCTTTTGGAGGATGCTTGTGTCAGCTGGAGAGTCGATTATGGTGCCCAGTTTGCAGTCATCTGTGAACTTGGTCAGCCACAGTCCTTCCGTGTTGGCCTGTACCTCCGAGAAATATATACCAAACAAGAGAGGTCCCAGGACTGAGCCTTGTGGGACGCCACTTGTAACTGGTTTGGAGTCTGACATGGCTCCAGCAATTCTAACCATATGGGTTCTGTCCTTGAGCCAGTTTGCAACCCATCTAGTTACATAGGGGTTTATATTTAAGCTGGTGAACTTATCTATAATGCCCGAGTGGGGTATTGTATCGAAGGCTTTTGCGAGGTCCAGGTAGGCTGTGTGGACCACCTTCCCTTCGTCAATGGCCTTGGTGATGGTTTCAAAGAAATCGACCAGGTTTAAGAGGCAGGATCTGCCCTTAACAAAGCTGAACTGGGTAGGATCCGGTGTATGTAGGTCCCCAATATCTTTATCTATGAGGTCCATGATGATCCTTTCCATAGCTTTGCAGACCAAGCTAGTCAGGCTTATGGGGTGATAGTTTCCAGGGTCCGTTGAAGCACCACCTTTGTGGAGAGGGACCACTGTTGCTGTACGCCACTCTTTGGGTACATGTGAATGATGGAAAGGTTAACCACCTCCCCACTTAATGAATGATTGTACCACTTCTTCTCTAAAAACATTAAAGGGCTATCCTTTGACCCATGACGCTGTTATTTTAAGCATTAAGGTACAAATTTGTAGACAAATTTGTGTTTCATTTATGTAATGCATAGAAAATAGTACTCATTACATTGCAAACAGTATGCATAGCTACACCATTGTGTAGCAATGAAGTTGTGGATGTGAGGGGTGGCTTTAGGGGATGGTGTACTCATCTTTGTGTTTGAAAATGTATTCAGAGTATAGATTGAATGTGCTCATCTAACTCTAAACAACCACACACATCTACAATTCTACCAAGTTGGGTAGTGAACACACTATCTATCTAGGTTGCACAATGTAGAAAGTAATATGATACTCACAAGCACCACAACAAAAGTCTGACTCTGAAGGCCAAGATTGCACTTTTGCCAGGATGACCCCAACAGTGTGTATCAGAGAGGATGTTGTTGCAAAAGTTGTTATAAGGGATCTGTGTACACATTTAAATACAACACAACTTTGCAGGGGTAATGGATACAGCAACAAGTATTACACACACAAGTTAACAGGTATCAAACATCCTACTTACCTAGTTTACACAATATAGAGAACACTGTAATACTTGTCATCACCACAGGATAAATCTGTCTCTTAGGGTAGAGATAGCACTGTTGTCACAATGAGCTTGGTGTATTTCAGAGAGGATGCTACTGTAAAATTAGGATAAGTGAGCTGTGCAAACAATTAAATATATTATTCTCTGAAGAAATGGATACACCAAGGAATACATGTCTAGCACACACCCAAAGCCTTCCATGCTGGATACTGAAACTCAAACTGAACTCGTTTACACAACCTAAAGAACAGTATACTAGTTGCAAGTGCCACAGGAGAAGTCTGAATCAGAAGGTAGAGACTGTGCTTTTTGTCAGGATGACCTCATCAGTGTGTGTCATTGAAAATGTTAATGCAAAATTAGGGATAAGTGAGCTGTGAGAAAAGTTAAATGTATTATTTTCAAGGGAAGTGGATTCACCACAAAGGGTGAAAAGGTAATGCTGAACGTGCTAACTCTGAATGTGAGATTATAGGTAAACCTTATTTATACAGGAACAATAATACAGTCTCTAACACTAATGTAATGCAGACTACTGACACATGGAGATTAGGTTATGTTATGAAATATAACAGACATTCACAGCACATTCAAGCTAAAATTAAGAGGAATTGGGCTATTCTGAACTCTGATAATAACGTTAAGAAAATAGTGGGAACTAAACCCTATTTTATTTAAGAAGGAAAAGAATTTGAAACAGCTTCTCTGTTATAAAGACTTTAAAACACACAATGAAGGATTTCAGGTAGTTGCAAAGAACACAGCCCCTTGTAATAATTGTGTTTATTGTAAATATATTAATATGGAGGTAGATTCCATGCACCCTATTACACACACAAAATTTATGTTTAAGACTTTTGGTTCATGTAACAGTGAAAATATAGTTTACTTAGCTAATTGTGAAAAATGCCATGTTTTTACATAGGTGAAACAAATTGCAAGTTTAAAGAAAGAATAGCATTGCATCTATCAGAGATACATAGAGGAGTTGAGACCAACGCACTAAGTAAACATATTATAGAAGAGGGTAATGACCATGTATTTAAGTTTAGGATTTTACAAAGGGTGTTTAAGAACAAGAGGGGAGGAGATATAGTTAACTTGACAGAGAGAGCTGAATATAAATATAAAAACTTCTTTAGAGCAGATGCATTCCCAGGTTTGAATAAAATGAATAGTATAAAACCTATCAAAGTTGAAGCAGTCATATGTTAGTTAAGCTTTTATGTATATTTTTTTATATATTTCTGTATATTTTTTATATATTTCTGCATATTGCTTGTGTTTTTATTATCCTTTGCAATGGAGCATTGTTTTCTGATGATCTTCTTAATGAGGTAATTGGATATGTTCTCTGACTGGCTGGTGTTGGATATTTATTATGTAGTTTTATGAAGTGTTTTTATTCTTGAAAAATAGCTTTGACTCAAAAGCTTGGATTATAATAAACCTGTTTTGTCTGTGGAGGGTCGTGCTTTGACTTAATTTATTGCAGCCCCAAACACTGGGCAAATTTAGAGAAGGAAGAATAATGTTACAAAAAGGGGATGATAGATCATCAGGGTGACATGGAGGCTGGGAAAAATATTGATCAATGAAGGAAAGGGGTGTCTCACCACAGCCAGCAGTACAACTACACTACCAAACCAAAAACAGTCATTAACAATTAGCTGATGACTGGCATAGAACTCATGACATTTAAAAAAATCTTACTACACATTAGCTGACCAGACCACAAACACATTTCTACTTCTTAGCACTAAAATAACACTATTGATGCACATTGAAAACATATGGCAGAAGGCAGGTTGAACACAGAAAGTTAGAGACAGATGCAGAGAGATATGGCACAAATGAGTTTTGTAAGACATGTAAGAAGAGCTGTACAGTGTGTTATCTTTACTTATAAAATCATCAGTAATCAATCCTGCTCCATACAATAAACTGATTGCTGTAGGTAAAAATAAGGGGTGAGAGAGTACAATAACCATGAATACCTAACCAGGATAAAGTTGGCTAAGCCTCCCTGTTGGACCTGCAATGTTTTTGAGAATGATGTATTGTTAAACTATTCCAATGTTATGTTAAGACAATGTATCATATGAAGTGAAATATAGACATTTGCAATAAAACATATGATAGGAAAATGAATTATCATGAAGTTATATACAGACATATTGTTTAAATCAAATCCATGACACTATAGCAAAAAAGCAGGCTGCAAAGAGAGTAATTATGGATGGTGCATTGGTGTAGCGGTTAGCACTGTTGCCTCACAGCAAGAGGTTCTCTGGTTTGTTTCTCATCTGGGGTGCCTTCTGTGTGAATTCTGTATGTCCTCCTACATTACAAAGACATGTGGCTCTGAAGCATTTCTCCCTGGGCCTCTGCTTAAAATTGTCTTGTTCCGAGTCGGACTTTCCCAGTAATAAATAAAATGACATGACAAGCCACATAGAAACACCTAGTTGAATACATCCAGCAACCTAATAAATGTTACATTAGCTGTACCACAGTACTACCTTTAGTTTAACTTCATTCTGTGGTCCCATAGTGCAACAGATTTAGCCACATTTGTGCAGAAGTAACTGGACCATCGCAGATTAAATTAAAATAACCAGCTTTTGCAATAAGAAATTAAACAGCATCCACTGTCACTCATTGTTGTGCTACACTAAACTCCATGCAAATGCTGAGGACATAAATTGAAGACCTTTTGATGGACCACACTTTTTGCAGATAACTGTACTGTAAGTATGTATGGAGGTCTGGTGTTATTATCTGTGTTAGAAGAAAAAGGAAATGTGTTCTGTTTGTGTATTTCTACCACACTAGAAACACAGCAGTGATACGGACATTATAAAAGTTTGGTGTTACTTATATAATGCTACACAGATAACTGCTAAATTGGTAATGCTGAAATGTTTAGCAAAAACATTAAACCTGCATTATCTCTCTTACAGAGGTGTTATATAATCTGTGCTGATTATTGAGTTCAAAATATTCTTTTTAATGTGTTTTGTTGGGGGAGGTTGGTGTGAGGGGTTGTTCGGAGGTTAACATGTGTGTACTCATAGGGCATATAAATGTGTCACTATGAGAGTAATCAGTGCTATAACATTTATATTTTATTTATACTATCTTTAACACAGGTATGTATTGTGTTCCTGGGGATTTTCCCTAAGTGATACTATCAGAACACAGCCATTACATGGTTAAGTAAAGGTTGTGGAGTCTGACAGGCATAATTTTTCATAATTGTACGTGCATGGGATCTTAGGCTTTGACCTAGGTATTGTGCTACCCTTTGCCTCTTAGCCAGATCCAGGGCACACTGTGTACTCCTCCATCTGTTAGCACATTTGCAGCTGGTGGTTCTCCCTCAGACTCTTCACCTGTATCTACTGCTACTGCTGCTGCTACTACCTGCCCTGTCTGTGGTCCTTGAAACTGTGGTCCTGCCCCTTGGTGTCCTTGATGGAGCTGTTTACTGAGAATGATATTGTGTAATATGGCACAAACTGTAAGTGTTTCAGCACAGGTGTCCAGGTCATACTGCAGTGCACTTCCTGATGTGTCTAGACACCAGAACCTTGATTAAAGCAACCAAATACACATTCTATGATCTTCCTAGTTTGAGAGTCGGTCTCATTGTACCGTTGCTCAATGGCGTTGTGTAGGTTTCTCATGGGTGTCATGAGCCAGGGCTCCAGGGTGTAACCTGCAGACCCCACTAGATAACCTTGAGAGATATCACCCCAGCAAACCTGGTGTACATCTCACAAATGTGCCATATGTGTGAGTCATGGAACCTGCCTATGTTATCTGCTTAGACATTGTAAATAATCCCTTGTTCATTACAGACAATCTGACAGTTAATGCAGTGGAACCCTTTCCTGTTGATGTACCTTCTTCCCTGTTCTCCTGGTGGGGCTTTGATTTCTATGTGTGTGCAATCTATGGCCCCCAGTGCCTCAGGGAAGTGTGTTATTACATAAAATTCCTGCATGGTTCTTGCTGTTTACTGTGGGATTCGCTGGAAACAAATATGCTCCCTTGCATGTAGTAGCACTGTAATTAAGAACTGATGAAATATTCTAGAGGCAGATGCCTGTGGTACCCCTAATATATCCCCTGTAGGTCTCTGGAAAATACAAGTAGTTAGTATACATAATGCTAAACATATCTTTGTTTCTAATGGGATGAGTTCTCCACAGCTTCCCTGGGGCCTGAGGTGGGGGATGGCAGAAGTTGCATATTTCTGCCAGGGTTTCCTTGTCCATCCTCTATCTGGCAACAGTTTCTGTTTCATGCAGTCAATGATATGTCATACTGGGTCTAAACACCCTTCTTCTGCTTGTGGTCTGGAAGCAGAAACAGCAGCACCCTAATTTAAATTAGACTTCAGACTCATCATTTCCAACAAAAAGACAAAGACTGAAAGAATTTCTGAGTTTCTTGACAGCATTTTTAACCCATTAGTGCAAGCCACAGAATTTTACATTAAAGATTCTTGGGACTTTCTCGACAATCTGCACAAATTGCAGCTTGACTTTTGCAAATGCCAATTGGTGACTATATACCGACATTCCACACTATGAAGGTTTAAAAGCATTAGAGGAATTCCTTGCCTACATCACTAATTTCAACCGCAACATGATTGAAATGCTAATCACCCTTACCTCCACGGTTTTGACTAACAACTTTTTCCACTTTAACAACGTTATCTATCAGCAAGTAAAAGGAGTGGCGATGGGATCAAAAGTGTCTCCTGCCTTTGCCAATTTAGTGCTCAGCAATTGGGAAAAGATGTCTCTCACTAAACTTCCTTTATTCAACAAAGTTAGAGTATACAGACGTTACACAGATTACATCTTTTTTGTTTGGAAGGGTCCCGCACATGAATTAGATGTGTTTATCGATGCACTCAGGAACAGCATCCCTTACCTTAATTTTGAGACTTCTGGTAGTGGTACCTGCGTTAACTTTTTAGATACCACTATTTCCATTGACCTTAATTCTGGATCTCTCACCTCCAAACATCTTTTGCAAGGATACTTACAGGAACAACTTTTTAAGCTTCCAAAGTTTTCACCCATTTTTTATGAAGAAAAACGTTGTAAAAGGACAATTTATCAGAGTGTCTAGACTTGTTAGTGATGATAATGTCTTTAGAGCAGAATGTATTTTTTTGTCCCGCATGTTTATTGCCAGAAAGTACCCAGAACAACTTGTACACAATATATTCATGGAGATAGCAGCTAGAAGACAACAATTTAAAGCCTATTTTATTGCATGTTTTCACTCCGAAATCTAGAGTCCCGCTTAACAGTTACAGAAATTGCAGTTTCCCTTTACCTATTAGTCGGGACCTCCCAGCCATTAGAGATGTCATCCACAAAAACTGGAACATCATTCAAGCCAACAGTTACGCCAAACATGTTGTAGGTAATACACCTTTGTTCACTTTTAAGAAAACCAGGAGGTTCAAATCTTCTTTTAAAAATAGTGAACCACAGTACACTTTTAACCCTGAGCTTTCCATTGAACCTAAAGTAATGTTTCCTTGCAACAAGTGTGTTATCTGTCCCTACATTTTTACAGGTACTTTTTATAGTTTCCATCATTGTAACATCACAGTGCATTTCAATAAACATTACAATTGTCAGTCCAGGTTTCTAGTTTATGCCGCAGTTTGTAGCACTTGCCACAATTTCTATGTTGGTAAAACCATTAGGAAACTGTGTGATAGATTGAAGGAGCACTTGGCTGCCATAAGGAAAGAAGACTCCAGCAATGCACTTGGCAGGCACAAACTCAATTGCATTGGTTTCAACAAGTTTCTTTTTTTCGTTCTTGAACAGATACAGCAATACTTTGGCGATTGCGAAACCTTGCTAGAATTGAAGGAACTTAGGTGGCAGTTACTACTTAATGCTGAAAACAGTCCAGGACTTAATGATTCCTTGAATGTCAAATGTGCCCTTCGTTGGTTCTCATAACCACTCCCTTTTTGTATTTCACTTATTATTTTCTGTGTCATCACAGCTGTTATAGGACTTGTCCATCATTTTGGTTTTTAGACTACTCATAGGCTGTTTGCTATTAACACGCCCCTTTTTCCAATAGTAGTGGTCTAAACTATTTACAGCAGTCTGTTATCATTTGATTTATTTATTGTTCTGATGAAGCTCAAGTAAACATTAAATGAGTGAAAGTGCTCAACATCAGTTTCGTGGTTTAGTGTTTCTTTTGTTCTACAGTTTAAGCAGAAGGTTTTTTAGTCTAAGACCCTAATTTAAAGCCTGTTACACATACAGTATATTAACAGCAGCAGCAGGCCCTAACATGTTTTTTTTTTCTTTTTCTAAATTTAATTGTGCCTGTATTCCAAAAAGCTTTGGTGTACATGATTGCTTTATAGGTTCCTGATTAGCTCAGCCATATTGGATTGGTTAATTAGCATGTACTTGTCTCCTTATGCTTTAATTAGCATATTCTGCCATTTCCCATTGTTGCACAGCTCTACATGTCATGCAGAGCCATTTAATGAATAGCAGATCACATGCTACCATGTTGGTGTCGTGCAATGACAACATGATCACTACACTTTCTGTAGCTGTTAATGAATATCTGTAACATTAGTAATAGCATTTTCTGCACCATTAACATCACTTATGATTCTTAGGAATCATAAAAATATTCAAGGCAACTGAGCCTTGTTACCATTATGCCTTGCCAGTATCCATCTTTAGATTGTATCTCCCATCTCTAGGAGAGGCAAGGCAGTCATTATTAACCTTTCATCTTTTGCTTTAAATTCACCTCTCCTTAGACTTTGTAAACCAATGTATACATAGTCCACTATCTTGGGTCACCAATATTAACCTTTCATCTTTTTGTTTGAATTCACCTCTCCTTAACCATTCCTGTGTTTGATCCTGTTTAACATGAGGTTGTTCCAGGAGTTTTCTACAGATGCAAACTACATTTATGTATTTTCTACATTTCTTTCCTTCTCATCTAATCCTTCACCTTATATTCTTTCCTTTGTTTTTTTTGGCACATTCAGTTGCTGCCTGAGTTTTATCAATTTCAGGTTTAATTTCTATTCCCGCTTGCCGACGACATGCTTCTGTTAAACTAAGCAGGGAAGTCACCTTAGATTTATTCTCCTCATGTTTCAAAACTTTTCACTATGTTTTGGTCTTATGAGGTCAGCAGATATATATGCAGTCCCACAATTGCAGATCTATATATGTAATCAGTTTCAAGGAGGCCCATACCTCCCTCAGAAAGGGAAATATATAATCTTTTACTTCCTCTATCCATTTAGCATTTTTGTTATATTCCAGAGGATCTTCATAGATATTTCTCCAAAATGTATCTTTCTTTTTGTTATTTTTTTTTTTTTGGTCGTGTTTCAGTTCCTTTTGCCTTGTTTCCCAATTCCCTATAAATCTTTTATGGGTCCTCAATAAATTGCTTATTTTGTACTTTTCCTTTATATTTATCTGCATGTCTTCTAAGTTTTTTCTGCCTGTGCTTATATTTTAAGTTTATTTGTGATATGCACAATAGATCCTGATCTGTTCTGATACTGCACATTGCTTTTATCATGTCTGTCTTTCTGAGTATTTTTTTGCTCTGTTCCCTCTTCTATATTCTTCTAACAGTGACACTTCTTGTCTTAATTGCTTTATAGTTTTCTCTATTCAATACTTCCATGATGGCATTCAATTTCTCCCTGTCCTTTCCCTTACTACCCCATGTTCTTGTGGTAGGACTTTATCTGTTATTAATTTGGCTTTGCAGTAATGTATCCTTTTTACTTCTGTTATGTTGCATGAGTCTCTGTGGACAGTCCCAGTTACTGTGTTAATTTTTTTTTATGAAACTTCTAACTTTTTGGATTTTATTGACTTTCTGCAGTCTATTTCTTACATTGATCTTAATATGTCTATCCATCTCTATTAAATCAAGCAACTCTTCTCTTAGATCATTTTCTTCTAAACTGATGGCACATTCTTTGTTCACCTTTTCCTGCATTCTGTAGAAAGTTCCAGAGCTTCTTCCTGTGCCACATTCTTTTCAGCTTCACCCTGTGTCGTCCATTGCTCTTTCATATGGGAAATCACTGGCCTATCACTTCTTGACATTGACTGGGTCAGAGTTGCCACAGTTTCCTGTTCTTTCCCTTGCTGTATAGCTCCAACTGAACCTTTGTACTGGTTTCCTATGAAAGGCTCCGAATTATCTTCATATGTCAACTGATTAGATGCTTCCTGCTCCATTGGTTTCTCCTTAGTTTGGGTGTCCATTTCTCTATCCTGTTGTGTTGTTATCTGAGTTAAACTTTCTACACTGGATCCTTCACTTCACAAATATTCCATGACTTCAGCTTCTATTTTTTTAACTTCTACTTGGCTAATTTTCTATTCTACATTCCATCTTTGTGATCTTGCTCATCAAATGATTTATAAAATTAGTGCATACCAAGACTATATATTCCCCATTCTGAAGCAGGTATGGGTCTCCTCGAAACTGATTAAATGTATAGATATGCAACTATGGGACTGCATACATATCTGCTAACCACAGAAGGCCCAAATGTAGTGAAAGTTTTTAAACATGAGAAAGATAAGTTTAAGATGACTTCCCTACTTAGTTTAGCAGAAATATATTGGCATCAAGAGAGAATAGAAATCAAACCAGAAGTAGAAGAAAATCAGGCAGTAACTGAATATGCCAGAAAACAAAAGAAAGAATAAAAGGTGAAGAATCAGATGAGAAGGGAAGAAATGTGGAAAATGCATATAGTTGCAAGTATAAAAAACTTTTGGAACAAGTTCATGTTGATGTGGATCGAATACAGGAATGGTTAGGAAAGGTGAATTTAAGCCAAATGACAAAAGGTTAATATTGGAGGCCCAAGATAGTGGACTACATACACATTGGTTTAAAAAGTCCATTGAACATGTGGGAGAAACGGGCAAATGAAGGTTTTGTAAAAATAAAATTGGAAAGAGTCACACATCTTGTTGCTGGTTGTGATATACTAATGGCAGAAGGACTATATACTGAAAAGCATAATAATGTGGCTTGACTATTGCATTGGGGATTTTGCAAACATTATAATATCGAGGTAGCTGAAAAACACTGGAAAGTTGAGCCACAAAGCATTATAGAAAATATTCACATGGGATCACTCATTACCAACAGTTCAAAAAATAGATGCAAGAAAACTAGATATAGTAGTACATGACAGCAAGATAAAAGTAGCATTATCATTGAAATTGCTACTCCCAGAGACTACAGTGTCTTACATACAGAGAGACACAAAGTCATAAAACAGCGGGATTCGCAGTCAGGAATGAGGGCAATGTAGAAGAAGGATACCCAGACATTTCCAATAGTAATAGGAGCAATGGATCTTATAAAAAATAATTTACAATCATATTTAGATATAGGTTCATAGGTTCATAGGTGTGTACTAGGCTAATGGCCCTGGAGCCTTTACAAGTCTAGCCCATAGGATTACCCTGGCATTGTGCCACCTGACCTTAGTTTCCAGTGTCTCTATCGAGTAGAGCCATTGGAATGATCCCCAGGGTAAATTTTCTATTTCCCATCCACTCATCAAGATTTCCCTTGAAGAGGGCCAGTAAGGTACTCTGTTTGACATGTAATGGAAGTCTATTCCATAGCATGGGCAGTCTCTGGGTTATGAACCTGTCCCTCCAGCATATTCTATTGATTGTGATAATGAGGATGAGGTTGAGGACTCTGGAGCATGTGGTGTGGAGGGACTGGGATTTTTTTAGATGTAACATTTCTAATAGAGCTGGGTCAGACATGGCTTTGTAAGTCAAGCAGAGATCACCTCTAAGTAGGCGATATGAGACAGGGAATAATTGGAGTTTTTTGAGTCTGTCCATATAGGGCAAGTGTTTAAGGCCTAGGATCCTCTTAGTGAAGTACTTTTGTGGCCTCTCCAGTTGTTGCAGGTGCCTAATGAGGTGCACGCCAAATGGGGCATTGTACTTGATGATTGGCCTAATGAGGGAAGAGCAGAGGGAGACAATGATCTCTTTCTTCCTGGATGCAAAATCCTTAGTAATGAGATGTGCCACATAAAAGGACTTTCTGACCACAGTGGCAGTGTGGTGATCAAAAGAGAGGTTGCTGTCCACCTGTGTTCCCAGATCTCTTACAATGCCTTCTGTGTTCAGTGGACTGCCATCGATGTGGTAATTCTTGGGAACTAGGTTTTTCCCAAAGGGAATGATGACACATTTTTTTACATTGAGCTTAAGGCCATGGTTCTGGCACCAGTCATTGGTCTCAGTGAGGCCTTTCTGTAGGATGCCAACATCACTTCGGGAGTTAATAATATCTCCCAACTTGCAATCGTCTGCAAACTTTGTCAGCCAGAGTCCCTTTGTGTTGGCCTGGACTTCTGAGTAGTCGATACCAAACAGGAGAGGACCCAGGACTGACCCTTGTGGGACTCCACTTGTGACTGGTTGGCAGTCTGACTTGGAGTCAGCTACTTTCACACTGTGTGTTCTATCTCTGAGCCAGTTTGCAACCCACCTAGTGATATAGGGGTTGATGCCTAGCTTAGTGAGTTTTTTTATGATTCCTGAGTGGGGAATGGTATCAAAGGCCTTAGCCAGATCAAGGTTGGCTGTATAAAGCACACTGCCTTCATCCACAGCTCTGGTGACTGACTCAAAGAAGTCGACCAAGTTGAGCAGGCATAATCTACTCTTCACAAAACCAAACTGTGTGGGATCCAGGGTTTGGAGATTCCCTATATCCTTGTTTATTAGGTCCATGATGATGCATTCCATAGCATTGCATATCAGACTTGTCAGGCTAATGGGGCGATAGTTCCCAGGATCTGTAGTCGCTCCTCCTTTGTGGAGAGGGATGATTATAGCAGTGTGCCATTCGGTAGGGACAAAGCCTGAGAAGAGGCTGTGATTGAGCAGAGCACACAGATGAGATGCCAGTTCACTCTGTAGTTAATGTAGAACAGAGCCAGGGTTATTGTCAGGTCCCACAGAAAGTGTATTCTTGAACTTGGACATGTTACTGATACATATAACTGTATGAATTGAAGAATGTGTCGTTACTGGGCACATTGTGGGTGCTGCGAAGAGCATTTCTGGCTAACATCACAGACTGAAACACTACTAATTTCATGAACTTTAATCATACATTGACTTAGGAATGGGATCCATTCCCATCATGGTATTAGAAACCAAAAGACTTGGAGAAATAAAAAAAAAAACAGACCGAGGCATTCCATTCACACATGCATGTATATAGACACGCAGTTAGATCATATTTCCATCAAATACATCATATCAGAAAAAGTGGCACAATGACTACTCCACTGTGACACTGTAGACTGTACTGACAATAGCTCAATTCCCATCCCCCTTAACCTTTTGTAATATGGCAGGAATCCATAATTATATGATGCCATTTATAGTGTACAAATTTGAAATGAACTGACAAAAAGCACTAGCTTACAAGAACTGGCAATAAAATTGCATATTTCAAGGAAATGTGGGAATTGGAATACTCATTCCTGTGTACTAGTCAAAAGCAGTGGTCAATGCTTTGTGCAGCTATTTCCTGAACAATTCATGGTGAAGCTCTGTATCCAGATATATGGATGAGAAGGAACACTGTTTCTGTCCTGGAATGTGGTTTTACTGTGCTTCTCGCTTTTGTACTCTCAGCATATTTGCGTGAGTACTCTTACAGTGTAACTCTGATTCTTTGAATAGCAGTGCAACGCAGAGGACAAGGCTAAAGATCCACTGATGTGTCAGAACTTGCTAGCAGCCCCTTGAGCTTGATGGCATTATACTCTGCACCACTTCATGCTGTTGAGTTTTGGATCCAGCATGTTTATTACTCAGTGGCTTATCTAGCTTTTGCAGCACAGGAAATATAGAAAAATATAAATGCCAGACTTTGAACAATGTGCCAAGCAAGGGCATCATAACTCTGAAACTTTGCTGCAGAATAACATTACTGAAGCAGTAGAGTCTGCTAAGATAAAGAGTAATCTGTTCCAGATGAAGATACTTCAATATATTCCCCCACATTTCTCAAGAGCACAGTGCAAGGATCAGCCCTACTAAAGCTGACAGTGTCTATGTTCGTTTATGAAAAACACAGGTCCTCGAATTGCTACATATCGAAAGTAAAACATCTAAAGGGAAAATTACCGAACAAGTATAGCTTGGAAAATGCATTCATCAAATGGCCATAGTTGGCCAACATTGCAAAAATAACCAACCAAGGTGGGGGGGGGGGCTTTGTCCCCACCCCTCCCAACTATATATATATATATATATATATATATATATATATATATATATACCAACTCCAAGATCACACTACAGTGGGGAAAAGGGCACATTTAAAAGGTTTCCTTCACTTATCTCATGCATCGTGTTACTGCCTGGTTATTGGTCAACTATGGCCATTCAATGAATTTATTTTTAAAGTTATACATGTTTGGTAATTTTCCATTTAGATGTTGTATGTTCAATATTTAGCCATTCGAGAATCTGTTTTTTTGATAGCCGAACATGTACCCAAGCTGACACTTCTGCACTTACCAACAATGCCCTATGAGATGATAAGTACATGTGACAACTGCCAAATTAAAGCTTGCTTCATGATAGGTGCATCCCATGGGAAAACCGCCATTACAGGTGCTATTTGTGAGGTAACTGCTCAGAATTCAGCTTTGTTGCCCTCTTCATAATAAGGTACAATATACTTGCTTTTTTCTGAAGCAGTTAACAGGGAGAGCTATCATTGCTAGTTGTGGAAAAAATATGGTGGCAAGGAGAGGTAGTGTAAAAAAAGATGTAACTGGTCAGGTTTCCACAACTTCTGAGATGGTTATGACTAATGAGACAGTTTCATCAAACTGTGTTGAAACTCCAAAATAGGCTGTTTTGATTCTTCAAAAACTAGACACTTTAAATTTTCAGTTCAGAGAGTGCTCATCTGGGATATGAACTTGAAAATTGGAAACAATATCAGTAGAACTGGAAAAAAATGCAACATTTGTAAACTAGACTGTTTCAAATGGAAGACACCATATAAAATGCTCAGCTCTTTAATTAACAATTTGCCCAGAAAAGTCTAGGAACTAGAAGAAAATAAAATTAGAAACCTGAGCAATGACAATGGGCCTAAGAGAAAGAAGATTCTGACAATAGAGGTGACTGCAATTAGGGATGCAGACAATAGGCAAGAGAGGTCAGGAGTATATTAGAGAAAACTGGCAAAGCAACCAAGGTATTGGGAGCAAATAACTAGAGAGGGAAAGTAATAGAATGGGAAGATGCTAAGAACTTATATGGATTACAGGTTAGAGATTGCCTTCCATATCAAGGATTGATATCGGAGTACAGGCAAAGAGAAAGAAATAAAGAAGGTCCTAAAGGAAAGACTAGCACTGGCTGAGTTCTTAGTAGAATATAGAACATAAGTGGCCATTAAGAAAGGAATAATTACTAGAGCACATAAAATATTGGATGATAACTATAGGAATCAATCAGATGAGGTTAGGAAGAATTGGGAAGAGAGATTGAATAAGTAATTTGCAAAGAAACAATAGGATAATATATGTATATCTCCCAAATATGCAACAAAATCTAGAAGATTTAGGATTTTTGACTGGAAGTATTTACATAGATATTTTTATACCCTAAGCAGGCTCCAAAGAATCTTTTCTTGGGTAGACAGCCAATGTTGGAGATGTGATGGGGAAGAAAGTGGTAAGTGGGAACATATTTCCTGGGAGTGTAATGAGTTGGCTGACTTTAAAGATTCCATGCAGACTGCTCTGTCAGAGATGCTCAGTGAGCAAATTGTAGTGACTAGGGAAATGATTTTTTGAGCTATGATACAGAGTTGGAATTGTCTAGACATAGTAAAGCCTTGCTGAGTCGAATTATGATGGTTGCCAAAAAAGCAGTAAGTAGAAAATGGAAATCAACATCTAAACCAACTTTACTGGAAGTAACCAAGATAATAACAGAGATAAAACAACTGGAACTGGGATCTTTAGAAAAGGGTATGAGTAAATTACACAGGAAAAAAATGTGAAATGTGGGACCACTACATGCAGAGGAGGAACAATTTTTAAAAGAAGGCAGGATCTGAATGAGCTATGTAATGGTTGACTGACAATGAAGGGATATATTAAAAGTGATGTATAATGTTTGCAGTTACAGTTGTGTTGGCATGGTTTGTAAGGTATAGGCCAGGATTCAATAAAGCTTACACAGAGCTAATCTCCATGTAAGAATAGTGGCATAGCTCAAACACGGAGTTCAGAGCCTGTGCGATCCAGTAAACAAGGCTGAGGGAGTGCATGACCGTCCCAGCACTATACCGACATGGACACCATGGAATAATACAAATAACCTCATTTGCTGGTGAAAACTATGAGAATGAGGTGAATTAGTGATACAACAGGCAGACAGGCATACATGTTGGAGCCATGTTCACAGCAGAAATATATTCGGTTACTAGCCATGTACATTTCTGCAAAAATCAAAATGGGGGCATGACATCTCAAAGTAAAGCATGTAATATGTTTATTAGGCATGCCAATGGTGAAAACTATGGTCATTGGCATGCAAAAGTGTTTTAAAATACCAAAAATCAAATTTTTGGCCGATTTTGGCCTTTTAAGCAGAGCGTAGCGGTGAGCAAACGCAATTGTGCAAAAAATTTAAAAAAATGTAAAAGTCAATTAAATGTGAAACATGAATTTTGCCATTATAATGTGCAACATGCAGACTCATAACAATAACCGCTAACAGTGATTGCTAAGGACATAGGCTCCGGTGTAATGGTGTAACTATAGACTAAGACAGTGGGTTATGTAAATGAGCTAAATTTATTGAATAGCAAAATGTGAGACAGCATCTGCATGTACCTAACCAGGTATAATGTGGTAGTGTAAGCAGAAGAAGCAGCTGACATGAAAAGGGGGTGCGTCATGTTTGGTGTAAGCACATTGGAGCTCTGTGGCTCCTATTTGTGCTCAGCGAAGCACAGCTAAGTAAGGGGTTGTATCTGTGGCTGCTTAACTGTGCTTAGCTGGTTCAGGAAATGATAATGGTGTTCATGTCCAGGGAGGGTCTTTTCTGCTCAGCAATGTTTACACTAGCTCCACGGGTTTGTGTGCCATGCCATAGGGTTTAAACTCAGTGGAAATAGACAAAATAAAGGAAATAGCAGAATAAATTATATGAACTATGAATCACTAATATGGACTCTGTCACTCACAGTGGCCCATTTAAACCCCTCAGTATAATATAGCTGGCAAGTGGAATGTATCATAGTCAGCCAATCACACAGGCAGCATCTGCAGCACACCAGTATAAAGTACACAAACATCTTTCAGTCTGTTTTTTTCCGCTAACTCTCCACCATTGGAGTACACATTTGGGAATTTTAACTGACAAAATGATAGGGTCTGCTGCTGCTTTGCAACATCTGTATTTGCTACAGCCTGAGGGTGGTGATGAGGATAATGCTGACAACTTGTCCAGACTGAGGAGGAGAAGAGTGTTCAGACCCAGGGAAACCTTCCTGGGGCTACATGATCTGGAGATACTGGAGCGCTAGTGGACAGGGACATACTTCAGCAACATACCAAGATCTGCCGGCCTCACCTCAGACCTAGATCTAACAGAGGGGAACCCATCCCATTTGAAACCAAGGTATGTGTAGCCTTAAGGTACTTTTCAAAGACCTACTGGGGACATCATGGGGGTCTCACAGGCATCTGCATCCAGGGTACTCCACCAGTTCCTGAATGCCATGCAACCACATGCTAGTGAGCACATTTATTTCCCCAGCACCCTGTGAGGAGAGGACCAGCAATGTGCATCTCTTCCACCATGTAGCAGACTACCCCAGAGGTACTGGGTGCCATAGACTACACTCACATCCACATCAAAGCACCACCTAGTGAAGACAGTAGAGTCTATGTCAACCACAAGGGCTATCACTTCACCAACTGCCAAGTCATGTGTGATGCCCAGGCCATTATCATGAGTTTGTGTGCTGGCAGCCCTGGCAGCTATCACGACTCCCACATTTGGCATGCCTCACAGCTGTACCAGGCAGTTGCCAGGGGAGACATCCCATATGGCCATCTTGTGGGGGATGCTGGCTATGCACTGGAACCGTGGATGATGACACCCATCAGAAATGCACACACACCCACCGAAGAATGCCATAATGAGCCACACACACAAACTAGGAACATTATAGAGCATTTTATTTAGATAGGAAATGCCATGTATTTTATTGTGGTTACATTTTTATTGTATCTATATACCTTTAAATGTTCTTAATCTCTTGATCATGTGATTTTTAAATGTTTGATATAAGTACAGATGTGTGAGTGTCTCTTGATATACACCTGAAGAAGCATTTGGTGAAAGCGCTTGTGTTTGTGTGAATAAATCAGCTGAAGAATCTGGAGCCTTGCCTCTGTTTATTCTTTTTTATTGGATTGGTTCTGTTTTTATACAGAGGTACCTGGTTACGATTGGACTTTTTGGTTTATTATAGAGCATGTGTTTGGGATGCTCAAGTCATGGTTCCACTGCATTGACATATCTGGTAGAGCCTTGCAGTACTCTCTAGCTACATGTGTGCTCATGTTCATAGTATGTGCCATGGTACACAATATGATCCTGTGGAAACAGTCATGGCAGGAACATCACAGGGAAGGGGCACACAGCCCCCATCATTGCCAAGGCCTCTGCAGGCACAGGGGGGCTCGGAGGAGGAACCCCCTGAGCCTGCCCCTGTAGGCAGATGTAGGCATGCCCAGTATGCCCTGGCTTTGCAAAGAGGCAATGCATAGCACATACACTGACAACCTAGGGACCCAGGGACTGACACCTCTCTCCAACTCACACACAGTATAATGGATGCCACACACATCACATTACCTGTATTTTACCATGTATAGGCCATGTACTGTGTGCATCCAACAGAGTCAGCCCTCAAGCACCATCGTCACAACTGCCACAGGCACAAGGTAAGTCACTCTTCTTAACAATAGATGAATGTAGTAGTACATTTTGGTAGCATATCTCAGGTATTGCTGCATGTATGCAAGGGAATGAGGTGGTCTACTGGGATAGCAGCAAACAAATGAAAGCTATGTGGGACAACAGGAAATGTCTGCCCAATACTGGCTTCTGCAGAGTATGCAGTAATCCCCTAGCTGACAAAACTTACTGCAGTGTATGTGGGGGACAAATAAACTGGGGGTTGTAGGTCACATGCATGGATGTCAATGTTGGGGTCCCATACTCACCCCTCAGCCTCTCCCAGCAAGTCAGCCATAGAAATCCATTAAGATATGTCTGGCAAAGGCCCATAAATAGGGACAATGATGAAATAGTCTTCTTACAGACTTACACAGTGATATCACAGCAGGTCTTGCAGTTGCATGAAGTCTCTGAAGGGTAGGAAGTCTGAAATCCAAATGTCTGCCATTATATCCAACCTTCGGTCATTAGTGATATGCCAGTATTCTCCAAGATAGGCACAACACTATGCCAAATGGAGTCAAAAAGTAAAGCCAAAATCTGCACAGTCTGTGCAAATGTGTATAGTTGACAGGTATGCCCCCCCCCCCCACAGTGCACTTGTTTCCCCTTAGAAATGCAGCAACATGTATGTTTGTAGGGTAATAGCAGCAGAGCACACATTCCCAAGGCTGTCTCAATCAACTTGATAACTTGTTGCATGTCCACAATATACAGAGGTCGATGAGCTATGTATATGCGTGGTTAATACTGTCAGGACGTTGGCAGCACTTACACTTGGCTGTAGTTGCTTAGTGGCTTAGGTACAGTACTGTGGTTGACAGGGTCTATGTTCCAAGACTTTCTGTGCCAACTATTTTGCATGTCAGCTACATCTACAGTAGGACCTGTATACACTGTCCAGAAGTCAATATCAGTCGCTGCAGGAAAACTGGACAAGACAGGGACAGGGTGCCACTCATATGGACAGTACACAGCTCAGAGTAACCCACACGGTGCCTAGCATACCTCTCAGCTGTACAGATTTTTGCAGAATGTCCAGAGTTTTGCATCATAAATTTGCTTTTTGTCATGAAATTATGGTCTACTGGCAAGTCACTGGCAAATCATGAAAGACTAAAATCAGAAAATATTGAACAGATTTTAGTTTCAGACTTCATTCCCTTTAGAAAAAATGCACGCTAATGTAAAACCTGTTATTGTACCAGCTATGCTCGTTAAGGGCAATATTTAACACCTGTCCCTATTTTCAGCTGTTTGTCACTCGATTTATGGCTTTCTCCAGATTTCTGGCTCTAAGATGGTGAGAGGCACAGTGCCTAGTAGGACAGCAGGTACCTGAAAATTAGTGTGATGCCAGGTTATAAATGGCTGCCATCTGACTGTCAGCACTGACAAGTCACTGGCCACCATCCATGCCCCTGGAATGATAGGCTGTCACAGATTGACCACAGGAATGCCACATATATTTGTTATGCTTCTCCTAACATTGCATTTGTCTGCCAAACTATTTGCAAAACCAGAAAGGTTCATGTCAAAACATCAATGGCAGACAGTGGAGAAGCAGACATCATACTCATAAGAAAAAGCATGCAAACACCAAACCGGTGCCCCAACTGTCTATGTTTGACAAACCATTATTAATACCCTGTCCCCATGTGTGGGCCCGTGTCTCACTGTTATATATGGGCCTGTCCAGATGTCAGTTTGTGACAGGATGACAGCTAGGGCCAACATGTAGCCTCATCATAACATAGCAACACAAACAGTCTGCGGACAACAGCAGATATAGTCAGGCAATGATGGACAACCTGCTAAATAGGTACGCTCAGAGGT
The DNA here is from genome assembly GCF_019279795.1 of Protopterus annectens. NCBI lineage: Eukaryota > Metazoa > Chordata > Ceratodontiformes > Protopteridae > Protopterus > Protopterus annectens. The sequence goes on from NC_056735.1 coordinate 1,833,901,381, forward strand.
GTGAAGCCCATAACCCTGTGTGTGATGTTACGGTGTCTACCCCGCTAACACAAGAAATACAAATACATGACAGCAGCCATTGTGGGCAAAGCCCATGACTGGACTACAGAAGGACAAAGAGACACACATAAGGGGAAGGGGAACCACTGGCCAGACAAAAGGAAAAGGTGCACACCAGAACAAATCGTGCAGTAGCATAGATACCCTGCAGGGTATGGAGTCAGTAAACATCACCCACAACCACACAACACACACCCAAGTAAGTGGAGGTCCACAACAAAATGAAAATGCAAACAAAGGATACCTCAAAGGCAAAAACCCATGGGAACTCCACAAACTTAAACACCACAGAACATGCATAGTCCACACACCAGTGTCTCACAACCACTAAGGCCTTACCATAAACCCAGCATATTACTCATAGGAGATTCCATTGTGAGACACACAGATGTGCCTCTCACCAGGCTGAATAAGGAGAAAGTCATGCTCACTTGTCTGTCAGGTTCCAGAATCCACCATATTACACATGCACACAGGCCACTCTACAGCAGGCACTGTTATCACTCTGGCCTAGTCCATGGCAGTGTGAACAATGTCAGATGTACCTCCCTGGACTATAGGAAGACAGAAATGATTCAGCTTGCTGAATATGTGTCCCATGCAGGTATTCCCTAGCCTTAAGCATTCTACCATTACCTGGAGTGATGGCTCAATATAAACAGAAAATGATTGTTAGTAACAATTAACTTACTTACTGGTGTCATTCCAGCGGGATCCACTGCCTGGCAGCCTGGGAATATATGACTGAAAGACCACGCTGCTTTGCTAGTGATGGCCTGCATCTGTCTTACTTGGCCTTCAGGCCTCTGCAAAGGTCCTTGCCTCCCCCATAGTGCCTTTTTAGAGAAAGTCATGGGGTCAATCCTACCAACATATAACACTCAACAAAATGTAAAGTAAAGTCCATGCTACTAAACGCTAGGAGTCTAAACAGGAATATGTACATATTGCAAGGATTTGTAACACTGACATTTATGAAGTCACAGAAACCTGGCCCTGTTTTCAGCTGTCTGTCACTCAATGATTTATGGCTTTCTCCAGATTTCTGGCTCTAAGATGTTGAGAGGCACAGTGCCTAGTAGGACAGCAGGTACCTGAAAATTAGTGTGATGCCAGGTTATAAATGGCTGCCATCTGACTGTGTCAGCACTGACAACAAGTCACTGGCCACCATCCATGTCCCTGGAATGATAGGCTGTCACAGATTGACCACAGGTATGTCACATATATCTGTTATAGTTCTCCTAACATTGCATTTGGCCCACAGCTGTGGGGAGCAATCCATCCTTATCTGATCACTCATCCTATCACACAACCAGAACCAAAATGTGGACAGCACAGCCAAAGGAGGTGGAGTATAAAGATATATTAGACAGGCACACACCTTCATGCTGGTTAAACAGTCTGACACACACAAGATACTCAAGTGCAGTCAACCAATGATAAGACCCCTATGCAAATTATGGGTAGCTACAGGCAAATATATCTGACTCAGGATTCCCACCCCACATGTCTGGCTCTCTTCAAATCTATCAAGATTCAACCCTTTACCCTGATCCTGGCTGACTCATATTACCCAACCACTGACTGGAAAACCAGTCATGCCAGAACAGAAATTCACAGAGATTCCCCCTTCTTATCAGTGCTAAATTTTTAAGTCAATTTCTTGATACCCCCACAAAATGTGATACCTATGTTGGACTTGGCAGTAACCAACATGATTAAACACTGCAGCACTCCTATGGTATCATCATCCCTGGCAAGATCCAGTAAAAAGGGGTCACATTCGATATCACCATCTCTCCTGACCCCCCTCTAGCCATGGTAAAACAAAAATGTCCCCAAGCTGAGCACAACTACCAGATGGATGTTATAAACTGATGAACAATCCTCTACCCCACTGGAGGAGCAGGCAGCAATGTCTAAATGTACACAAAGGTACTATACCAGCATATATATACAGATGCATGGAATCAGGAATACCTGACAGGACAACATCATCGTCCATAAGAGAGTGTAAACCAGTCTGCAGAGATCTGCAATAAAGGAACTACGTAACAAAAGGATGACATTGCTGTCCAGGACTGAGAAGGACAAAGTGCCCAACTGGAAGTAATCACCTCTAGCCTGAACAAATAAGAATATCACTGAAATCCACTAAAGGCATCTCCAAGTCCAAATTTCCCACATCTAAGACAGACAATCATAAGTTCTTCCTCATATATTTCTGCATTTGCAGAGGAAGCTCCCAGATCTGTGCAGAACTGGTGGTCAAGGACACCACATACACAAATACTGTAGATATAGCCAATCTACAGGCTGACAGATTCAGCGGCAATCTCTATAGCCAATCTACAGGCTGACAGGTTCAGTGGCAATCTCTCTCCTCTGCTCCCCCCATCAGGAAAGCAGGACATTCCCAGTACCTGACCACACAACACTTATCACTAGGGAATAGGGCATCACTGCCCTCTCAAAGCCAAGAAGATAGCCTCTATGGCACCTGAATACATCCCACCCTGCAACCTACATGGACCCAGGTATGAAATTACAACATCATTACGCACCCTACACAGCCAAAGCCTGAATAATACATTTGTCATAGCCAAGTGGTGGACAGCCACTGTCATCCCCGTACACCAAGATGGAGTGTTCACCGGTCTGGGAAATTAAAGACCCATCAGCCTGATTAGCCTGATCTGCAAGGCCATGCAATTGATCATCATGGACCTCATTAACAGGGACATTGGCAAACTACAAATACTTGACCCCACACAGTCTGCCTTTCTCAAGGGGAGGTATATCAGTGAACTCAGGATGACATCCCTGAAACAGTCAACAAAAGCATGGATGAGGGAAAGATGGTGCACCCCATCCACCTTGACTTGGCCAAAGCCTTACACACTATTACCCACTTGGCCATAGTATATGAACCCTGTCAACTAGGCAGCAATCCATATGTTACCAGATGGGTAGCAAACTGGTTCACTGATAGAACCCACAGGATCAAAATAGGGGTAGCCAACCCAAGCAGTACACTCGTAATGAGTGGCATACCACAGGGATTGGTCTGGGGGCCTCTGGTATATGGGATATACTTCCCTGAGATGCAGGGCAAAAGCACTGGCCTATGGCTGACCAACTTGGCAGATGTCTGCAAGCTAGGAACAGTCATCAATACCCAAAGAGATGTGGATGTCCCACAATAGGGTCTCCCAAAAAAAATGACTGCTGCCAGAAATATGGCCTCAAGCTGAATGCCTGCAGATGCATCATGATCCCCATTGGGGAGAATGACATCCCCACATATTATCACATTAGCAACATACACACCAAGGATATTCACACCACCAGGCTAGTTGCCCAACACAATGCGTCTGAAATTCTCCAGGTGCAAATTGTAGCTTGCTACAGATCCCCCACCATGCCCCAAGATTCTTACTACACCTTTCCAAATATACTGGAAAATATTAAGATACAACCAAACACCCTAATACTGGGTGATTTCAAAAACCCTGCCATTAACCTAGAAAACTACTCATGTACCAACCCCTTTGCCCAACGATTCTTGGAATTCATAAATTCCAACGCCCTGGATCAACTAATCCTTAGTCCCACCAGGGGTGCCAATATCCTAGACCTGGGCATTACCAACATGGGAAATCGATGCTCCACACCTATGGTCACCCCCTCGTTGGTCAGGTCTGACCATAAGCTAATCACCCTTGACATCCAAATCCCACCCCCACCCCCACCCCAGTAAGGAAACCTCTGTAAAAAACTTCTCCAAAGCCAACTTCATGGTAGTCAAGTCAGGAGTGACAAACTTCATGACACCCATGCAGATAGGAACTGAAAGTTTGACTGCTGAATCCTACACTAAGGAACTGTACGAGCACATCCACTCATGCATGAATCGTGCCATACCCAATAGAACCAAGATGCTCTCCTCCAAAAAAAGGAAGCCAATCTGGTGGTCCCTTGCCATAAACAAACTTTACAACAAAAGGAAGAAACTGTTGCAGAAAAGAGGAAAATCCCAGGATGCAAAAAACTCCCTTACTGACTTCAGTAAGAAGCTGAGATCCCCCATAAAATACTCCAAAGCTAGTTATGAAAATAAAATTGCCAAAGATTCCAAAGACAGCCACAAGGCATTCTATAGCTATGTCAAGAATCTAAATGGCAATGTACAGATCTGCTCTGAACTACAACAGAATGGCATTAAATATACTGATCCCAAGGATATTGCCAATATCCTGGCAGATCGATTCAGTTCAAACTTCATCCCCCCTTCACCACCTAAAGGGATCATCTCAATACCGAAAGATTGCCAAATTCCGGTAATAATGGTCACACAGGTAAAAAACTCACTCTCCAAAGCTAAGAATACAGCATCCATGGGACCAGATGACATCCCAGGCTGTGTACTACATGAACTACATAATGAACTGGTACCTCACCTAAGTGTCATGTTTAATCAGAGCTTCACCTCAGGCTTCATGCCCACTGAGTGGCGGACAGCTACAATTATCCCACTCCACAAGGGGGGATCCTCTTTGGATCCCGGGAACTACCGCCCCATCAGTCTGATGAGCCTATTCTGCAAGGCCATGGAACATATTATCATGGAACTTATAAACAAATGCATTGGCAACCTTCAAGGGTAAGGTGGTCCACACAGCCTATCTGGACCTCGCCAAGGCCTTTGACACCACCTCCCACTCTGGAATCATAGATAAACTTACCAAGCTTGGCATTAATCCCTACATCACTCGATGGGTTGCCAACTGGCTTACTGAAACAACTCACACTGTAAAAGTAGCCGACTCCAAATCTAGCTCCAGACAAGTGACAAGTGGAGTACCTCAGGGTTCAGTCCTGTGAATGCTCTTGTTTGGCATCTACTTCTCTGAAGTACAGGCCAACACTAAGGGACTCCAGCTAACAAAGTTCGAATATGTCTGCAATCTGAGAGCCATTATTGAAATCCCCAAATGATGTGGATATTCTGCAAAAAGGCCTTACAGAAACAGATGCTTGGTGCCAGAGCCACGGGCTCAAGCTCAATGCCAAGAAATGTATAGTTATCTTCTTTGGAAAAAAACATGTACCCATGAATTACCACATAGGTGGTAGTACACTAAACACCGAAAGTGTGATAAGAGACTTAGGGATACAGATGGACAGTGGTCTCACCTTTGATAACCACACTGCCACAACAGTCAGGCAATCCTTGTATGTGGCACACCTCATATCTAGGGGTTTTTATCCAGAAAAAAGGAAGTCATTGTCCCACTGTACTCATCCCTCATTAGACCTATCATAGAGTACAATGCCCCCATTTGGTATGCAACTCTAAAGACATCTGCAACAACTGGAAAGGCCACAGAAATACCTCACTAAAAGAATCACAGGCCTAAAGCAGATGCCCTATGCTGACTGTCTAAAAAAACTCCACCTATACTCTGTCACATATCGTCTACTCAGAGGTGATCTCTGCTAAACATACAAGGCCATGTCAAACCCAGAGCTGTTGGACATGCTACACTTAAAGAAATCCCAATCCCTCAGAGACACACACTCCAGGGATCTAAACCTTGTCATCACAATGAACAAAACATGCTGGAGGGATAGGTTCCTTTACCCAGAGACTCCCCAGACTCCGGAATAGACTGCCCGTACATGTCAAGAAGAGCACCTCTTTGGCCCTCTTCAGCAGGAACCTTGATGATTGGATGGGAGATAGGAAATTCTCCCCAGGGATCACGTCAGTTGCCCTACTAGACAGGGGTCCATGGAAGTAAATACTGTGGGAAGAAATAGCCAGGGAATTGTTATGGCTAGGCTTGTATAGGCCCTAGGGCTGATAGCCTAGTACCAACCTATGAACCTATGAACCTATGAACACAATTAGTACTGAGGCATTTGGCCACCCAGGTTGATAGCAAGCAGAAGTCTGTGCACCATGTTGCTTCCATTGTACAGAAATCTTCATAGATGGGCCAATTAAAAAGTAAGGGTATCTCATCCAGGGACAAAGAGGCCATAAAGTTCCATGTATTCTAAGCTTATAAGGCCAATTATTTTGTACAATGCCCCCTTCGGCATGTACCTCACAAAGCACATGCAGCAGCTGGATAGACCACAGAGGTTCCTCACTGGAAGATTCCAGGACCCCAAACACCTACCCTACACAGATAGGCTAACAGCACTATCCCTCTACTCATTTCCATACAGACCCCACAGAGGTGACCTCTGTCTGGTGTACAAAGCAATCCAGACCCTGCAGTGATTTATTTATTTTATTTTACATTTGTTGACTGGGAGAGTCTGGCTGGATACATGTCCATTTTCAGAGGAGGCCTGGGGAGAAAAGCCCCATAGATTAAGAACAAACAGCTATGAGATTTTTACATCGCAAGCAAGTATTCAACAAAGTACAATATTCATTGGTAGTCACAAGTTTCAACAAAATTCCATAGTTTAAGTTAGAGTAAAGTAGTACTTAGAATGTACTGGTTTCCAGTAATAACATTGATTGAGACAAATCTAAGTAAAAGGGGGTTGGGAGTGGATGTTAGGGTTAGTTTTGTGAGATGTGGTTGGGTTTAAAGTTGGAATGTGTATAACTGCTGACTGTTGGAGTGGGTGTTCGCAGGTGAGGCACTATAAGGAGGAGTCACGATTCTTCTTGAAGGGATAGAAATGAAAAGGAGCACGAAAGTGGGTCAGAAGGTGTCTATGATATGGGTCAACCTGGTGGGTAACAAGGGCATAGCCATGTGAGTTTTAGGTGTTCTTTTGGTAGCTTTTTGAATGTAACCATTGAGCTGGCTGAGGTAATAGCAGACGGTAATGAGTTCTAAATGTTACCAATATAGTTAGGGAAGAGGGAGTCACCTGCAGTGTTATTGCTTTTGGTCACCTTGATTAGTCTTTTATCACTAGAGTGAAGTTGTCTGGTATTAGTTTGTAGTTTAAGTAGATTAGATAGTGCTGGGGGGGTTTCAGGAAGTAGTAGGAGTTTCTGAGTGAAAGAAATCTGATGGAATGAGAAGAGATTTGGGAATTCAAGCCAGGTAAGCAGATTTAGTGAATGAAAGTGGTGGGCACGGTAGGGGGCACCAGTAGCAAATTTGGCAATTTGATTGCAGCAGATATTAATCTTGGCCATTTCAGTTTTGGGTAGGTTGGTGAAGATGGGAGCAGTGTAGAACAGTGTGGAGAGGAGGTGGGCTTGAGCTATGGTTATTCTAGCAGGTTGGGTTAGAAATGGTTTGTTTTTATAAAGACTGCCCAGTTTTTTGTGAATGTTTTTAATAGTTTGATTTATATGTAGATCAAACTTGAGGATGTTGTTAATGGTCACTCCTAGCAGTTTAGTATGAGTGTCTGGAGAGATGATAGTCCCATCTCCGGACACAATATTGAATGTGTTGGGCATTGAGATGGATTTGTTTGGTTTAAATAGCAACAGTTTGGCTTTCTGGGATTAAGTGATAGGTTTTTGTTAAGAAACCAGGTTTCTGTAGCTTGGAAGGCGTTTTGGATAATGCAGAGGAGTTCATGTGGGTCGTTGGCTAAGCAGAGTAATGTTGAGTCATTAGCATATTGTATAACAGTTGCATCTTGGCATATGCTGTGGAGATCATTAATGAAGATGGAGAATAGAAGGGGTCCAGAATTGACCCTTGTGGGACTCCTGTGGTAATAGGCAGCAGTGAGGATAGGTTGTTGTCCCATCGAACTGCTTGTTGTCTACAATATAGATAGTTTTGGAACCAGGGTAGTGCGTGATCACTAAGGCCAAGATTAGTAAGGGGGTGGAGTAGTTTGGGATGGTTGACCATACTGAAGGCTTTTGACAGGTCAAGCATATGGTAGATGTTAATTTACCTAAGTGCCTGTTTTGGTTGATGAGGTCTGTAAAGGAAAGAAGGGCTGTGGTTGTACTGTGGGCAGGGTAGAATCCATGCTACTTTCTGTATACAAACCAGAACATCCCACTGGCCAGTTTCTGATATCCCACTCCTTAGCAAAAAATGGAATTCTCTTCCACCCTTGCTAAGAATCACTAAAAACTTTGAACACTTCAAATATTCCTACCTCTCCCATAATTAGAAATGTAATTGCACTCTTCCTACCTAATCCTACTAATATCGCCTATACATGTACTTCCACATGTACCTCTACACCATGCTGTTTTCCACAACAGCCGCCCAGCTCTGAATCTAATGTAATATAAGTTCAAAACCTTGAATGTATATAATGTAAATACTGTACATGGCTTTCTATCTCTACTCTCTCTCCCTATTTTGGAATATTTCTCTCTTCCACCTATACAAAAGTTGATACTAACAGTTGATACTAACTAGCTAAGAAGTGTGTACACCACTTTTACTACTAAACTACAGCCACTTTCTCCACTGTATATCTGCCTCTCTCTGATTACCCCAGAATCTTTCTCTAATAAACAACTGAATCTTTCTCTACTGCTCAACTGCTTCCCTCTGCTTTCACCATAATCTTGTATGTATACATAGTACACTTTGTACTTTCCACCTTTATTTCCTCCCCTATTCTGCAAAAACCTATATTCACTACTAACCTGCAAATATTCAGTCTTTGCAACAACTTATAGAAGTTTTACAATTTGGTAGTTATTACTTTGTTCTGATTATCCTGCTACAGCTGTTCAAACATATGCTGTGCAAATGGGGCTCTAACGAGCTATGTATATATGTTATGACCTGTGTGCAAATGCTTCTCTAACTAACTATGTATGTATGCCATCAATTGCATTTATGTTTTAATTTTTTTTTGTTTGCATTTGTAATTTGCTATATCTCATCATATTATTTAATGTTTGTTTTATAAAATTATATAATTCCATGATTGTTTAATTGTGTGTAATACAAAGCTTTTCTCCCCGGGCCTCAACTGAAAATGGGCTCCTTGAGCCCAGTGGACCTCCCCAGTTATCAAACTGGAAATAAATAAATAAATAAATAATGCTGGGTAGGAGAGAGAAGTTGGTTATTAAGTAGGTATGGCATAAGTTGGTAATATATACATTTTTCAAGAATCGTTGCTAGTAGGGACAGGATGTCAATAGGGCGATAGTTGGTGAGGTTAGTGGATGTTCCACCTTTATGTAACGGGATGATGTAGGAGGTTTTCCAGATTGGTGGGATGGGGCTTTCTGATATAGATCTCTTAAGTAGAATGTACCCGTGAATTACCACATAGGTGGCAGTACACTAAGCACTGAAAGTGTGATAAGAGACTTAGGAACACAGGTGGGCAGTGGTCTCACCTTCGATAACCACATCGCCAAAACAGTCAGGAAATCTTTCTATGTGGCACACCTCATCACTAAGGGCTTTTCATTTAGAAAAAAGGAGGTCATTGTCCCACTGTACGCATCCCTCATTAGACCCATCATAGAGTACAATGCCCCATTTGGTATGTACCTCACAAGACATCTGCAACAACTGGAAAGGCCACAGAAATACCTCACTAAAAGAATCACAGACCTAAAGCAGATGCCCTATGCTGACCAACTAAAGAAACTCCAGCTGTACTCTGTCACATATCGTCTACTCAGAGGCGATCTCTGCTTAACATACAAGGCCATGTCAAATCCAGAGCTGTTGGACATGCTACACTTAAAGAAATCCCAATCCATCAGAGCCACACACTCCAGGGACCTAAACCTTGTCATCATAATGAACAAAACGTGCTGGAAGGATAGGTTCCTGACCCAGAGACTCCCCATACTCTGGAATAGACTGCCCACACATGTCAAGCAAAGTGCCTCCTTGGCCCTCTTCAAAAGGAATCTTGATGATTGGACGAGAGATAAGAAATTTACCCCGGGGATCATGTCAGTTGCCCTGCTAGACAGGGGTCAAAGGAAGTAAATATTGTGGGAAGAAATAGCTAGGGAGCTTTTATGACTAGGCTTGTATAGGCCCTAGGACCGATAGCCTAGTACCAACCTATGAATCTATGGAGATTGGGTAGACAAGTTCATTAGTAGCCAACTGGAGGTATTCTGCTGGGATGCCATCCACTGCTAGGGTAACAGGTTTAAGTTTAGATAGTAATTGTTTGACATAATTGGTTGGGATGGGTTGGAACTGGAAGGTATTTTGGGGACTGACGGCAGGTTTGGGGATATTGGTAGTAGTAGTAGTAGTGGGTTGCTGTTGAACTAGTTTAGAGGTGGTGTCTATGAAGTATTTGTTGAATGATTCAGGTATGTTGGTGATTTCACCTGTGGAGGTTGGTGATGGGGTGGATGGTTTGCCGGGGTGAAGTAGTTTATTTATTCCTGCCCAGAATTTTTTGGGGTTGTTTTGGTGCCTGTTTTGCAGATGTAGGAAATAATTATTTTTATCCTGGAGAATAGTTTTTTTGGTTTCGTTTCTAAGTTTTTGGAATTGTTCTCTAGTTGCTGTAGATTTTTTGGCTCTTCAGTGATGCCAAGCTCTATTCCTTTGAGAAATCTTATTTTAAGTCCCTTTGGTGATACGGGGGCAGTATTCATTTTGAGTTTTGTGGTACGAGGTGGGGCATGGGCATCTAGGATTTTTAGAAAAGTGTTGTTGAATTGGATTACAGCTTCTTTTAGTATGTTCCAATTATGGTATTTTAGTTGGAGTTTGAATTTGTTTAGGTCAAAGTTATTTTTTTTTCTGGGTAGTTTGTATTAGTGGGGTAGAGTTGGCATGGATTTTGTATTTTAGCAAGAAAGTGGGTTGGTGGTAACTAAGGGTGTCCAGATAGGACTGTTGTACATCTGCAAGGCAAGACCCACTCAAGCAACCTGTAGGCACACCATCAGCCTGGTCGGTGATATCAATAAGGCTTGTTGGTATGACAGATATATGTCCCACAGACTCCTCCATCTGTGGACTACACTCCCTGTCCACATCAAGCCGAGTGCCTCAGTACCCCTTGTGAAGTGCTTCCTGTATAACTGCATGGGAAACAGAAAATACAGTCCTGTGATTCTACCTGTGTCCCTGCTGGACAGGGGCTCTGGGTGCAGATGTGTCTTAATGTGGGCTACACTGTCATCTATGAAGGTTATAAGGGTTTCAGGCACAATAGCCTAGTAACCTAATATCAACCTATCAACCTATAAACAAATGTCTGTCAGTGGTTCACCACATTACTCTGTACTGCCCTGCTACTGACATAGCCGGAAATCACAGTGCTATGTGACATATACCACACATATTTTTATTTTTTATTTATTTATTTTACATTTGTTAACCGGGATAGTCCGACTGGATATATGTCCATTTTCAGCAGAGGACTGGGAAGAAAAGCTCCAAACAGTAATAAAATTATCATTACATATCACATGTCACAGGTAGCAAAATAGAATATTTATAGACAACATAGAGACAAACCATACAGAAATTACATATAGAATTTTTTTTTTTACATTAAATTGATGAACAAACATTATTAATAGTTTCTTAGAAACAGTTGTTCAGAGTAGATAAATCTGAAAGTTGCAGTACAAGATAGGTTACATAGCAGCTGTACACGATCCGGAGAAAAGATTAGCAAGGTTTAATACAATAGCATGTCCATTTTGATCCAAGGTAGTGTTTGAGCTTAGTTTTGAACTGACCTAGAGAAGAGAGTGAGGTAATCTCAGGAGGCAGAGAGTTCCATGATCTGCCTACAGAGTTTGTAAAGAGAGTGTCACCAGCTAGGTTATTAGTTTTACATGTCTGGATAAGGAGTCTGTTGGAAGAATGCAATGGTCTAGGGTTGTTATACAGGGTGACCAGAGTTTTGAGTGCAGGGGTGTTTTCAGGGTTGTATTTAATTTTGTGGGCCATAACCAGTTGGTTATATAAGATTAGACTGGGTAGTTCAAGCCATCCAAGCTGAATTAGATTGATGCAATGATGTGTCCTAAAAGGTAGCCCAGTGACAAACCTAGCGATATGATTATAACAGATAGTGATTTTTTTCAGGACAGTCTTGCTAGTATTACAGAGAAGAGGGGATGCATACAAGAGAGTAGAGAAAAGGTAAGATCGAGCAATGGCAAGCTTGGCTGTGGGAGTCAGGAAGTTTTTATTCTGTACAATAAACCTAGTTTTTTATTGATGGTTTTGATCAGTTGGTTAACATGTAGGTCGAATTTTAAGTTGTTATCAATAGTGACACCTAGTAGTTTAGTAGAGTGGTCAGGTGAGATTATTGTGCCATCCTTTGCTTTAATTGTAAAGTTAATGGCACTAAACCTTTGTGTTGGTGGGAATGGCAGCATTTTAGTCATTTATAATGGACATCTCTGCTCAGTAGCATGCACTGTGTACTCACACCAGAATATGGCTCATCAGTTAAGAAGAATACCACAGAAGCAGGAGATCCTCAGCCAGTATATCACTGAGGTGCTGGACTGTTTACACAGCTTCATCAGCCAATCGGCTGTAGTCACACCTCTCAACCGGATGGATTGGGCAAGAATGTCTATGGTTTGGCTCATAATTTTGGTCTGTGCATCATACATCTTCTATTTCCCAGGTAAATCACTGTGATAATCTGAGGATATCTGTCAGTAAGTAATGACACAATACATTTCAGTGTCAGATGATATGTAAGAAGATGGCTGCAAAAACAAACCTTGTTACTCTAGCAACTTTCTACATTAATAAAAGCAATATTTACAGTATCTCCCTATGTTTGGGCCATTGCCCCTCCATTTTGGTAGGCTATCAACATATTTCTTGCACTAACAGGTTGACAGGTATAGCTGTAGCACATAAAACACTGGACTGGAGTACAACTATCTCTGGAATGGAGTCGCACTCTTACTATAGAAGGTCATACTGGGCATGCTCATACACTTAGAGAATTCCGGCTCATGTCTAAACCCACATCAGAGTATATAACTGTATTGTGCATAGATATCTTTGCATACAGACAACTATGTGCATGTTAACTGTCTCTACCCACATCTGTCAGACAGGAGTACCCTCAGCTAGCTGTAAGTGGCCCATATGGGATATACCTAGATCTGTTGCATGTGATACACACACATATATATATATATATATATATATATATATATATATATATATATATATATATATATATATATAGGCAACATAGAACAATATTTCAAGCATACACGCACATATACACATAGGGAAGAGATATACAGACAGTGACAGAGAGAGAGAGAGAGAAAGAGAGACACACACACACACAGGTAGACACACACAGAGAGTGAGTCATAGACAGGGATACCCTGAAAGGCATAGACTGATGTCCTGCTGTGGACAGTGGCATACCAGTTGTAACCAGTCACATGTGCCAGCATGAGGGTGAGCCCCATTGTGTAATAGTACTGAGGTATGGGATTGTAATATCACATTACCTGCCTTTGTGTGCGTGTGTGTTTGTAGGTTAAAATATTATGAGACCTTACCACCTGAATACACATACAAAGGCCCAACTGTATAAGATCTGCTGATGTCATTCACCTTAGAAGTACCTTTGGACAATTTTCAGCCCTATAAGCTCTGTGGTGTATGCGATAACCGTGTAGCACTATAGTACAAATAGGTAGGGGTTCTAATCTCAGTTCTGGCAAATGTGTGTGTGTGTGTGTGTGTGTGTGTGTGTGTGTGTGTGTGTGTGTGTGTGTGTGTGTGTGTGTGTGAAGGTTAAAGATTTTAGGCCTTTCCCACCCAGTACACATCCCATTGCCTTACTTTACAAGGATTGCTGATGTCATTCACTTTAGAAGTACCTTTGGACAGTCCTCAGCCGTATATGCTCCATGGCGCATGCAATAACTGCATAACAATGTAATACAAATATCTAGATAGGCTCATGCAATAGCTGTGTAACACTGTAGTACAAATAACTAGATAGATAGTGGTTCTAAACTCAGTACTGTCAACTATGATACTGTGTGTGTGTGTGAGTGTGTGTGTGTGTGTGTGTGTGTGTGTGTGTGTGTGTGTGTGTGTGTGTGTGTGTGTGTGTGTGTGTGTGTGTGTGTGTGTGTGTGTGTGTGTGTGTGTGTGTGTGTGTGTGTGTGTGTGTGTGTGTGTGTGTGTACCATATCCTGTGGGGTGGGTTATACCATTTTGAGGTGTGTTCCACCCAGTACACTTCCCATTGCCCTACTTTACAATGGATGCTGATGTCATTCACCTTAGAGGTACCTTTGGACAGCCACCAGCTCTATAAGCTCTGTGGCATGTGTGATAATTAAAGAGCTAGATAGGCAGGAGTTCTAATCTCAGTTATGACAAATGTGTGTACAAGTGTTTGCATGCGTGTAGGTTAAAGTAGTTTGAGGCCTTTCCCACCCAGTACACATCCCTTTGCCCTACTTTACATGATCTGCTGATGTCATTCACCTTAGCAGTACCTTTGGACAGCCCTTAGCCCTGTAATCTTCATGGTGCATATGAGTGTGTGTGTGTGTGTGTGTGTGTGTGTGTGTGTGTGTGTGTGTGTGTGTGTGTGTGTGTGTGTGTGTGTGTGTGTGTGTGTGTATGTGTGTGAGACTGTGTGTGTGTGAACCATATTCCTGGGGGTGTGGTTTATACCATCTTGAGGCATGTTCCACCCAGTACATTTCACATTGCCCTACTTTACAAGGCCCACTGATGCCATTCACCTTAGAAGCACCTGTATACACTCTTCAGCCCTATAAGTTCTGTGGCATGTGCAATAACTGTCTACTATTATAGTCCAAATAATTAGATAGGTAGCGGTTCAAATGTCAATACTGGCTAATATTGTACTGTATGTGTTTGTGTGTGAAGCATATCCCCTGTGGCTGTTGTGTGTGTTGGTTATACCATTTTAAGGCCTGTTGACTCTCTCCCCGTGGCATTAATTTAAAGAGGTAGTTAATGGCATCTGCCTTACATGCACCATGTTACACTATACAGGCCATACCAGTCATCTGTACAGATGTTTATGGAATGTCCAGATGTTTGCAACCTATATGTGGTCTGTGTCCCCTAACAATGGGCATGTATGAGTAATCATTGCCAAATATGCCACAGGTACCATACTGACAGACATGTCAGCATTAGATATCATACCTGTCTGAAACATCATGCTGATACAAAGTCTATTACTCTATCACTTGTCCAGGTATGTAAGAGAAATGTATGAGACCAGTTGCTATTTTGGATGTTTTATCTCACCATCCCTGAAGGCATTCCCAAGATTACTTGTTGTAAGAGGTAGTAAGTTATGTCCCCAGCATATAATCTCTGTGGTGCATGTAATGTGTACATAGCACTATAGTATATACAAGTGGATACGTCGGGTTACTAATCTAATGGCAACTGTGTATGTGTTTCTGTATGCTACTGTGTGTATGCAATGGTTATACCATTTTCTGTGCCTCTGTCACCCTGTGAACTCCTCCATTGCCAGCCTAGTTTCAGCCCCTACAGATGTCATACACCTTACAAGCACAGTTACATAGTTTCTTACACAAAAGCGCTGTGATGCATACAATAGTCATATCACTGCATATTGTACATAAATAGATAGGTGGGTCATCTAATATGGGAAGTGTCAACTCTGTGTGGATGTGTGTTTTAATGCATGCCCCCATGCAGCAGTGTGTGTGTGTTTCAGATGGCTCTACCATGTTTAGTGCCTCTGAACCACCGTTGGCAATCCTAACAGCCCCTGCAATTGTCATCCACTACTGGCAGACACTGCAACAGAACATTACCTCTGTGGTGTTTCTGTTATGTATCTAGTAGTATCATTTGTAAAACTGCCCCAGTAGAGGTTTGACTATCAGCAGGGGATGGTCATGAATGCATGTGTGTGTGTGTGTGTGTGTGTGTGTGTGTGTGTGTGTGTGTGTGTGTGTGTGTGTGTGTGTGTGTGTGTGTGTGTGTGTGTGTGTGTGTGTGTGTGTGTGTGTGTGTGTGTGTGTGTGTGTGTGTGTGTGTACCAGTATAGCTCTCAACCACTTACAGAATGACATATGATTAAAGCCATATGGGATGCTGGGGCAATCAGCAAATAATGGGCACACCCCTCATATATTGCTGTGTCACATATGGGAAATAGATAGCAGAACAGGTCATGCATGTGAATGTACCTTACAAAGGGTATGTGTTCTTACATGACAATATCCATCTTTAATCTACAATGTCAGTCTGTCATGATTTCCCAAAATGTTGGCCAGAAAACCACAGGTTTAAGACAGATGGGAAGAAATTGTGTGTCAGGCATCAGGACAACCTGCAGACATATGTGGTGAGCAGAGTTATGGTCACCATCTGTAACCATATACTCCCAAGCTCTTACAGCATGAAATGTTTACAAAGCCATAAATAATGGGGTGACAAAGGCAACATAATAGGGACACTTGTCAAATATTGCTCCTACAAACCTATATAGGTAATAGCATAACAGCTTTTGCATTAGCATAGATACTCTGAAAGGTATGATGTCTGCAACTCATAATGTCTGCCATTATTTATTGACATCAACCCACAATGATTCGGCAATGATTTGCCAGAAAAACACAGGTTTATGAGAAAATGCACCACAAATATCAGGCAAGAATCTGGACATTCTGGGAAATCTGTACAGTTGAGAGGTATGCCTGTACCACCCTGCAGGTTGCAGTCATTGATTGGCAAGGTGTAACCTGTGACAACAAATGAAACAGTGAAAAGAGGTCCCAAAACTGTAGGACAAGAAACATGTCATACAGTACTGTATTGATTGCATACAGCAGTTATTGCACATCAGAAGCACCTTAATGTTATAAGAAATACTGTAAGCTAAGGTAATGTCACACAAAGAAGGTGTTATAGTAGCAAACCAGAGGAAGTCCTGTGTGTTGTTCTTGCCATGGACATGCTATGTGCTGCCAACTGTCACATTACTACAAGTTGTGTCCCACACTCCACATTTGATAATGTCACACACACATTGTCTGTTGCCTATGTGTGTGCAATATGTACACATGTGAAGGCCCTGTGACTACCTGGTGCCCACAAGATAGGTGAATCTGTTGGGGTTAAAGTAATGACCAGGCTTCTGTGTGACTTAGTGCCAGTACTCAAGTAACCTCCTCTGTATGTATGAGCCTGAGATACTACAGAACACCCAGGTGAAATGTATGAAGGCTAGCTGGCTGTGTCAAGGGGTATGTATGCAAGGTCACACTGTCTGCCACCAGTGTCCTTCACACACTGTTGCATGCATACACACCTGGTAAACATGTACATATGCAGCTGTACCTTGGCTATTAAAAGGTCACTGTGTTCCGACTCTGCAATAACCATCATTGACAATGTCAGCAGGCCCACAGCCTGCAGAAACACAGACACCTGAAACGCAAACAGAATACAGTACATAAGACTACAGTCAGTCAGCAGTACTAACAGCAATAATGCATCTTGGCTAAAAAAGGTACATGCACTATGATGTGTACCCATACCTATTGACAGCAGACAGCACCTTACGTGGCATTATGTTACTACACTGTACTATATTCACCCTGTGCATCAGACCCATATTAGCATGTTCCTGCATTGATGGTATGGATAACAGGGATGTGGCACAGGTATCATCACATGCACAACATGTGGTGTGGGTTTGCCAGAGGCCTAGGCTGGGCCATATAGTTGACATTATGTATGTGTGTGTTTGGAGGGGTGTTGTTCAATTGGGCCATGCAGAGGAGCTGTGTGTGTTTGGTGGTGACCTGCCTGTGATAGAGATGTGTGAGTGTTTGTATGCACACAGTCAAGCTATGTGGTTGCCCTACATAGGGGTATGTTGGACAGCTGTGGACCTTACATGGCAGGATGTACAGTTCACTGTCTCCAGCCATGGACATGGGAACTGGCTCTGCCAGGATTCTCACTGGCACCACCAGGCCCAAGCCCAGATGTAGTACTATTCCCCAATGGTGGCTGCTGGATGAGTGTCCCTGACTGGACCAGCCTGGACCACGTGCCCATGGCCTGCTCTATTGTGGTGTGGACACCACCCACCCTTCAGTAGTGCTGGTGGGGGTCTATATTAGAAGACTGAATGTTTAGGTGATCGAACACCTAAACATTGAACTTCTAATATCAAAAGGAAAACAATGACAAACGGACGATTAAACACAGGGAAAGATTTCCCTTGGCCGTTTGCTGGAGTTTGCTATTTCCCTACAGTTGAGTGATCTCAGAGTTGGTATATTTAGTTAGGGTGGTGTGGGGGTGAAGCCCCCCACTTACTTTAGATGTAAAGTAATGTTTTTTGTGTTGTGGCCGAGGGGCTTCCCTGGGACATCCGACTTTGTGCAGTTCGATATTATATCGATGTTTTGGTGTTCGAACACCTAAACAGTCTCTCTTATAATATAGACCCTACTGGTGGTACTGCCACTACGGGAGTGTGGGTGTGCATGGCCATGTGGACTTCCAGCTGATGTTGCTGATGACCTACGTCCACGTGGCTGATGCCTCACTTCTCCCACATGCTCAAGTGCAGACACTGCATGGTTGAACACTGACAATGCCTCACCCCACAATCTATACATGACAGAAGCATAATAACGTGTGGCATCACCAAGGCTGTGGAGTCGTCATGCATGACAGGAAGCGTTGCATTCATGAACCTGAGCATCTGTCTGGTGCTGTGTTTAGAACATGCCTGTGCATCCATGACAGACCAAAACATGTGTCTGTTGATACCTGCTGTGACACTTGCGACAGGGGCTTAATGGGCATCTGTCCACCTTCAAACACCCCTGTCCATCTGCCTGTGTGGGACCTCACCTGCTCTCTGGCTATGGCTAGTGTCTACACTCACATTTGCCATAGTCACCGCACTTGCCTGTTCCATGCCACCATCCTCCAACTGACCATTGTCTGTGACTGCTGGGGACTAGGTATGTGGGGGCATGCTGACTGTGTGCAGGGACATTGTGGGTGAAAATGGGATGCCAACCAATGGCACAGATTCAGCCCCTGACAACCTCACCTGTGTCTCACTATTGCCACCATCATCATCAGAGTCTGCTAAGACACTGACATCAGGTTGTGAGGGGGAGAGACCCCAACCCCCATGTTCACCTGTGTGGGAAAGACAACATATGTAAACTAATACCTGTACTATAATGTTTGCTGATACACAGACACACACACACACACACACACACACACACACACACACACACACACACACACACACACACACACACACACACAAACACACATACATATAGGTAAGGTGACACAAAGGCATTATACAGACCACACGATTTCTGAATGATGAAATGCACAACGCACAATCAGACCACAACAGACACACTCTGCACAGGCCCTCAACAGCGTGCAGTGCAGCTATGTACACTTAATGTTGCTGCTAATATACACCTCTGAGATACGTGAGGTGAGGTAGTATGTGATGGACTTCACCTAACACACACTGCACCCATGCACATAATATTGATGTACCCCCTGTATAGTCCAGTGGCAACACCTACAGAAATGTATATGCCAATATGTTACAGCTCCTGTGAACAAGCTGCTGTGAGGACCACTGTGATGCACTGCAGATAACTCCACCACAAGTGAACATGCACATATTGCAATAAGGCTAAGAGTAACAGTTGTGTTCATGGGAAAATGCAAGCACTTAACATGCTTAGGGTATTGGTGAACCACAGCAAGACATTTCCATACTTTCTGGCTTCAGACAGCTGTTCTCCAGCCAGACCAGAGGGACCTATGAAGCTGTGGGGGAGAGGTATTGTCAGTACACTCACATGCGGCATTGGTACAGGATAAATGATGCATTTTTGAACATGTACAGTACAAACTCTGATATTACACAATTTGCTGTCATTCACAATAGGTGCATACTTCTGTGCACTAGAAAACCCCACCCACAAATGCAGTTTGACTTGACACATGCATCCAGATACTCCAAGGATGCCAGTGTAAAAGATATAGTATTGAAGTGATGTCCACTAGGGCCTTAGCTGGACATTTCTCATCTGTTGACTGTGTGCCACCCATGGCATAGGTTTGTATGGTTTCCTGGGGTGCAGTGGCTGCCCCAAAGTTGGTGAGGAACTCCTCTGTTGGTGAAAGTGAGGATTGCAAAGCAGGACCCCCACCTGTGGCTGTCTGGTCCCTGGCCACAGCTGCAGCCCTATGCTGAGTATGGTGGATTAGGTCAGTGACCCTGTGCCTGACCTGTGAATATGTTCGGCCATGCTGCCGCAGATTGTCCACTGTGGCCACTAGGTCTGACCACAGGGTGGTTTGCTGTTGTAGCAGCTGTCTCCTCCTCCCAAATATGATTGTGTGATGCAGTCTCATGGCATCTATGATTGCTGCAGTGACAGTGTCTGAGAATGGATGGTGCCACTGTCGGGACATCCCACCTGAAAGACATGAACAGGGAAACACATCACAGGACCTCATACATTGGGCACCATTATGTACAGATCCTGAACATCCATGTTTGCTAGCACTATCCACCGCTAACACCCACATCATACCCCTGCCATCTATCAGCACTGTGTGTGCGTGTGTGTGTGTGTGTGTGTGTGTGTGTGTGTGTGTGTGTGTGTGTGTGTGTGTGTGTGTGTGTGTGGGTAGTGTCACCATACTGGCATTACAGCATGCATTGCACTCCTGAACCTGATGTTTCATGTTCCCCCCAATGAGGACCATTAATGTGCATAATCCTCCATTCATCATTCACATCACACATCACATGCAGTAGCTGGGGACATCACATAATTTCCCTACCAGGGCATAACAGCCCATCAGACATCTACTGTACACCTATAGGCTATGAGGCCAACCCTCTCCCTGGTGTCATACATACCCCCAATCACACATTCCACATTATTGGCACTGCTGCATGAGTGCGAGTCATGCTCACTCTGTTAACACACACACACACACACACACACACACACACACACACACACACACACACACACACACACACACACACACAGCCTCCACCTGATGAGTGACCTGGACTGGCCTTGTTGGCAGCTTGGATGTGTGTCACACACTTTAACCCTGTGGGGGGAATGGGCACCCTGTCCACATCAGGCATAGTAGGTACCTACACCTTTGCAAGCGTAACATGGCCAACTGGATGGTTAATGGTACATGCACCCTTGGGATACCACCTGTGTCCCTGTTGGATGGAGACATCAGCTGATGCTTTCCATACACATAGGCTAACATGTGGCCTAGGCATATGGCTGCTCAGGGCCCACAGCTTAGTACCCTGGCATGGTACATGGAACACCATAAGTGGCCTGTCTGATGTGATAGACTGTATTTTTATGTGGCCACACACATCAGTGCCATCGGTTGCTAGTTGTCCCCTATGGGCAGCATTACAATACCATGTAGTCAGGCCTACATCCCACAAATAAGTGAGTGTTCCTACAGGTGCATGTGGACATTCCAGGAACATTTGAGCTACACAATAACTCAGATAAGTGCATATGTGTTGTAGGGCATCCTCCTCAAGGTGACCCCACTGCTAGACAAAGGTGTATTTCCGCACACCAGTTGAACAATGCATGATGTTTGTCCACATAGTTTGGGGAATGTGTTTGTGGCATGCCAGACCCCTGGGGGCACAGTGATAGTACTTGAGTATCTGGTACTGTATCCATTCCTTTACATTGTATGCTCAGTATGTACACACTGCTGCTGACTCACTGTCAGCATCCACCCACTACTACTACCTATAACTTGTCTGGCTGTAGGGATCACTAGGTATGCCAGATATAGGTGTGAGCCAATCAGATACAGCTGTGGAGTACACACTCACCTAGGCAGAGTATGTTGGGAATTGTCAAGGAGACCTGGACAATCTGTGAAATTACCCTGTATGACATTGTCAGACTGAGAGAGGCTCAATGATGGTACATGATATGACATGCCATCTGTATCTACCAGTGCATGCTGCCAGTGTGTCACCCCTGCACTGGCCCAATCATCAGAGAGCCTGAATAATCACCACTACCACCAGCGAGGGATGTACACAATGGCAGGATGACAAGTACATGCCCATTAAAGCAAATTACCTTTCAAAGCACACAGAGGTCACAGTCAGTGTGGGGATCATTTTTCCATCTGTCTCCACAACCCTAATAACACTCCGCACTGGCAAATATATGAGATTAACATCTCTGCAGAGTGGTCATTCCAAAACATCTGCCACCCTCGGGTCCCTGGCCAAGTAGCTGAAACATACACTTTGCTATTTGCATTTTGAATCTCACATACACACACACACACACACACACACACACACACACACACACACACACACACACACACACACACACACACACGTGCACAGTCCTGTTAGTGTCTAGCACAACTTTGGCACCTATGTACCCTTCAGCCCAGACTTTAAGGTAGTTCTGACAGCCACTATCCTTCTCTGTAACAGCTACTGTAAGACCCTCAACAAAGGGTGACAAATCCTACTGTGTGATGAGCCTATTATCAAAATGGTAAGTGTGACCAAGACCAAGGCTACTGGAGTGAGCTATACAGTGTCACCATGTGCATATGCAAGTACTCTAAGAGCTGACTTAGTGTTATACAGACCAGATACAAAGACAAGGTGTAACAATATGTGACAATAACTAATAAAGGAACAAGAGAATACTCTAGCAATACAGTAACTACAGAGTTCAGACTCACAGGGATTCATATATGACAACATTGCAGGACAGTCTGCAATACATACAGGAAACGTGTGACATACTAGGTGCATAGGTTCATAGGATGATGCTAGGCTATTGGCCCAGATGTCCTCATCAGCCTAGCCCAGATGTTTGCCCATGTCCCTTCAAAGTCAGTATCTGTTTCCCCTGTCTAGCTTGGACACAGGTGGGATCCCAGGGATGTCTTTTGTGTTTCCCATGCAGTCATCCAGCTTTTTCTTGAAGAAGGCTAGAGAGGTACTCTGCTAGACATGTGGAGAGACTGTACTTTACAGACATTGTATTGTTTGAGACAGAAACCTATCCCACCAACAAGTACTATTCATGTCACAGACCAAGTGAGGGCCTTCCGTGTGGGTTGTGTGAGTGGGGTTGGTCTTACAGATATGCATAAACTCCATCAAGGCTGGTTTGGGAATAGCCTTGTTAGCCAGACACACATCACGTATGATCAGTCTGTATGACACTGAGTAGAGCAACAGAGCTTTCAACCTATCTGTTTAGGATAGGTGTTGCAGACCCTGGATTTTCCTGGTCAGGAATGTCTGTGGTCTCTGCAACCACTGCATGTGTTTGGCAAGGTACATGCCAAATGAGCCATTGTACTTGGTAATTGGTCTGATACGGGAGGAGTACAGGGATGCTATGGCCTCCTGGTTCCTGGATGACATACCCTTATTTGTGAAGTGGACCATGTAGACAGCCTTCCATACGATGTTGCCAACGCAGTGGGAAACTGTCAGGTTGATATCAACCTTGTTGCACAAGTCACCTCATTCCTGAATGCATGCTGAGTACATTGTTATTACTGTCATACTTAGTGTGGATGACATCTACCACAACAGGGTTGATGATGCATTCCCTGGCATTCAGTTTGAGGCAATGCTTCTGGCACCAGTCATTAATTTGGGTAAGAACCTCTTGGATGATGCTCACATCACTACGGGGATGTAAGACAGTGGCCAGCTTGCAGTCATTTGTACATGTGGTTAGCCACAGACCACTAGTTTTGTCTTGTGCCTCAGAACAGTATATCTCAAACAATAGATGCCCACTCTTTAAGGGTTTACCACTAGGGGTGGCTTCCACTACTTTGACTGAGTGGATACTATCATTGAGCTATTTAGCTATCCATCTGGTAACATTGAGGTTGATGCCTAGCTGTGTAGGCTTATGCATTATGGCTGACTGGTGATTATTGTCAGAGACTTTGGGTAGGTGAAGGTAGGCAGTGAGCACTATCTTCCTCTCTTCCATGTGTTTGTTGATCGCTTCAAATCAGTGAACTGGGTTTAACAGGCCTCATTTCCCTTTGACAATACCAGACTGTGTTGGCTCAAGCATTTTGAGGTTCCCGATGTCTCTGTTTATAAGGTC
The DNA here is from genome assembly GCF_019279795.1 of Protopterus annectens. NCBI lineage: Eukaryota > Metazoa > Chordata > Ceratodontiformes > Protopteridae > Protopterus > Protopterus annectens. The sequence goes on from NC_056735.1 coordinate 1,833,925,580, forward strand.
CTATACTGCCTTCCATTGTCTTGCAGAACAGGCTAGTTAGGTTGCTGTGCATATGACTGTATGGGTCAGTGGATGCTCCACCTTTGTGTAGAGGGGTGACAATGGCTGTCCTCCATGTAGATGGGCTAAGACTGGTTCTCAGGCTTTGGTTGGCTACAGTGTGTATAGGAGCTGAGAGCTCATGCCAGAGTTCATGTAGGATGCAGTCGGGGAAGTTATCAGATCCCATGGGGATTTCAGTTTGTTGCCCTTGGAAGGGCATTATGGACCAGCTCCCTGATGATGAGGGGAAGGGGGCAAGTGCTGTGCATGTCCTCCTTTACTGATGGGAGGACAGGAGTGTAAGGTTTTCATTTAACCTGTCTACAGCAGATTGGCTATATCTATGGCGTATGTGTTTGTGGTGTTATTGATCACCAGTACAGAGCAGATTTGGGTGTTACAGACATATGTAAAGTAGGCCTTGTGATTGGCCTTGGTGGATGTGTCCAATTTGCACTCAAAGTTAGCTTTATAGTAATTCACCTGAGACCTTATTTGCTTGTTCAGACAAGGGTGAGATTGCTTCCAGTTTGGCACCTGTTTCTTCTTGGCCTTGTACAGCCAATATTTCCACCTATTATGGAGTTTATGTATTGCTGCTGTCCACCACAGAGGTTTACTCTACCTTGGGGGAGATGATTTTTTTCCAGTTGGGTACTGCTGAATACATACAGTTATGTAGGTGCACATATAGATGTTTGGTGTAGGCTTGGACACAAAGTCATGACACATTTAAACACGTTTCCAGTTTCAACCTAGTAATTATCATCAAACTGCTAATTATTTCTGTTTCAAGGCAATACAGCAACCTGTAGCTGTAGACATTTATGCCTGTTTGATGCACTGAAGCTAAAAGTACACATTTGTAAAACAAGTACAACACATTAACCTGACATTTTGCAACTCATGTCTGTATGTTTGAGGCTTCCAGCTACTACTATTACTACATACATGTGCACAGGTAATACTTGATATACATTTCTGTTCTTTGTCAGTATGGCACACTATGTTTACATTCTTGCAGCTCAGTCATACCTCTCAACCTGTTAGAGCAAGACATCTGGCAAGTCTTGTTCAGACCTATTGTTTAACTTCCTATTTCCCATTCTTGCATCCTCCCTTTTGCTTTCCATTACATGCTTAATTGTTTGACATACCTGTTATAGTGGTGCAGAGTTTTCTCACAGTAATGCAGATGTGTAGGTTCTGTAGTCGCAGTATGTTTTTACATAGAAAGGTTCAGACCTGTTTTACATAGGCAGTAGCTTGCCTTTTGTAGGTAATGCTCATGAGCAGATGATGGCCTGTGCACCAGTTGGTGTCTCCTAGTTGCTAATTGCATCCAGAACAGATGTGTTGTCTTTCAATTAGCCAATGGCATGGCAACACACTGCTATAATTAAGTTCTTCATGTGGGCCTTGCCCCTTTTCTTTGCCTGTGAGGAGAACATTATGGAGGCGTGGGAGCTACAGCATCATGGAGGTTAAGTGGAAATACCTCTTAGAGCAAGAAATGTGGAGAAAGCTCAACAACATGGGGGAGAAAGTTCCAGAATTAGGGACAGATTGTAAGTATGGTTGTTATACAGTTAGGACATCGTTAGATTAACAGTGCTTGCCTGGACATCCATTTTCTGTGTGATTTGAAGTCTGACAGTGGTATGTTTATGACATACCTTTCAACTGTACAGATTTTCACAGAATGTCCAGAGGTTTGCCTCTTATGTTTGGTCTGTTCCTCAGACAATTTTTGTTTATGGCAAATCAGTAGGATAATCTGAGGATTGAAGTCACTAAATTATGACATCCATTTGTGTTTCGGACCTCATATCCTTCAGAAAACTTATGTTACAACAACCCCTATAACTCCAGCAGCTGTTTCAGTTTATAATACCATTATTTAAGATATGTCTCTATTTTTGGCCCTCTGTCCCCCAAGTATGTCAGGCTTTGTTCAGATGTCTTGCACTAAGAGATTCAGAGGTATGGTATATCATTATTTTGTGACTTCACTCCTCATATCATCCCAGTGATTTAGCAGAATCCCAGAAATTTTATAAGGCAGTGGCCATAAATATGGTCCCACACCCTGGACATTCTTTTGAAATCTGTACAGTTGAGAGTTAGGCATGTCTGGCCATTAACAGACTGTCAAGGTTGTGTAGCAGTGTAATGTGCAAATGTTTTTTGGGCTGAGTAGGGAGAGGGGCAGATGTGAGTGTCATGGATCCTTTTCTATCTGATTGTGCATGCTACTACAGTTGCTGGTGGTCTATCAGCTGTATATGTTTGTAGGGGCAGACTGAGACATGTCCCATAACACCTCAGGATTCCAAGCACACTGTGACTTGGGGCAGTACATGTGGGAGTAGTGTATGACTGACAGTCAGGATATGCTTGTTCAAACAGTCATTATACTCTAGAGGTCAGTTGGCTTACTGGTATGTTGCTGTGACCATGGTGCAAATGGTTGTGGGTAGACAATTTCTCACCAATGTCTGTTTTTCCTTATAGTTACATCCCTGTAGTGCAAGATATATTTGCAAATGCATGAGTAATCTCCCAGAGCTGATTTGGTGTAGTGTTGTGTTGGTCTGACTGTACCTTAGAAGATGCTGGGTGAAATGGTTGGCAGCTCTCAGTATTTTTTCCATTCTGTTACATGACTGCACTCATACCTCTCCACCCTCCAGATTTTCATACACTATCCAGATGCGTGGCACATATTTTTGGCCTGTTCCTCATAACTGTTGTGCATTTCTGACAAATCACTGGAATGATGTGAGCATTGAAGTTACTAAATAATGACAATCATTTGTGTTTCGGACCTGAAATTTACCAGAAAATATATGTGAAAGCAAACTGTGATACTCTAGCCAATTTCTAAGTTTGTAAAATCCATATTTAAAATATGTCCCTATTTTTTGGCTTTTGTCCCCACACTTTTTCAGCTTTGTGCAGATGTCTTGCACTAAGAGGTTCAGTATATACATATATTATGTGTGTGTGTGTGTGTGTGTGTGTGTGTGTGTGTGTGTGTGTGTGTGTGTGTGTGTGTGTGTGTGTGTATATGTGTGTATATATATATATATATATATATATATATATATATATATATATATATATATATATATATATATATATATATATATATAAAACATTACTAATTCCACAGGTTTTCCCCTAATGTTGGCTGACCATCCTACATGATATATTTACTGAGGTATTAGCAATTTTCACAGCTCATGTGAATTAGTGGTAGCTGCCATGGATGGAGTGCCCAGAGTCCTTGGTTTAAGACTTGCCAGGGATATGTATTTTTCCCCTTATGTTAAATGACTGTAATGCATGATATGTTTGTAAAAACATTAAAAATTCCAGCAATTTAGATGCTGTGGTGGTATGTTGCAGTGATTGTAGTGCACAGGGTCTGGGGTTCAAAACTTGGCAGGGACGATTATTTTGTTGCTAGGTAGAACAAGGGCAGATTGAGACAGAGTGATTAAAACAGCTTTAAGCAGATGTAAGCAGGTTTGCACAGTTTTGCATGAAGCTAAGCGATGCTAAGAGATGCTTAAGTCCCTTCGGCTTCGCTTAGCGGCACTTATTCCCGCTTAAATCCATGCTAATTTTAAATAAAAAAAGAAAAAAAGGGTTTTAAGAAAGTGGTGAAATGGGAGCAAGCAGGAGGTAAAACATTAAGAAACGTAGCTACAGATGCGCACAAAGAGTGTAGGAAAGGACCATATTTCTACATTTCCTCTGCAGCAACAGCTGTAACTGATGTGTGAAATTTGGAATTTATAGCCTCACACCCCACAGGGTAGGGTTTTGGCAACATACATTTGTAGAGTAATTTGAGGGTAGATTGATTTACGTCAGTGGACATAATGGCAAAATGTAGAGCTGTGTATGGGGCAATCATTTTTTTGAGGGCCAGATGCTCTTTTTTTAAGGTCAGAGTAAGATGTTGGGGAAGGGCTGTAGGTATGTTTGTGGAGGTAGGTTCGGTAGGATAGGTTGCATTCGCAGATAGACAAAACACACAAGACAGCAGACAGGGGTGAAATATGACACCTGATGGAGAAAACACCTTGGACAGGGAGGGTGGTTGGGAATCAGAGGCCCATGAGCCCCCAAATGGATACAGTGGGACTGAGATCCCCACCCATGGGGAGACACAACTGCACTTCATGGCCCCCAAGGTGGCTGTGGTGGGGGTTGGACAGCAGGGGCAGGCTGCCCCTTGAGGTGCACCAGGTGGCCCTCAATCTGGCTCAGCCATCCATCCAACTCTGAAGGGATGGCACTGCAACCAGACCCTGGAACATGTGGCGGGTGACAAGCTCCTCTCCGCACCTGCACCTGGGGGGGCAGGCCCCATCCTCTGAGGTGGTTGCACCTGAAGGTGGTGCAGGACCAGCGGAGGAGGATGTTCTGGGTTGGGTCTCAGATGTGCTGGGGCCTGCTGCAGTGGCCAGATGAGGTGGGATAGATGGATCCATTGGGATCTGCCTTCCTGAATGTACTATGGTGTTGAGGTTTTCCAAAATATATTGGTTAACCATGAACAAAACATTTCAAAATTAGTTATGACAGCATGCTTGGGTGTTTTAATTAACCCAAAGCAATAGATATGAAACAGTTGCATAGCAAACAGAACACATGCATAGATGGAACAACAGTAAGCATTGTAACAGCATGCCAGTTGCATTGATGGCAGCAGGCCATCAGCAATGGTATTTGAACAAGGTATGTTAATATCCAATTAATTAAATATATGAACAATAATAGAACACGTCCCAACAATAGGTTTTGAGAACAACATACCTGTAGTATATGAATAATAATTATTGATGCAGATAAGGGGTGAGGGGAGAGAAAAAAGTCCATTAACAACTGTATAGGCTTCTATTTTTCACAACAGTGCTGCTCAATACTCTACAGGTCTGCCCTCACTTTACATCTACCTATGACTTATAGATTCTGTAGCACATACATACCTGTTAAACTGTCAACTTGGAATGGTATGGGGCAAACTGTGACAACCATGGGTACATAATTAGAGGGGACTCGTACATGTCAGGGTTATATATATGAGAAAGACGGGATACCCTGCATTGATGTGTGAGTGTACTACTGGCATACTTCACCTGGATTCCTACCTGTGTCCAAGGTTATTGGCAGCAGTACCCACTAGCCATGACAGCATGACACTTGAGAGACATGTATTGGGAAGAGTGCATGATGTATGTATCTATCCTGTTGTCATTTGCAGGCATGGGGTTGGACAGAGGAACTGTTGTACATGGTGTATTAGTATACCCTTCATACAGCTACTACAAACACTTCTTTACCTGTAAGATCTGTGGAGAAAATATTTGTTAACACTACCTGACTGTTTCTACAAATATTCAAGATTTCTTGAGTGTATATATGCACACATCTCAGTACCACTCCTTGGATTCAAACCATGTCTGGGTGTGCAAAAATGAACAACAAAGTTATTTCTCATCACACTGAGCTACTGGGGAACTGCTGTCTCTTGTTTGACTGATTTCTGCTTTATACTCTGTTGGTTAGACAATCTGACCTTGTAACCCTGAGAGTCATGCATGACAGATAGTGTACTATGTATTAATCATTTGAAATAGTACAATCTGGAAAGCAAAGGTTAACACAAGGCAATGCTGCAGGGCACACACTGTAATACATTACACATTACTATTCAGGGTTCAGATCTTAGTGCATAACATATTTCATATTCCATTTATATCTTGTTTTACAGTTATACAATCTAAAGGTTTGCATAACAGTTGGTTCTCAGAACAACCTCAGTTAATGCATGCTGTCAAAGCCATATTTGCTGTGAAGAATTTGTACACATTCTATTTCTGCAACAACATACCAGAGCAAGCACAACAGTCTCTGTGGTATAAATCTTTATTTTAGTAACTTGACACAGTGCTTTATTACTGCATATCCTGTAGATCAATATAAACTGTATTTATTCAGCAGACACAGAATGCAGTATATCTACTGGCATTAAACAATGTACTCCTTCTTATTTATTGCACTATATACTGCAAGATAGACATGTACTCACCAGCCTGTCAGCACAGCCTTGACAGTCTGTCCACATGGGCCTACACATTGCTATCCCTTTTCACTGCAGGTGTAGGGGGAAAAAACAAACATTATGCATACTTGTCTATCACATGCTCAGACTAGAATTTGGTACAGCTATGGATGAGATACTTATAAACTACTGGAGCATTCCATGCCTGAGCATCTTGGATCCACTGGTCCAAGAGCACCCCCTTCTTATGCTTTAGGTCGGCATAATGATGCCATACCTGCTCACCAGTTCGGGGGATTCCAGTGGCACTGGTGAGTTTGCTTGCCAGATGGTCCCAGGTCTCTGCTTTGTACTGTGAGCCCTGGTACTGGCCCTACAGCAGTCTGTCGTCATTGTGATCAACAAGGAGCCCAGCCATGACCCTGGACTCCAGAATGCCCCAGCACTGTGCCTGTAAGTGTGCTCCCTCTCCAATGCCAGACATGGTTCCTGGACAGATCAAACTAGAAAAGGTTCTGGCTGTATTCCTGCCTGTGCAATTTCAATAAGGCCATGTTCCTACCATTTGCCATCAATGGACCATTTTGAAAATGTTGAGTACAGCTTAGCAATGCGCAAATCTGCTAAGCAGAGATGAGCAGTGCATAAAGGGGAAAATGGTGAACACTGCTTAACGGTGCACAAATTAGCTTAGCTGAGCTGACTTCTGTTTAGAATTAACATCTAAGCCATGCTCAAACTGGCTGAGCAGACCTAAACACTGCTAAGCATTGCTCAGTTTTCATGTACGAAAATATTTCAGAATTGCAAATTAATTAGTCATTACTGACATATTATTAAATGCATATGATTTACTTTATATGACATCCCCCTATGTACTTTTATTAGATTACCCTGGGGTGTGACTATACTGTATGGGACACTTGTATTTACATGGATGATTTCACATGTTTTGTCCACTGACATTTCAATTTTGGACCAGCTACACTACTCTGGTTAAAAATATCAATTACTACATAATTTAAAAATAAAAATCATTTTAACAATGCTTTCCCATGTAAAAGTTAAGGATCTATCTTGGTATTTGAACTGTAAACTGCTGCATGCAAAGCCAGAACTTGAACCATTATGCTATCTCACTGTTGATGATTTTAGCTATACATTTGAATTTAGCTCCTATGAGATGTATAAGCAATGCTGAGCAGAGGGCCATGACCCACAAACCTGCTCAACTATGCTTAAACTTAACTTATAAAAGAAAAAAAAATAATACAAGTACTTTAATTACATGTATTAATACTAATACTGATTCATATTTGGTAATGCACTACCTGTCATTTTATCAACTTTCTACGTCTGTACGAGCAATATCAGGATTTCAGTCACTAAATAATGGCATACATTTGAGTTTCAGACTTTTAATCCTTCAGACACTGTTATGTTAATGCAAACTCTGTTCCTCTCTCAACTTTTTAAGTTTATGAGAGGGGTATTTAACATATGTCCTTATTTTTGGACCTTTGTCCTCCCTTCGGTTGCCCTTTTCCAGAGTTTGGGCACTAGCAGGTTTACAGGTGTGGCTGTGTGTCTGAGGACACACTTGTACTGTAAAGTGGCACTTTTACAATGCAGGGGGTGTCAATGCAGGGGGTGTGTGACAGTACCTGTCACAGACTCCCTGCATTGCCTCCAATTTATACTCCAGCTTTCAGTGTCCATGGACACTGAAAGCATTGTAAATTTCCATACAGCACTTTCACAATGCAGGGGGGGTGACAGTACCTGTCAGACACCCCCTGCATTGCCTCCCATTGACAATCATGCTTTCATTTTCCATGGACACTGAGAGCATTGTAAAATGTTGTACGGCACTTTCACAATGCAGGGGGTGTGTGACAGCTGCATTTATTTAAATTTCTACTAAATATTTCAGTGTCTGCGACACTGCTTTACTTTTATTAGTTGCTTTCATTGTCTGCAGACACTAAAAGCGCTTAGAAAGTGATGTACGGTACTTTGAGAGTGCAGTGGGCATGTTGGATCTGTGAGCACTACTGCAACATACCCCCTGCACTCATTCAGTGTTTGTGTCTGCAGTCCCATTCTCAGTAGTCCGCCTTCATGAATATGAAAGGCCTGCTGCTGAGACAGCTATGCGGATGTGAACATTATTCACTCCATGTAGGAATAACACTATTCCTACATAGAGTTTATTGAATCCTAGGGATAATGTTTGCAACTGAGATTATGCCACTATGATTTAGTTTCATTTATATAAATGTAAGATTGTCTGAGTCACACATGATAATTTTATAAAGATATTTCTAGTAAAAAAAAAAAGAGTGATTGTCATTCCACTGTACTGCGATAACATTCAGCCTTCCCCTTTGTTACTTTCTATTTTTTCTGCACTGGGGAGAAGAAACAGACATAAATATTTTGTCCACCATCAAATATAATTTCATGGTAGATTTAATGTACATTTCAAGAATAGGAATGAAGGAAGTTATTAAGACTTTCTGCCAGTATTTAATTTAACTATACTTTGGTTCCACAAATATCCAAATCAAAATGACTACCACACAGACCAGGCAAAACTATTATTTAGATGTAAATAAATATTTTCCCTGATGAATTTCATATCACAATCTCTTCAGGATTTCCTTAATTTTTCAAAACACACACACACACGCACACACACACACACACACACACACACACACACACACACACACACACACACACACAAATGATGGTTATGTATATAAATCTAAATATTCTGAATCTGTATAAATAAGTCATTAACAAATCAAATCTAGAATTCTGTTTGAAGAATAACTATTTTTAAGTCCTATACCCCAAAAGATGGACCGCGGTTAAATCATATACTGTTGGGATACTCTTTCAACTGGCCTGCAAATTTAAGAAAGAAAAAAATAATTACCTGATAAATAAAACAATCAATTGGAGAGTACTGAAAAAGGTCATGGAAGTTAAAAAGAACACATTGTCTTAAAAGTCAATTCCAAAATAACATTAAAGGAGTAATACAAGGCAGCCAGTTTTGAGAACAAACAGCAAGTTTACTATAGGGCAGAGATGGAGGGACATTTTATTATGATTAGTCTTTCTAACGGCCTAGAACCATATTTATGTACTCCAATCATTTTCTGAGTGGGTCTTTCCACTAGCTGTAAAAAGTATCACATCCTTTTTCAGATTCTTAGCATAATATTTATGATCAAAAGGAAGAAGCCTCAACTGAAGGCATTCTTAAATTTCTACATGGCCATCATGCAACTCAAATTACTTTCCATGTTTATCAATTAAATTCTGGATATAGTTAAAATGTACATATACTCACATTATAATAAAGCTTCAAACCTTGGTTATGCTTCTCTAACAATTTTGCATATAATTTTGGTGACATACTGACTATGTAATTTTTAGAACCATTTAATTATTGGTTAGTGACCCATTTAATATAGTGACCTATTTAATATATCCCCACATTTTTCATTTGCTAATATAACTAAGGTTAAAAACTAACATATATGACAGTCTAGTGCATTCTTGCATGCCTATTGCTTTACTGAATACAAAGTATAACATTTTTGCAAATATTATTTATTACTGTTTTTGCCGACACTACCTAAAATGATTTTCCAAAGCCAATTTGACTGTCTCAGGAAGAAGCTGCACATTACTATTGTATTCCCCAAGCTATATCTTATACTTTTGAAATAATACAGTGAGCCAAAAGTAGAAACAGCATTTTGTTCCTTTGACACTTATAATGCCTTTGAAACAGTTTGTAGATAATTCCTCCTTTTTTCTTTTGTCAGAACTAAAACTTACAGATACATTTCTTAATATATCCAACACTTTATTTCATCAACCTAAATATTATATAAATACCAAATGCTGTGACAAAAATGCAAATTCAGGGTGGACATCAGGCTCTGCCCTTCTCTCCTGCCTTACTTTCATTCAGCTTGAACACTCCTTGTGAAAGAATTCTCAAGATTCAAAAGAAATTTGCCTTATTTCTGGAAAGGATACTGATTTAAAATGTGTGGCTTATGTGGATGATCTCATGTTAATAGTTTTTTCATTTAATTTATGCCTATTCAATATCTTTGGACTGGCCCAGAAATTACACTCTAAAACTGCTTATAAAATGAATCCATTCAAGTCTATTGTATTAATATTATCAAAGGACAGACATTTACCCATCTCTGTTACACAGGTCAAATAACTAACGTTGTTATAATTCAACATGGGAAGGCTTATAACAAAATGAATGAACTACTGCAAGATCGGTATAATCTAAATTTATCTTTGTGAGATACCTAAATCGTGCGATTAAAATATTTCTCAAAATGGACTTTTTTATTCAAATATGTTAATCCCTTCTCCTCTTAAGAGGTTCACTAAAGTCAGGAAAATTTGTTTTGGACAGGTGGCTGTCCCAATATCCTTCAGCTGTATTGATAAAGCATATAGAAACAGCCAGCTACAAAATGCTTGGCCAAGTTTGTATTAATTATTATTTTTGGTGTTTTATGATACAACATTCTTGGACTAAGTTATCAAATTATGTTTAATAAATCAGCCTTTCTATTCTCAACGAGACTATTATATAGCCAAGCTCAAATGATGTCTTGCTTTCTTGTATGCAAATGCCTTTGCTCCTTTTTATTTGGGCTGATGCTCCTGTTTCTCATTGCCTGCAAATGACTTCTGGATGGCAGTTTAGTCGATGAGAACCAAATGAAGTATTTGAAACATCAATTCATTAAGGTCTTCATAAACATTTTGAAACCACTGTAATATTTTAGACATCTAAGGCCACTATTATGGCCACTATTATATCAAATAATTGTATAGTGTCAGCTAGTTCTAACCTCAGAAAAATCTTCAAAAGCACGTTTTTCTAGGTGAAATATCTAAACTTAAAGATTGTGTAAGATCTCCATTTTACAATTCTTCATGTTGCATAACTTCAGAATGAAACAAAGAATTGCAAGGCCTTTTTTAAATGTCTGAGTTAATTAAACTTTGAGTTTCTTAAAATCATAGTTTTTAAATCATATTAGGAAAAGATCATGTAGTAAAATATATATTAACCAGGCCCATTGCATACTAGGCAGAAAGGGGCTGGATATCACCTAATAATAAAACCTGTTTAGCATGGATGTAGATTCTGTGACAGTTGGTCTAACATATGGTGGGCTTGCTTTAGAATACAGCATTGATGAATTAAGTCAGTTTGTCAACATTCTATGCAATTATCAGGATTATTTTGACTATAGCGTCTGGAGTTTATGTAACTCTACCAATTACTAGGCTAACTACCCTGAATGGCCATTTTAAGCCTAACAAATAACCTGAGGTCAGAATCAAACTATGAACTTTGCATCTATGAGGCAAACATCTTAACCATCATGCTAAACACACTGCAAAGCATTGAGTTTGTCATCTGTCGTCATCATTGTTGTCATCAACCCCCTTTTCCCTATTTTCTACATGGATTTGAGCGTGTCACATTAAGTGATACACTCTTTTTCTGTCCAGTGCTACTCTGTGTATTTGTTTATCAATCACTCTCACCAGGACTTCCATGCAGTGTGACAGTAGTTTGATACGTCTATACTGCCCACATTTTTGAATGTCCCCATTGTTCTTGAACACAGCCACCAGAATGCTTATACAGCTGGGACATGCCTTACTCTCCATACAGCTATGAGTACCCTCTGGAGACATTTCTTCTGTGACTCACCCAAAATCTTGATCATATTTTCAGTGACATTATCTGAGTCTGATGAATCACTGATTTCATTTTATACTCTGTGGAACCAGGTAATACTTCCAAATCCAGAATTTCCTCTGTCTCCCAATGGTAGCAGTTATTTCCAGAGTATTTATACTTTAAAAACATAGCAATATGATGCACAGTAAGGGGGAATGGAAAGAAGGAAACAATGATATCATATATGCTTTCATCTAGACCTCTATGCTGTTTTCCTAATTTTCATTAGACTTCTTAGTTTTTGTCTATGTAAAGATCACATAAAAATCATTAACAAAAATAAAACAGAGTGCTATGACTATGAGCTTCTAACCTTCATACTTCAGTTCTGTTTACTTCCTCAGTCATCACACACATACTATGTACTAGAACCAATTAATTAGACTGGATGAAGCTCTTTCACCACCATGAAAAAAGACACTAACACATCTTGTGCCTAACTTTTACACTTGAATAAAATGTAGTTAAAAGCCATCTGTATCACAGCACTATCTCACTATAGAATGTGCAGACTACCGTACTTCATACCCAGCATATTTTATACGTCCTCCTCCCTGAGAAGTTAGAGCTCCCTTGAATTTATGAGCATTCACGCTGCAATGCTCTTCACTCTGTATTGTGTGTTACCTACCCTGGATAATGAAGCATTACAGTACAGTAGTTCTGTCAGCCTTTTGTATTTTGAAGCCTCTCCCCATGAATGTCCATTCCTCTATGCAAATGTAATGTGCACAGTGTACCCTAATATGCATCCTGTCTGCGTACTCCAGCAGCCCAGCACTCAGTGCACCATGGAAATCAATGGCACAAGGAGCAGCTATGGTTCATGCTGGCTCCTTCTATTTCAGCACCACCGAATGCCAGCTGATAGGAATGAAATTCTGTAACTGAGCGGTCTTCTGTATTGCAGCTGGTTCACTGTAGAAGTAGTTATTTCTGAGTTGTGCCCACTTTGTTTGCATGACAAAAGATTTCTACAGATACTTTGTAAATTCACTAGCTAACCAGATAAGTTATCTAGTATCAGACACCTTTTGTAGCCTTCTTATCTTAAAGAATGAAAAAAAAAAAAGTACTACTATAAGGGGCCAAGTTGCAAATCTTACAGCAGGAGACAGTCTAGCAGTAGTGTGCATGTGAGTATATACCAGAATTTTGATGTAACGGGAGTGTAAATATTCTATCAAGTGACAGCACCATTCATTTATAAGCAAATGAATATTAAAAATGAATTAAATGTTGCATAATATCAGAAACATTAGCATATTTCTTTTTGAACAAATTCAGTGCATGACGTTTACAGCAAAAACAAAAGCAGGAAAATAAGCTACCATAATTACTGAATAGCCTTAACAATAAGTTTGTCATTCCTTAATAACCAAGAAATGTAAAATAACTCTCCCCTTTCTATTTTGATTGATGCAATCGTTTATGAACAAGTTTCTAGGAATAAGATTACTATTGCTTATATGCAAATTGAAACAAAGAGTTTGAAGGTCACACAGAAAAAACAATCAGAAAAAACTAAATGAAAACTCCAGCCAAGCTAGATCTTCCAATGAGTGACCTCCCAAACCTCCTGTAACAGAGGCACATGGGATATATGTAAATGAACCTTATGAACATCAGGTGTTTCAGCTATATGGCGATTCTGATTGCCCATGACTTTTACATTTGAAGTCGTTTTAATGGACAATTTCAGGCCAATAAAGCCACACCCCAAAAGCTATGAATATGCATATTTTGGCCGTGTTATGAGCTCTTCAGCATAGCATAAGCAGAGTGTTTGAATAAACATAAGAAACACAGGGTTGTTATACCCAGCTGATGTCCATTATCAATAGGGTGACTGCACAATATCCCAAATAACAAATTAAAACAAAGAGTTAGAAGGTCACTGAAAAAACAATCAGAAAAAACTAAATGAAAACTCCAGCCAAGCTAGAACTTCCAATGAGTGACCTCCCAAACCTCCTGTAACAGAGGCACATGGGATAAATGCAAATGACCCTTATGAACATCAGGTGTTTCAGCTATATAGCAATTCTGATTGCCCATGACTTTTACACTTGAAGTCGTTTTAATGGACAATTTCAGGCCAATAAAGCCAAACCCCACTAGCTATGGATATGCATATTTTGGCCATGTTATGACCTCTTCAGCATAGCATAAGTGGAGTGTTTGACTAAGCATAAGAAACACATGGTTGTTATACCCAGCTGATGTCCATTATCAATAGGGTGACTGCACAATATCCCAAATAACAAATTAAAAGAAAGAGTTAGAAGGTCACACTGAAAAACCAATCAGAAAAAACTAAATGAAAACTCCAGCCAAGCTAGAACTTCCAATAAGTAGCCTTCTTATATCCCATGTGCCTCTGTTACAGGAGGTTTGGGAGGTCACTCATTGGAAGTTCTAGATTGGCTGGAGTTTTCATATTGCTTATATGCGTGTATATGATTTGTTTTTTTTTCAGTTTACTTATACAGAATGATATTTCATGTGCTCTGTATGATTTTTATTAATTAAGGATATAGTTTTCCTAGGTTAACCAATGCATATAAGAATCTTTCTATTTCATCATTTCAACAAACAGTGGTCATAAATGGAACCAATACTGAACTTTTGAGGGTTTTTTTTTACACTAAGCTAAAACAACTTTTTTGTTTGTTTGTTGTTTGTTCTTGGCATATGCTAAGTGGTTATAAAAATTAAATACCTGTATAATATTATTTTTGTTACTTCAGCTATAAAGGATTTATTTACCACTTTTCCCACTATTCTACACTCTACAGGTATGCATTGTTTTACAGAGACATTACTATCTGATGAAACTTCATCCAGTAATGAATAAAGATTGACAGGACAGTTTACAGAATACTTGATAGAAAATAATTAATTTTATTTTAAAAACATGCATTATCACCAGCATAGAGGAGCTGCTATGAATGCAAACATTGGTTTATGATATTGGGAGAAGCATTTCATATTTAATTCTGTTTACCAGCCTTACTTGCAATTATATTTGCATAACAAGAATGACATGTTTATTGTGTATTTTGTTATTGCTACTGATCTTAAAAAGAAGTTATGTTCTTACCAGAATATTCCATGTGAGTTGTCCATCTCACTACTCATTTCTACTGATGGGTTCAGAGCCGATCCTCAGCTCCAACTCAGCCGTTTTTACAAGCTTGAGGTCTCCAGCTAGCTCGAGGCTAATTTCCTGTCCCATGATGCACTAGTGCGCCAACTCAGATCTTGTTTGCCTCTAAGAAAAAGAGTAGAATACAACTAAAAAATGATAAACATATATGAATCTGTGGAACAAGCAATTGAAAAAGGTCAAGTCAAAAAGATGTCCAAACAGAAAAAGGCCTAGATCCCCTAGAAGTCACAGGCTGGGGGTTGGAGGGAGGGACGTAAGAATGAATAGCACAATGGACAGCTCACATGGAACATTATGGTAAGAACATAACCTCTTTATGTAAAGTTTTCCTATCTCGCATTCATTCTTACTGATTGGACAGTGTCCCTAGCATAATTTTTCCTGGGTGGCTTATGGGAATATATTCTTCAGCACAGTGGACCCAAAGGATGCCCTGCCCCTGTAGGCTGTATCCACTTTGTAATGAGTAATAAAGGTATGTGGAGTTGCCCATGTTGCTGCTGCACAAATGGTATCTATTGACACTCTGGCATGAAAGGCTGAAGAAGTGGCAACTGCTCTTGTTGAATGAGCCTTTATTTTACCTGGAAGTTATTTATTCAGCAAATTATAAGTAAATGAAATACAGTCTGAACGCTGTCTAGACAGAGTAGTTTTTACTGGTGTACCTTTTTTAGCATCTGAAAAAGACACAAAAAGTTGAACTGACTTCTTAAATTCCTTTGTTCTATGTAAATAGAAACATAATTGTCTGTGCACATCAAGTTGGTGAAGCATGTATGCTGGCTTATTGCCATACTTGGGAAAAAATACTGGTAACTCAATTGTCTGATTTAAGTTTGACTCTGAATAGACCTTTGGTAGGAAAGACAGATTAGTACGTAGAGAAACCCTATCATTATGAAACACTAGATATGGGGGGTTGATTGACAATGCTTGCAGTTCTGATACCCTTCTGGCTGAGGTGATGGCCACTAAGAAGATGGTTTTCCAAGTTAAAAATTTAAGATGACATGATAATGCCAACTCAAAGGGTGGAAGAATTATTCTTGATAAGACAAAATTGAGATTCCATGGTGGTAGTGGAGATTTTATTGGTGGCCTTAAGAGATAAGTGCCCTTTAGAAACACTTTGCACAATCTGTGTGACATGATGTTTTGTCCATTTTCACCTAGATGAAAATTTGAAATTGCTGCTAATTGCCCTCTGATAGTAGCAGCTGCTGCACTTTCTTCAAAAAGCTTTGTTAGGAATTCTAGGATAGAAGAAATAGATGTGAAGAAAGGGTCAATCTTATTCTGTAGGGCCCAAAAAGAGAATCTTTTCCATTTGCTTAGATATCATTTTCTCATAGAGATTTTATGGGAAGATATCAAAATGTGTCAAGTGGGCGATGAAAGATTTTGTAACCTGGCTACATTTGGAACCGGAGCAGCCAAGCTGTCAGCTGGAGGGATTTGAGAGAGGGGTGCAGAACTCCTGAAGAATATATCAGAAGATCCGGCACCGGGTCCAGGATCCAAGGATCCTCTTGAAGATAAGGTTGTAGGAAGGGGGACCAAATTTGATGAGGCCAGTAAGGGCCTATCAGGATTAAGGTCCTTCCCAACAATGTGGCTTTCTGAATGACTTTGGATATTAACAAAAAAGGAGAAAAAACATACAGGATACCCGGGGGCCAATTGTGTATGAGTGCATCCCTCGGGGACTTCCCCTGAGGGAGAATCAGGGTGAAATAGTCACTGCATTTTGTGTTTGTGGATGTGGTGAAAAGGTCATAGCAAGACTGGCCCCATCGGCAGAAAATGCTCTCCACTACTTCTTGTTTGAGGGACCACTTGAGTGGCATCAGTATATGTCTGCTGAGCTTGGCTGCAATCACGTTGGATTTCCCCAGGATGTGCATTGCTATTAGAAAGCATTGGGAGGATGTCACCCATTGCCATACTCTCAGGGCCTCTCAGCATAGGGGACAAGATCTGGTTCCTCCTTGTTTGTTTACGTACCATACCACTGACATATTGTCTGTCTGAATTGCAATTGTTCCTACAGTTAGAAAGTATTGGAATGCCTGCAACACTAGAAGCACCGCTCTCATCTCAAGAACATTGATGTGCAAGTGAATCTCATGTTTCTTCCATGTACCTTGGGCTGTTCTTTCCAGATAATGCCCCCCCCCCCATCCTATCGGGAAAGTGTCCATGGTCACTGTGGCTAGAGGAGCTGGAGGAATAAAGAGTTTCCCTATCGTTAGTTGGTCTGAATGAAGCCACCAAAAAGATCCTTTTTGCAAGCTGATGTCAGAGTTATTTTGTGGGACATTGGGAGCATTTCTATCGACCATTGGACAAAAGGAAACCACTGTAAGATCCTCGTATGCATGTGCACCATAGGAACTATTGTGATGGAAGCTGCCATTGTGCCTAGAACCTTCAGAACTTTTCTGGCTTGGGCTTTTCTTTTGTGCAAAAGATTCAACACCTGTTTTTGAAGGACCTGAATCCTTTCCTCTGGAAGTTTTATCATCATTGTACTTGTGTTTAGCTCTGCTTCTATAAAAATGGTATGTTGAGATGGCAATAAGGCAGATTTTTCATAACTGACAGTAATTTCCAACTCTGCAAATAGCTGTAACATCGTGTTCCTTGCTTGAAGTAGTAGTTGCTTGGTGATGGCAGTTAGGAGCCAGTCATCTAAGTATGGAAACACCTGGAATCCTAGCCATCTCAGGTGAGCTGTGACTACTGCCATGCATTTGGTGAACACCCTGGGGGGCTGTAGTGAGGCCAAAGGGCAGAGCTCGAAATTGATAGTGACTGGCTCCCAGCTGAAAGCGCAAGTGCCTCCTTGATGGCCTGTCCATTTTATGTGGTAGTACGCATCCTGAAGATCTATAGAGCACATCCAATGGTCTTTCCCTAGAAAGGTAAGTATTGACTGTAACATGACCATCCAGAACTTTGTCTTCTTTACTGACTTATTTAGTCTGCTGAGATCCAGTACTGGTCTCTAGTCCCTGTTTTTATTGGAACTAAAAAGAACCTTGAGTAAGTTCTGGATCCTACTTGGTCTGCAGGGACTGAATATGAATTTCTATGGTTGTTTGATCCCTTGTGTGGAACATCCGGGATTTTTTTGTTGGGGAGAGGTGGGATTGAAAAGGGTATTGAGTAAACTATGGAAATGAAAAAACAGTGAATTGCAGGGTAGGGGCTTACCTTAGCTCCTGTGTGGACATCAAATTTGCTATTCGATCTAAATGTTGAATCTGCTGAATTTGTTCATCAGATTTGACATTTAGACCTAATTAGTATGCAGGAATTCAACATTATGGTTCAATGTTCAAAATAGAATTTGTTTGGAATGTCGACATTTTGATACTAAACCATCCAGAACCTCAAAGGCAATACACAATTGTGTGCAGAGCTCATTGTTAATGGAGACACCTACTGAGCCAGAGGATATATACTGGACAACAAATTCAGCTCCAATTTTACCCCTCCCCCCAACCTCCCCTCAGAAAATATAATCATATATAATTTGCCCTGCTATCAGGTCCTCAATGCTCTCTCTAGGACCAAAAAAATGCATCAATGGCAAGGCATCAATAGGTCTAGACAATATCCCAGGATGCCTTCTAAATAGCATGAAACATAACCTATTATAACCTCTAGAATTGCTATTTAACTATAGCTTTCAAACAGACTTTGTGCCTCAGGAATGGAGAATAGCAGCAGTCATCCTTCTGCACAAAGTCGGGCCATTACAGACCTTGGAAACTACAGATACATAAGCATCAATAGTCTTGTATGCAAATCCATAGAAAGAATTGTCATGGAAATGATCAATAATGACATAGGAAACCTCCAAACACTGGAACAACCCAGTGTGGCTTTGTCAAGGGCAGGTCATGACTACTCAGCCTGGTGGACTTCTTTGAGAAGGTCATCAAAGCAATGGATAAGAGAAAAACAGTTTACATTGCCTACCTTGAACTGGTGAAGGCATTTGACACATCACCTCACTCAGCATTGCTGATAAACTCAAGAGGTTAGTTATAAACCCTAACATCACCAGTGGATACCCAGCTGGCTCACAGACAGGACCCAGGAAGTTAGAAATGAGGAGTCTGCCTCTACAAAGAGGCTGGTCACAAGCAGAGTCCCTCAGATATTGGCCCTGGGACCAATCCTTTTTGTAATTTACTTCACTGAAGTCAATGCCAATGTCAAGGGCCTCTTGGCTGGCCAAATTTACAGGTGATTGCAAATTAAGAGTCATATAATTCCCCACTGACACTAATGTTCTCCAGGAATGGCTGACACAGACAAATAACTTATGTCAGAGCCATGGAATAAAATTAAATGCCAAGAAATGTATAACATTATTCTTTAGGAAGTCATGCACCCCAGTATCTGTCATATTGACAACATACCCCTAAGAGCTTGCCCCAGTAGTCAGGGACGTCTGGACACAAATAGACAGTAATCTAGTCTTTGACCATTAAGTATCTACAGTAGTAAGGAAAACATTCTGTGCTGTGCAGTTATCAACAAAGATATGGCATCTAGGTCCAGGTAGGTTAATGTTCCACTGTATTCAGCATTCATCAGACTTATCATTGAGTATGGTGCCCTCTTTGGTATGTACTTAACCAGGCATATCCAACAACTGGAATGTCCACAGAGGTTCCTCACTAAAAGAATACATGGCATAAATAAAATGCCCTATGCAGACTACCTTAAAGCCCTATCCCTGTATTCTGTCTCCTACAGGCTGAGGGGAGATCTATGCCTGGCATATAAGGCATTGTGAAAACCGACCCTAACAGACATCCGGCATATCTGTAAAAAAAAAAAAAAAAAAAAAAAAAACAGCCCAGAATTATCTGTTTTAAGACTTAAACCTTCCCTGTGAAATAAATAGGACCTGCTGAAGAGGCAGGTAAGTATACCAGAAACTATCCCTTCTCTGGAACAAGCTCCCCATCCATTTGAAGCAGAGTTCCTCCCTATGTCAATTCAAGTGTAACTTGGACAATTCCATGGGAAACAGGAAGTTCATCCCAGGTTTGGCACCTATGGCTCTAATGGACACAGGCAGCCTATAAATGGTTAATCTCCCAGATCCTTGCTTGTAAATGTTCTCTAATGGACAAAGGCTGCCTGTAAATGATTAATCTCCCAGGTTCTTGCTTGTAAATGTTTCATCTTCCAAGCCCCTGCTTACACTTATCAAGGGTACCAGAACTTGTCAGAGATTTAAGATGTAGAGCTAGATTACAAAAGACCATTGTATTCATTAGCCTAGTATACACTTATGAACTTTTGAACCTAGAAGAGGTAGATGTAGGAGGCAGTGAACATGAGTTGGAATTTTGCAATATAGATGTCCAGTTTTTCTGTGGGTTTTCTTGATAGCTTGTTGTATGTGAATATCAAAGTTTAGATAGTTTATCTACGATCATAGGTTCATAAGTATATACTAGACTAATGACCACTGTGGTCTTTATAACCCTAGCCATGCAACCCAAATGTATCCCATGAGTTAGTGTGCCTTAGAAGTTATTATTAGGGGTGTATCATAGTTAGGACATGATCTAATGTCTGCCTTTGTCCATCAGAGACATAGGTTTCATGCCAGGGGTGAATTTCTGATTTCCCATCCACTAGTCCAGGTTGTGCATGAATGTTAAAGAGTATGGGGACCAAGTACCTTTGTATGGGGCACAAGTTCAATTAGTGTCATTTGATGAGATGATAAAGAATTTATTTATTGTATAGGATGCAGAATTTAGTGTTGAAGGCAATAACTTGATTTTCTTTGCATTCAGCAGACAGTGGGAATTGTTGAGATAGTTTTCTATAAAAAAAACACTTTGAACTTTTTTCTTGAAGCTCTAGGAAAGAGTTAATCAGCATCTAATTATACATCAAACATAGATAAATTAATTTACCAATGTTTGACAGCTATGTCTTTAGTAGCAGGGTCAAAATTATTAATAAAATAGAGTATGGGGTCAAACACTGAGCTTTGTGGCATGACGAATGAGATGAGCAACAATAGTGATTGTTCTTTCTGCTTTTTTACTGCCTGTAGCCTGATATAGCAATAACTATAGAACCAGGAGAGGGAGGGGGTGCCAAAGCCTAGTGAAGATGCTCTATGGTGATTAATCTGATGATGTAGAGTGTCAAATACCTTAGTTAATTCAAGGAATAGAGAAGAAACAAAGTTTCCATGGACACAGTGGATGTTAATGTGATAGGTAAAATTAAGGAGCGCTGTAGTCGTGTTATGGTGTGGCCTGAATGAAATTGGGCAGAGAAGAGGATGTTACATATTAAGTGTTTGAGAAGTTGGGACTGTATACACTCTGTGAGGGTTTTTGATAGTGGACAAATAATGGCTAGTGGATGGTAATTACAGATGTCAGTGGAGTTTCCTTGATTTTGTTTTACAGAGAATGGATATATAGTTTTCTTTGACAGATCTGTCTATGAGTATAGATACTGGGTATGCTAAAGGGTCAAAAGCCATGCAAATGTATTCCAAGGGAAGATTATCAGCAGTTAGTGTAGTGGGTTTTAGCTTATGAAGTCGTTTTTGATGGTAGAGATGGGGACCGAGTTGATATGAAAGAGAGGGATAGTTCTATAGGGATGGTAAGGGTGTACATGGATGGTTGTTTATGATGGACAAGGTTGAATATATGAAGTGAAGAGTGAGTTGACTTGGTTAGAAATAGGTTTGGTTTGCTTGGTGCTAGTAGGAGTTGGTTGGGTTGGTTGGGCTAGGTGACCTGGATTTAACAAATTGTTATTGGAGTACCAGACTTGTTGCACATTCATTATCTACAGGTAGTTCAGGTATCATTACTCACCAAACAATCACTGTATCAAAATATACTACAGTCAACTCGTTTGGATGACTATAACATAGTTGTCCTGTTTTGCCTTTAGTCACAGTTGTGTTACTATGGAATTAGTAAAAGGATGAGGTAGAGAATTCTCACTGCTGGAGTATGTGGGGAACTCTTCCTAATAAGGATTTTCAAATTTCATGAAAGACAGTAAGTGAAGGTTATTGAGGCCTGCTACCAAATACTCTGTTACATGTAAAGTTAAAAATAGCCTAAATGATCATATATTTTTCTTACTTCTACATAAGATGATCATAAGCATTTTCTGAAATTCTTAATCCAAATCTCTCAAAATAATTGGAAATTGACATTTTCATCAGTTTTTGTTAACAAAGGTAATGAAAGTGGAGAGATATTCCTTGAAACCAGATCACTTTACCAAACATAAAGGAGCATATTCTTTATCTGTAGAACAGTAAAAGGAATTGTGTAATAATTTATGCACTTTTGAAACTATAAATAAATATAGCAGTTTGAAAGTTTCAGTCTACCATTATTTTAAGGCAAAGTCACCATGATTAAAGAAATGCAAATGTTGTTGGGTCACCAAACTAACTTAGAAATTTTATGGTGAATATACTGAAAAGTGATTTTGGAATTGAAAATAAAGAGAATGTACTATAAAAGAATAGTATATGAAAAGTATTCATTGCAAATATTAAGGCATTGGAGAAACAGTGAAGTTTGAATTTTTTTGTATATAGATATCATTTTTGATGTCTTCCAGTTCTTAAAAAATATTCAAAAACAATCTAAATCTAAAAAAATTAGATTGCAAAATATTGAAAATATTGAAATTATTTTATTAACTTTATACGACAGCATTTAGAAATCAATATATGGATAATTATTATTTTAGGCAAATTAATTTATCTTTGTTTGATGTATAATTAGATGCTTGTAAGAAATGCATAACAGCATAAGTTGATGAATGAAATAGCGACTCTGGGGCATACCATGTATATGATATTATAACAAGCAAATGGTGTTAGTTAAAATGAGAGTTAGGGTTTGAGATGATTAATGGATAATTTAGCATAAAATAAAATTTTAAATAAAATCTCATTATATGACTTAAATAAAGGGAAAATAGACAGCCTTGATGTGTAACAGATGTAACTGGAATAAACTTTAAAACTATATTATGAGCCCTATTGCATGATGGGGAAAAGATGATCACTGCTCAAACTATTGAATTTTAAACACTTCCATCATCCTGCCACAGCAGCCAGACTTCATATACTGGGGACCTTCTACAATATGAGGCTACCAGTACCATTTATCAATAACAAGCCTTAGGGAAAAAAGTGATCTCAGGAGTGCAGCTGTTGGGCAATATGATGAACATGCAACAGCAAATTGGTACAGCACAACAACAGAAAGCTCCTTGTAACCAGCCATCCACTTGAGGCCCAGAGAACCAGTTGACTACTGAAGAAACTGTGAGCAGATGACAACAAAAAGATCTACCTCATGGCCTTCAAAAGGTATGTTATGTTGTGCTGTCCTCAATTTCTCTTTATTTGTGCAACCTTGCAGTTAACACTTCTGAAAATAGAAAACAGAGCCCAATGCCTGCCTCACCTCTAGCCCAATCAGAATACAACTTGTGAAATTCTTAATTTCTTTACTAACTCCACAGGGACACAACTGTGACTAATGCCTTTACACATCTCCACAATTAGACATTCTTGCCATCACAGAATTCTGGCTTAAACCCAGTGACCCAAATTTCCAACAGTTTCTTCTTTCTTCTATTCTTTAATGACCACAGACCTGGAAATACTCAAGGTGGAGGCTCACTGATACTCTATAAATCCCACCTCAACACATCTTCATTGCTCAGGCATATTCTATCTTTCCCTCAAGCTCCAACTGGAGTCTCCTAAAATTCTCCTCACTCAATAGAAAATTAACTTGCTTCTGCCTGATTTCCACCATATTGTTACTCATCCCATAAAAAGCAACATAGTAATTCTCTGGGACTTCAGTCTCAGCCTTCATATCTCTGTCCTTCTGACTTCCTTGTTGACCACTGCCTTAAAAAGGTAATAACAAAACTCACAACAACCAATTTCAGTTCCTACTGACGCCATATCCTTGCCCTGCTATCTTCAATTACCAACTTCACTATCCCCCTCCTTCTATTGGCGATCAATGCACTATTCCCTTTTCCATCACAAACCCATCTATCCAGAGTCCTCCAATACTTAAAACTTTCAGAGTCCAGTCTAATGATAGCATCGACTGGCTTACAAATCTACCCTTCTTCCCACTCTTGGTCCACTATTTTCTCTCTCTCTCTCTCTCTCTCTCTCTCTCTCTCTCTCTCACTCTCTCGCTCTCTGGACTTATAGAAGAGTGAGAAAGTGGGTGGCACAACCATCCTTACCAACACACTATGCCACCTACAAGACCAGTTCCATCCACAAATTAGTAAACTAGTTAAACCGCAAAAATCAAATTGGTTGACCAAGGAGTTCAAAATCTTCTGAACCTCGATTAATGAAATCTGGCGTAAATGGAAACTACACTCCTCATTTGCTATTCAGTACAACATCATAACCCTCAGACATATAGCCAAACTGTCTGTTAGAAGAAACATGAAAACAAGCAAATGGGATTAATTCTTTCTCCTAAGAAATTTTGGAAGGAAGTCAACTGAATCACTAAGTGCCCCTGTCCACAGTATTTTAACACATCTCCCTTCTTACAGTGTGGCAAACCCAAACTCACTCTCACTCACTTGTGTTAACAATTTTCCATCTTTCCCACTCCTGCCTCACTCTACCCCTTGCTCAATTCCCCACACTCCCTCAGCCTTCGTCACTCCTTTCTTCTTCAAAAATATACAGCATAAAGATATTGAAAAATGACTTCCAGCTGACTCCCCTCCTGGCTCAGACAACCCATTTCCCTGGTGTATATACCTATGCAGGTACTCCTTTGTTTTTCCCTTGTCCATATCTATAACTTATGCCTCACAAAAAAATGATGCCTCATAACTAATGTTGTGGATGGCCCCTATAGCAGTGATTGTCAATGTTGCACATACCTTCATATCTCACTAGAACTGGTATTCTATGTATCCTACAGGAACTTGTGTGAGGATGATCCCTGTCAACAAGCTCCTGTGTTGTGCTTCTTTCCACAGAATATCATTTGGCTGTGTCTTGACATGGAGTGGCATAAATGGATCCTTTTGCAACACAAAAGGTGATAACATACACTAGTTGTGAAAACAGTCCCTAACATATACTGTTTCGCCAAAATGGCAGCTACTTCTAGCAATCTTAGCAGAGTTTTTGTCTTTGCACACAGAAAAATCACACAGTATTAACTTATTTGTGACAGTTTTTATACATTTATGAATTCCTCCATTATGTTGTTTATCCTCATTTGCATTCTCAATTGGGCTTATTACCATAATGTTGCTCATCTGTGTGTCATTACATAGACATTAGCATATGATACTGACCACACAGTTTTGCCTGGTTGTGTGACAGTGTTACGTGTCACTGAATAAGCTGCACACTCTGTACCACCACTCACCACAAAATTTTGCCTAACATATTCCACTATTCATTTCTGAATCCAGACCACAGTTTTTACTAAGTTGGCTTCCATTAAATCTTGTATACGACATTGTGTAATATTCATAGGTTCATAGGTTCATAGGTGTGAACTAGGCTAATGGCCCTGGAGCCTTTACAAGCCTAGCCCATAGAAGTGCCCTGGCATCATGCTGCCCAGTGCTAGTTCCCAGTGCATCTATCAAGTAGAGCCAGTGGAGTGATCCCCGGGGTGAACTTTTTATTTCACATCCACTCATCAAGTTTTCTCTTGAAGAGGGCCATTGAAGTGCCTTGTTGACATGTATGAAAAGTCTATTCCAGAGCATGGGCAGTCTCTGGGTTATGAACCTGTCCCTCCAGCGTGCTCTGTTGATTGTAGTAATTAGGTTGAGGTATCTGGAGTGTGTGGTGTGGAGAGTTTGGGATTTCTTTAGATGTAGCATTTCTAAAAGAGCTGGGTCAGACATGGCTTTGTCAAGCATAGATCACTTCTTAGTAGATGAAATGAGACAGAGAATAGCTGGAGTTTTTAGAGTCTGCCCACTTAGGACATATGTTTATAGCCTAGGATCCTCTTTGTGAGGTACTTTTGTGGCCTTTCCAGCTGTTGCAAGTGTCTAGTGAGGTACATGCCCAATAGGGTATTATACTTGATGATTGGCCTAATGAGGGAAGAGTAGACAGAGATGATGACCTCTTTCTTCCTGGATGCAATATCCTTGGTAATAAGATGTGCCACATAAAAGGACTTTCTGACCACAGTGGCAATGTGGAGGTTGAAGGGGAGGTTGCTGTCAACCTGTGTCCCCAGGTCTCTTATAACATCTTCAGTGTTCAGTGGTTTCCCATCGATGTGGCAATTAGTGAGAACTGAGTTTTTCCCGAAGGGGATGATGACACATTTTTTGTCCTTAAGCTTAAGGCCATGGTTTTGACACCAGTCACTGGTCTCAGTGAGGCCTTTCTGTAGGATGTCTGCATCACTTGGGGAGTTAATAATGGCTTCCAGCTTGCAGATGTCTGTGAACTTGGTCAGCTAGAGTCCCTCCGTGTTGGCCTGGACTTCTGAGAAGTAGAAGCCAAACAGGATAGGACCCAGGGCCAATCCCTGTGGGACTCCACTAATGACTGGTCAGCAGTCTGACTTGGAGTCTGCTACTTTCACATGTGGGTTCTATCTGTGAGCCAGTTTGCAACCCATCTAGTGATATAGGGGTTGATGCCTAATTTGGTGAGTTTATCAATAAGTCCTGAGTGGGGAATGGAATCAAAGGCCTTGGCCAGATTGAGGTAGGCTGTATGAACTGCCTTGTCCTCATCCATAGTTCTGGTGACTGACTCAAATTTTCATTGCCTCATTGACTCATTGCCTAGACAGCAATTGGAGAATACAACCAACAAGGCACACTTGTAAGAAAAAAATATCGAAGTACCTACCCATCAAGTTCACTATTATCAATACCTTTTTTACCCATTTTTTCTACATGGAGTAGAGATGTCATGTAAACAGTTGACAACCTGCCCTCCATTCAGTGCCATTCTCCTACCTACCTTTGCCATCATGTCTGACTGTTATAGGTCTTCTCTCATGCACTCCGTCCATCTTCACTGGACATTCTCATTTTCTCTTGCCTTCATCCTGTCTCTCTCAAATCTTTGTCATCACATCATACTTTCCTGCACTTGACTGAACCACTGTAATCTGTTCTATTTGACTACTTTGTTTTCTGTTCTGATGTATTCTTTTCTTCATCTGTCACACAGTGTGCATCCTATAGCTCTTCTCAGACACTTCATCTCCATTTCCTCAAGCTTTCTCAGCTGCTTTGCCTTCACTGCCCAGATTTCTGTAACTTACAGTAGTAGTGCTGGTCACACCACTGTTTTGTACACCTTACTTTTCAGCTACTTTAGGATTCTTCCGTTAGGCACTACACCTGCACTCTGCGCCAGTAGGCTGCAGCACCTTTGATTTTAGGTTTGATTGCCACAGCCAACCCTACCAGCTATTTGAAACTGTTATTCATTTCCACTATTTTCCCCTTTCTATCTCAATTTTCAGCTTATTTTGATTTTCCAGTTTGCTGCCATGACAGCTGTCTTGTCTGTATTCACTTTTATCTCATATGCCTTCAGTTTTGCATTACAGTCTCCTATTATTTGCAAAAGTTTTGTTCAGCATCAGCTTGTAATGTCAAATTGTCTGCATACAGCAGCTTTATTGATCTATCCCTTCTGACCTGTTTACTAATGTAGTCCATCACCAGTATGAACAGCAGTGGGCTCAAAGCTGAACCTTTATGGTTATTCACTCTTACTGGGGACCCTTCTGTGAGTCTGAACACTGTTCACACTTGTGTCACTGGGTCCTTGTACATGGCCTGCATTAATTCTAGTAATGTTTCTGAGACTTTGAACCACTGAGGAACTGCCCAAATCAACTTTCTAGAGACCTTGTCATATTCTTTCTCCAAGGTTAAGAATGCCCAGTTGGACTCCTTCCTTATTTCTGCTTTCCTATCCTCTGTCTGTCTCACTGCAAACTTTGAGTTAGTTGCAATGCATTCTAATATGAATCCAGACTGTTTATTTCACATCTTACTTTCTGACATGCACTTATTAGTCACTCCCTACAGCACTTTCACATGGTGTGTCAGGACTTTGATATCTCTGTACTGCTCACAGTTGCAAATGAACCCCTTGTTCCTCTACACTAGCACTAGAATACTTATTCTCTAGTCACCAGAGGTACTTCTTTCTCTCCATACTGCAATGAGTACCCTCAGGACCTTTATCTCTCCTAACGCACAAAACATCTTGATCATACCTGTTCTGACTTCATCTATGTCTGCTGCTTTCCCTGGCCTCATTTTCCTTAATCTATTTATTTCTTATAGACTGGTTTCTTCTTCCTTTGTTGTAGGCTGTGTATTTGACAACACATCTGCTGTGGGTTTTTCTTCATTCAAAATCTGGTCCAAACACTCCTTCTATCTTACCTTTGATGGTGTCTAAACTGGTGAGCAGATTGCTGCTGGCATCCCTTATGAATGGTGTCAGATGACTATCTTCTCTCTTTCCGTCTTTGTCTTGCTATCTTACAGAGTTTCTTTATGCCATTTTGCTGTGTCACTTCCCAGAAGCTGGAAGCCGGTAGTTTTCTCTGATGCCTTGTTGTTGATGTCTTGATGCAAAGTAAGTACTATTTTAAAAGGTTACATGTTTATATGAGTTGGAAGGAATTTTATAAGTAAAGCAGAATGATTAATATAATGAAATGCAGTGGATCTGAGAAATTGTGTCTGCTTAGCTTCCACCATTGTAAAAATAGGAGTAAAGTCAGTGTGGACTAAATACAGGATATGGTCATTTCACCAGTAGTGAATCTATTTCCTGCATGCAAGTTGGTTAAATTAGAAACAAGTTTCTAATAAAGAATTAAAATGTGAACAACAGAAATAAATTGTGCATAAAATGGACTATAATGTTTTATAATATTCCTAACTGGATATAGTACCAGATGTACTGTATCAGTGACATAATACTCTGAAATAATCTGTGGTTAAAACTAAAGTAAGAGGGGAAAAAATGGATATATTGTGCGTTAATGTAGAATAAAGGCAGAGCATAGTCCTGAAGACAGCAGTTTCTCTGTTTAATTTGCAGCGTCCATATGCATAGGTAAACAGAGTAATTGCAGCAGTAAATGATTCGGTTTGGTTGAAAATAAGAATTATTTACTATCAATAAATCATACAGTATTTGTTCCTTTTGCATTTCAATGGAACTAACCTCTTAAATTTCCACCGTTTTAAGAAGACTGTAATATGCACGTTATTCAATGACCGTATACTGACAGCATTCATGCAGCTCCTTTGGAGTTTGTAATGCTGTAACTAGTGTTCCAAACTCTGACATTACAATTCCTTCAGGCACTATTTTGATTCTGGACAATGTTTATTTTTAAAGCTATGCATTGCTTTGAAGGTTAAAAAAAATAATAAAACAAAGTACAAGCAATGAACTGTGTGTGCACAAAGTGGCACATTTAGTTTAAGCTACTACTTTGCCTGCAAGGCCCATGTACATAAGTAATTAGGTTAGGATTCTTTGCTCAGCACTAGGTAAAGTACAGGCTGGTGAATACAGACTGTTGCCTGGCACTGGTACATGATGACACATACTCTACTGACCACAAGGGCTTTAACACATGCATATAAACAACAACTTACTACATAAAACTAAAAAAGAATGTGCTTACATGAAGAAACAGTTTTGCTGAAATCAAAGACATGGCTGCTGCTGGAATTTTTATTTAAGTCTCTCTTTATTTTGTTTAATTTCCTCTGCCTTCCACTTATGATATGCTTAAAGCTATGCAGCTGCAGTCACAGCTTTCCCTCACTGAATATTCAGCCTCAGCCTTTCTTTAGCTGTTGCAACATTTTAATAACAGTGTTTAATGAACTGATGCTAACTGATATATTAAAAGAACACTCATGATGTTTATGGTACACTACTAAACCAACTACAGATATCTACTGCTTGGAACTATATTGCAGCATGGCTAAGATTGTGATTAATGCCAGTATCTTAAAGCAGTATGCTACTGCAGTTTGTTTCAGGTGGCACAATGGCACTGTCTTAAATCAGTATGTTACTGCAGTTTGTTTCAGGTGGCACAGTGGCACTGTCTTAAATCAGTATGTTACTGCAATTTGTTTCAGGTGGCACAGTGACACTGTCTTAAATCAGTATGTTACTGCAGTTTGTTTCAGGTGGCACAGTGGCACTGTCTTAAAGCAGTATGTCACCGCAGTTTGTTTCAGGTGGCACAGTGTCATTGTCTTAAATCAGTATGTTACTGCAGTTTGTTTCAGGTGGCACAGTGGCACTGTCTTAAAGCAGTATGTTACTGGAGGTTGTTTCAGGTGGCACAGTGGTACTGTCTTAAAGCAGTATGTTACTGCAGTTTCGTTCAGGTGGCACAGTGGCACTGTCTTAAAACAGTAAGTCACTGCAGTTTGTTTCAGGTGGCACAGTGGCACTGTCTTAAAGCAGTATGTTACTGCAGTTTGTTTCAGGTGGCACGGTGGTACTGTCTTAAATCATTATGTTACTGCAGCTTGTTTCAGGTGGTACAGTGGCACTGACTTAAATCAGTATGCTACTGCAGTTTGCTTTAGGTGGCACAGTGGCACTGTCTTAAGTCAGTATGTTACTGCAGTTTGTTTCAGGTGGCACAGTGGCACTGTCTTAAGTCAGTATGTTACTGCAGTTTGTTTCAGGTGGCACAGTGGAACTGTCTTAAATCAGTATGTTACTGCAGTTTGTTTCAGGTGGCACAGTGGCACTGTCTTAAAGCAGTGTGTCACCGCAGTTTGTTTCAGATGGCACAGTGGCACTGTCTTAAATCAGTATGTTACTGCAGTTTGTTTCAGGTGGCACAGTGGCACTGTCTTAAAGCAGTATGTCACCGCAGTTTCTTTCAGGTGGCACAGTGTCATTGTCTTAAATCAGTATGTTACTGCAGTTTGTTTCAGGTGATACAGTGGCACTGACTTAAATCAGCATGCTACTGCAGTTTGCTTCAGGTGGCACAGTTGCACATCTTAAAGCAGTATGTTACTTAATTTTGTTTCAGGTGGCACAGTGGCACTGTCTTAAAGCAGTATGTTACTGCAGTTTGTTTCAGGTGGCACAGTGGCACTGTCTTAAATCAGTGTGTTACTGCAGTCTGTTTCAGGTGGCACAGTTCCACTGCCGTCAGTGTTGTCACCTCACAGCAAGAAGTTCTCCAGTTCAATGTTCAGCTGGGCTGCCTTCTGTGCGGAGTCTGCATGTCCTCCCTGTGTTTGCATGGGTTTTCTTTAACATCCCAAAAACATGCAGTAGGTGGATGGGAAACTCTAAATTATCTACAGGTTTGAGTTTGTGTTTTGTATGTGTGTTAAGGTAGAGTAACCACAACAGATATAGTGTGCATACTCTGGCTCTAGACAATTGTCGCTGTTAAAGTGTCACCCCACCTCATGTACAAAAATTGGGAAAAGGGCTTGTGGATGAATGGATGAGTGGTTGGATGGATAGATGGATGAATGGATGGATGGATAGACAACAATCTGTTTCACTTCACTTCACTGCAACACTTTGACTTTGCTGTTAAATAACATGTGACAACAGCATTGATTCTTTCCAACCAGCCCACATAGAATTAGTCATACCTAAAACTGTACACTGGCCAATCACAAGCCACTCACCATCCAGTGATGTCACCAAGTATTGTCATTAATTATTTTAATCTCATTTGCTACTGTACTAATCTTTATTACTCTAACCTGATATGTCAAAAATGCTTCTCTCGGTAGTTAATATATATCTGCATAACAGGTTTGAAATGGAAGATTTAATCTAACTTCTCATGTTTGTCCATTTGCACATGATATTTAACCCAGACCCTGGAAACATGAAGCTTTCTATCCCAGACATGAAAGAGATTTGTTTAAAAAGTAGAAGTCCCAGTACACACGTATACTCTGAACTCTGAATGTACACACTTATAGCAATCAGAAATCAAGAATCAGGCCACTTCATGTAAATATTCAGTTTGTATAATACGTCTGAGGAATTCCAAATATGTCAGGAAACCAAGAAAATGAAAACCAAACAAGAACACAAAAATGAGCTGGATTCAACACCCAATACAGAAGCTTTAATCCAAATATCTTGAGCAACACGCTTTCGGAAGGTGCAATGACCCTCCTTCCTCAGAAGACAAAAAACAATGAACACCATTTTACAAGCATTTAAATAAGTCTTCTAATTGATCTTTAACAACAGAATAAGTGTTAATTAAATCAAGCACACCTATAAACCTATTAATGAAGCTAGCACAACCACTGATAACCACAGTTATAAGCTGCAGAGGAATGGAAAAGAGGCACAACTACATACTGCAGAGAAATAGGGGAAATAAGGTGAGGGATGGAAACATTCCACTTCATTTTACATTAAATAGGCCACAAGATATCCAACTAAATAGAAAAATTATTCAAATGTTAAAAAGATTGGGTAACTTAACATAACCTGATATGAAAAATCATAAAATTCAGATAAAATCCCTTAATTTTATACAAATAATTATAAATGTGTTAGCATTTTAAAACTTTATACAGTACTAAAAAATCATTGTTCAAATACTAAAATACATATATAGCTGATAGCCAATATTAAAATAGCTGAAAACAGCATGTTAAAACAACAAATCAACACACATATATTTTATCTCCTTAAGGCTAAATGCTTAAGGAGACATGCTATAGACACATGATCATTAAGCCCAGGATGGAAATATGATGCCGCATTTAATTTGCCAGCATAACTCTTCAATTTCAAGTTGCGTTTGCCAAGGGCCACCTCGATTGTCCTGGGTAATGTGTTTCAAGATCGTGAATTTAAAAAAATGGTCATGATGTGTCATAACATGTTTGGCTAAAGCATTAGACTGGTCTTGTTTGGTTATGGCATATTGATGCTCATATATGCGTTTCTTGAGTTTTCGCTCGGTTTTGCCTATATAATAGGCAGAACAAATTTGACATAGGGCGGCATATACCATCCCATGAGTGTGACAGTTGGCTTTTACCTTAATGTTACACAAAAAGCTGCCTAACCTAACTCGTGAATCAGTGCAGATCAACTTGCACTGGTTGCAACTCCCACATTTATTTATACCAGTGCCAATGTGGGGGCTTTTTTTTAACCTTGGTTCTAAAAGGGTTTTAAGACTTTTACCCTTCCTGAACGTGATCTGAGGCTTATCACCTAATTTATTGAAAATTCCAAAATCATCTTTGATAAACGCCCAATTTTTATTTAAAACGTACCTAATTTGAGAATGGTTGGTGCTAAAGGTACACAGAAATCTTGTATTAGGTTGTGTCACAGACAGATTTGAAATGGGCTCACCTAACAAAGAACTATTACAGCCTTCCACTTCATCTAGTGTTTCCAAGCTTGAATTGCGTTGAGTATTGGGTACCAGTGGTGGGGTGCATGTGGCAAGGGGAGCAAGTATAGGTTTAAAATGACCACTCACTCTTTTATTAATAACTTCAGATTTAACTTCTTGAATAAGATGGGGAGGATAGCCTCTATCAAGGAACATGTCATAAAGCTTGTCACATTCAATTAAAAAATCCCCAAATTCAGATACCATCCTTGCTGCCCTAACCATCTGTCCTTTCACCATGGCCTTCTTTTGATGGTAAGGGTGGCAGCTCAAAAAATGGAGGAAGGAGTTCGAGTAAGTGGGTTTACAAAAAATGGCACTTTTGAATTTCTGATTAACTTGATCTTTAGTTAACAATATGTCCAAGTAGCTAATACTTGAATCCTGTAGATCAAATGTAAACTCTAAGAAAGTGGTGGTTTTGGACAACACTTCCAAAAATTCAGGAACATTTACTGGGGACCCTTTCCAAAGAATGAAAATGTCGTCCTGGTATCGAGTGTACCAGGCGACATTGGTAGAAAACCATTCTGTTGGAAAGATGAATGTTTTTTCCCAGTAGGCAAGCACAACATTCGCAAAACTACCACCACACGGTGACCCCATCGCCACACCAGATTTCTGCAAGTAGGCTTGCCCATCAAATAAGAGAAAATTATTAGACAAAA
This sequence comes from Protopterus annectens, assembly GCF_019279795.1. Classification (NCBI taxonomy): domain Eukaryota; kingdom Metazoa; phylum Chordata; order Ceratodontiformes; family Protopteridae; genus Protopterus; species Protopterus annectens. The sequence goes on from NC_056735.1 coordinate 1,833,959,862, forward strand.
CAATGTCTAGGAGAGTTGCTATGACATGCACGGTATCATTGTTTATCTTAAGATCATACATGAACTCCCTAACCCAATCAATTCCGGTAGCTTGGGGAATAACCGTGTACAAATCTTTAATGTCAATGGTTAAAAACCAGTAACTGCTGTCAAAGGGAATATGGTTAAGATTCTCTAAAAAACTCCATGAATCTTTGCATATTTGTTTTTCATGGTTTAAACATGGCTTCAAGATGCTGTCCACATATTTAGCACAAGCGTAGGTAGCAGATCCTCTTCCATCCACGATAGGGCGGAATGGGGGGTCAGAAAGTGATTTATGGATCTTAGGGATTCCAAATAAAACAGGAATCCTAGGTGCTACCATAATAAGGTAATGATGTAACTCAATGTCAATGACTTTTTCAAGAAATAAGTCTTCTATCATACTATTTATTTTGCTGTGTGCAATATTAATCTCGTTTTTACTAACTTCTTGATAAAAATCACTAGTGAGAAGCTCTTTAATTCTCTCGACATAAAAGAAATGGTCCATTAGGTCTAGTCTACCACCCTTATCAGGCTTCATAGCCCTGATATTACAATCATGCAAAACTTTAACAAATCCCGTTGGGATTGTGTGATGTTAAGATGAGAAGGGTGGGGAATGCTTTTATTGTTATTCAAAGCCCTAAGGTCTAATTCACATACTCTTTCAAAGGTACGCAAGGTTTCATGCAGAGGAGGATTAAACACACTTCAAACTCTTAAATGTGGTTCGTACAAAGTTCTGTCTCCGAAAAGAAGTTTAAGATTTAATTTTCTTACATATAACTTAAGGTCAGTAATACACTTAACCAAGTCAAAGCTAGAATCGGGAACAAAAGACAAACCTTTTGAGAAAAGCTCAACCATTTCAGAATCAATGTCAAAAGCAGTGTAATTAAACACTTTAAAGTCACAGGTAACGTCACGAACAATAACAGGGTCAGAAAACCTGTTCATTAAATCTTGTGTTATGTTTTCCGATTCCTGAAATAGTTCTGATTGTACTTCCCTTGACGTTGTTGTTGTGATTGCTTTTGTAATTGCTTTGGTTTTCTCTCTTGTTGATGGCCCTGCTGAAAATTTGGCTGTTGGTTAAATAGAAGATTAAGTGACTGGGAAGGTAAAGGGTTATCAATAAAACCTTCCTCAGTTACCTCTCTGTTACAATTGTTGTTCCTGTTGTTAAAGGTATTTTCATCTTCTCTTTGGGCCATAAAACCAAGCTCATCAGAGTCATTGCTACCATCGAAAAAAGTTAAGTTACGTGCCTCAGCAGACCTATTCTCTTGAGGACCATCGGGTACTACCTCATGTCTCTGTGGTTTGTTAAAAACAGCCGGAGGGTGAGGGTAGGCTATATTAGTTGCATATTCGTGTATGTCTCTTTTTATTTTCTTAGATTTGTTGTTAATCATCTTATTAAGTGATGCTTCAATACTTGAAAATATACGAGTGTAGTCATACTTATATCTAAAGAAATCCACGTCTCCTTTAATGTTATTTTCAAGCTCAGCCAGTTCACTTTTTAACAAATCAATATCTTTATTGTAGTGTGAAATCAACAAGCCCATGAACTCAAAGGCTTGTTTGTCAAACAACTGTAGTAATTCCCTGTGGAACGTGGAACCCTCCATTAGCCCCACAGGAAACCGCCATTGTCTGAGCCCTTTAGGCACTAAGCGTTTGGCTAAACATTCTTGCAAATAAGAAACTTCAAGTTGCAGTTTCCTGCACTTGAACATTTTATTGTCAAACAAGTTTATAAGCTCAGAAATGTTACTTACTATTAGCTCATCGCTTTGTAATCCATTTATAACAGGTACGTTAAAAAAATCGATTTTGTTCAACACCAAATCAAGATTAGGGCAGCCAAAACCCAAAGAATTCTCATTAGATTGTGAGTTCTCTGCTCTTATGTCGGAACTGTGCGAGCGTTGCCCTGGCTGAATGGAAACACCAGGGGAGGAAGCGTTAAGTCCAGACGCATGCATTGTAGCGTCACTGTTACTAACAGACCGACCATTAGTGGCTGACTGACATGCTTCATTTCCATGTAATGCTTGTCCGCTTAAAGGAGCAGAAGGGTTCAAATTGGAACAACGCTGCCCACTCGCTTGCATCCCGTCCATCCTCTGCGTAAGGTCATCCAAACGAGACATGATCAAGTTTAACAGGGTAGTAAGATTACCCTGTTCGTTGCCATCGTCCGTAGATGTAGCAATTGGAGCCAAACCTTGGCTAGGTGCTGGCGTATACATAGAGCCCTGGGGAGAAGAATCCAAATCGCTCATGGCAAGAAACCTCAGGAAACCAAGAAAATGAAAACCAAACAAGAACACAAAAATGAGCTGGATTCAACACCCAATACAGAAGCTTTAATCCAAATATCTTGAGCAACACGCTTTCGGAAGGTGCAATGACCCTCCTTCCTCAGAAGACAAAAAACAATGAACACCATTTTACAAGCATTTAAATAAGTCTTCTAATTGATCTTTAACAGCAGAATAAGTGTTAATTAAATCAAGCACACCTATAAACCTATTAATGAAGCTAGCACAACCACTGATAACCACAGTTATAAGCTGCAGAGGAATGGAAAAGAGGCACAACTACATACTGCAGAGAAATAGGGGAAATAAGGTGAGGGATGGAAACATTCCACTTCATTTTACATTAAATAGGCCACAAGATATCCAACTAAATAGAAAAATTATTCAAATGTTAAAAAGATTGGGTAACTTAACATAACCTGATATGAAAAATCATAAAATTCAGATAAAATCCCTTAATTTTATACAAATAATTATAAATGTGTTAACATTTTAAAACTTTATACAATACTAAAAAATCATTGTTCAAATACTAAACTACATATATAGCTGATAGCCAATATTAAAATAGCTGAAAACAGCATGTTAAAACAACAAATCAACACACATATATTTTATCTCCTTAAGGCTAAATGCTTAAGGAGACATGCTATAGACACATGATCATTAAGCCCAGGATGGAAATATGATGCCGTACAAATTTGCCAGCATAACTCTTCAATTTCAAGTTGCGTTTGCCAAGGGCCACCTCGATTGTCCTGGGTAATGTGTTTCAAGATCGTGAATTTAAAAAAATGGTCATGATGTGTCATAACATGTTTGGCTAAAGCATTAGACTGGTCTTGTTTGGTTATGGCATATTGATTGTATTTTCGTATTTGAACAATGATTTTTTAGTATTGTATAAAGTTTTAAAATGTTAACACATTTATAATTATTTGTATAAAATTAAGGGATTTTATCTGAATTTTATGATTTTTCATATCAGGTTATGTTAAGTTACCCAATCTTTTTAACATTTGAATAATTCTTCTATTTAGTTGGATATCTTGTGGCCTATTTAATGTAAAATGAAGTGGAATGTTTCCATCCCTCACCTTATTTCCCCTATTTCTCTGCAGTATGTAGTTGTGCCTCTTTTCCATTCCTCTGCAGCTTATAACTGTGGTTATCAGTGGTTGTGCTAGCTTCATTAATAGGTTTATAGGTGTGCTTGATTTAATTAACACTTATTCTGTTGTTAAAGATCAATTAGAAGACTTATTTAAATGTTTGTAAAATGGTGTTCATTGTTTTTTGTCTTCTGAGGAAGGAGGGTCATTGCACCTTCCGAAAGCGTGTTGCTCAAGATATTTGGATTAAAGCTTCTGTATTGGGTGTTGAATCCAGCTCATTTTTGTGTTCTTGTTTGAATTCCAAATATGGTTTTATTACATTAATCTGCTATTCCTTTGGTGTAAAAAGCTGTCTATAACTCTACATATTATTCTTTTTGGAAATAAATATCCCAAGTTAAACAAGATACAGAAAAAAAGGCCTGAAAAAACTGTAGGTATATCTATAATATTCAGGAATGAGTCATTCTCCACCAGATCAGCAGAATGTACCAGGCAGCTGATGCAGCTCTTGTTGAAATATAGATTAGAGGTTGTAGACATCCCAATTCTAGCATCAAACTCAACAAAGCATAATGTTTACTTACTAGAAGTCTTTATTTGTATGATAGGCATGACCAGGTTGAGTCCAGTATATAAGAATGCTGTGATAGCACTTGGTCTCATGGTGATACAATGCTAGTGAATGTTGAGCACTTGGATACTATTTGTAGATTGATGAGTCCACCTACATAGATAGCAGTGCATGGATGGTTAGAATACTGGACTTAATCAGGACTAAACTGCTTAACTAGTTTAGTTATAGCAGAATACTACCTAGCATAGTTAGTGAACCTATGATAATGTGGACAAACGTAAAGCACACCATTTTACACCTACCAACAAGCAGATAGCATCAGGAATCGCAAAAATTGTGTGGAGTAATGAAAATGTCGAACTAGTCTAGCATTATTTATTTACTGAGAAAGTCTGACTTGGAATGAAGCCAATTTTCAGCAGAGGCCGAGGGAGAAATGATTCAGAAGCATGTTTTTGTGATGTGGGAGGAAACCAGAATACCAGGAGAAAACCCACACAAATGCAAGGAGGACATTCAGACTCCACACAGAAGGCACTCCAGCTGAGAATTGTACCAGAAAACCTCTTGCTGTGAGGTGACAATGCTACCACTGCACCACTGTGCCATCCAGTTACTGAAATAACATCAAAAGATGAGGACACAAACATTTTTACAAGCTTATTATTCAGTCTATTAGAAAAGTTTACCTCTAGCAAACATATTAGGATAATGATTAAAACTATTTTAATTGCAATTATTTTCTGAAAACTAATATCTAAAAAGGATAGTACCTGAAGAAAGTGTAAAGTATTGAGGTGAACACCTTTGAAATACTCAACATCTTCAAATACAGCTAGTAAAACAAATGTACTTCATACTGCAACAAAAACAATATAAACAATTTTTCAACATTTAAAAAGATTAGTAACAATGTTTTATCAAAAAGCAGTGCTAGAAGTGCAGATCCTATTTGTGTCAGTCAGCATCTTGGAGCAGCTAATGCTATCACAGGTTTCTTTTTCACTGTCATTCATAAAATCTTTCAAGGTGTCTGATATATGAGGTGCCACTTTTTCCATTTTCCAGACAATCCTCACAAACAACTTTCCTGCTTTCTGGCCAACAACAACGACAATAATAATAATAATAATCAAAAAGTAATTTGCTACCATAAAAAATCGTGGATCAATTTTCATGGGCAATACATCTTAAAATTACGTAAGGAAAAACATTTTTAACTGTACACTGTTTAACTGTCTTGAAGAATAGCAGCCTTAGAAAATAAATAGTATGAGAAACACTGAATAAGTAAAATTCTTCCAAATCATAAAAATGGCAGCCACACCAAAATGTTTCAGACTGCTTAGTATATTAGGTCTCTTTGTGAAGGTGCTGACACAGTGATTCATCCAAGATAACCCAGTTTATCACTGCAAGTAACCTACTCTCCATTTTGCAGCATGGCGACACAGAGGGGTGTGACACTTAGATGGTCATAGTTGAACCAGACTAATACATTTCCAGTCACTTGAGCAATGTCATTGCACAATAACAATCGACCTTGATTACGAACACGTGTTTGATATGAAATAACCATGCTTCTCTGAAAATGGAATACTTCCTAGGACACTAATTATGCCGAACTGACTTTACATGAAGAAATAACATTTGAAACATTTACTTTATATCAATGTAGTTAAAATAAAGTGTTTCCCTAACCTAGCAGAGTGTTTTTCAGAATTAAATGAGAAAGGAATCCCTTGTTAATATCAAACTTATTTTAATTTTAGTAAGGCTGATATTTTCAGAAATGCTTCACTAGTATTCAAAGCAATAATTAATTCTATGAATATGTTTTTTTCCCCAAGTAATTGCTACATTATTAGTTCGTTGTATGTCCAATCTAACAATGAGAGCATACCAAGTTACATTTCTCAAAAGGGGCCAAACAGAGGTATTTTTAAGCTTTCTAACTAGTCTGTATCTGTGAATTTTGCAGTATTCTCCCATTCTTCAAGCTGATGGGATGAGTACTTCACTATTACTAAGTATTATGTTTCTCTGTACTTTCAGATCAGTATTATTTTAATAAAACAAGCTGTATGCGACAGGACAGGAAGAGCAGGAAATGTCAAATAAAGTAAATGCTTGTTTTTGGCATTTTTAAAGGTGACTCATCCAGTTCTAAAAGCCTGAAGCATCAAAGATCATTTTTGACTGTGTGCCTTTCAAATGGAAGATGAATGGTTGTTTTTCTTTGACTGCTGCAGAATTAGAATTATTGTCTTTCATAAACACACAGTTTGAGTATATCAAATTGCAGACATATATTTTGTGGGACTTGCTTCCAAAATGTGAATTTGTTTGGAATGTATTGTTTTGCAGCTGTAAATTTGTGTAACACTTTTGTCCTTTGCATATCAGCATTATAGGAGCTGCAATAAACCTCCATCATGTTAAATATTCTGATTGCATTAACTTCTGAATAATTAATAAAGGTAAATATTCACAGTGATCCTATATTATTGTTGCATTTACCAGTTCATCCGAGTCTATATTATAACACAGAAAGTACATATGTGTGACTACATAAAAGTCAACACATAATGCACGAAACCTGAAAATAGCGAACGGCCACGTAATCGAATTTTTCCCTAGGGAAAAAACATACACGGCCGTTCACTAAAAACAATAATTTAATGCCATAAACACCCCCTAACTAAATATATGAACTCCGAGATCGCACTATAGGGAAGGAAAGGGCAACTCCGTGAAGTTGGCCAACTATCTCCTTGCCCTATGGCATATTCATTGAATCGCTTAAATGCGATTCGATGAATATGTGTCACTGTTTCCATATTCGCTCAGAAGCCTTTTCGTGCTTCTGATAGAGACCCGTTCATCCCAATTCTGTAATAACCCAGTACTTAACATATTAAGTACGGGTCAGTACTTCTGCCCCTTTATAAGTTGTCTTTTCATTTAGCACAGTGCAAAAGGACTATATATTCTGTCCTGATAAAATATACCCAGGGATTTATTAACATATTTGTACATGTCCCGCTAAGAGTACACCCTCAGTTCATGTTAGCACAAAGTGCAGTGGTGCTCATTGAATATGCAAGACAAGAAACCCTACACATTCAGCAGCACCTGTTCATGGCAAGGACACCTGTTAGTGGCTGCAAACAGGTACATGGAGGCTCAAGAACACAAACTCAACAAATGTTAGTGTATGCATGCAACTCCAGTAAGTGAGCACTCACAGACAGCAAATTATAAGGCAAGGACAACTTGAATGTCATAATTAAGAGGCAGGGGAGAGTGCATAAACAGTAGTAACTAAGTATCTTTTTTATTTATTCAGTTTACCCTCGACTGATACCATAGAGGTTAAGGTGAGGGTTACCAGCTAGTAGACTTGGGTTCACAACATGGTTGGGGCAAAACTAGGCAGCAGCAATATCTGCACAGAAGAAAGGCCTGGCAGTCTCCTTTTGTAATATGCCATAAACATCCAGTGGGGCCTACCCATAGAGTTGCCATGAGTCGATCTTGACTCATGGGCATTTAAGTTACTTAATCCTGTCCACTTAGGGATACATGTACATAAATAAAACAAAATGTTGACAAAGAATGTAAGAGGGAAACAAAGCTACAGGGCAACAAAGGGGAGTAAATATGATACATTCTTTTAAACTGCTGAGCTGAGGTAATAGTTGACAAAGACAGTAGATACATTAGGAGACATTTGCTTATACTGCAGCTGTTGCCATTCTATATCCTGACAGTTATCAGTTGTAACAAACAGTGTGCTGTATTCCTCAGCAATCATGTAAAACAAAAAATAAATGAGCGTTACAACTTGTCCTATGCACTTTCGAAAGGGACATTTTTTGGCAGTTTTTGTTAGCACTTGTAACCATAGAAAGGGAATTTTAAAGTTAAACATGTGTTAGCCAAGCATGTATTGTATACTAATGTAAAATATAAAACATAAGTATATACAGTTATAAAACCTAAACGTACGATTGCCATTATTTGTTTTTTGTGTGATACACAGTACTATCTGTATTATTCAAATGATTATATTGAGAATGCCCAGCTACACCAGTCTGGCAGGTGTATGACTGTACTCTCCCATTGTAATGTATCCTGTTGGACTCATCAAAGATTATTAATAACATCCACATGATTGATGTCATAACATATATACAGGTTATAGAATTGTTAAGGCTTTCATTGCTTTATGTGTATGAAAGAAACAATACTGATGTTGGTTATGTCAGTGTACGCACCTGTGACAATGTGGAAATATGGAGAAGAACACCTGTGCAATCATTCCATTACAGTGTTAAGTAATGAAAAAAACATTTTTGTCAGCAACCTGCATGTTGTGAATATTACACAGTTAGTGACTGTTCATGCATGCTGTTTATGTAACAAAATACAGAAGGATATGACACATACACAGATGTGTCACAATGACCAGAATATAAACAGAATAATGATCTGATATACATATTAACAGTTGTCTAACTTTAGCAGAAGTGGCAAACATATGTGCAAAATGAGGCATGCTCATTTGGCATATGCAACATATACATAAATCAACTTGCAACTCAAGTGTAATCAGTCTCCTGACAAATGGGTTTTGTGTCACTGAATGTCATAATGTATATCTATATGCATAGGTTGTATCTATGTGCATAAAACAACTGGATGTTAAAAAACATTACTAAGACCTGTTTGACACTATAGTAGCATACATCACACCCAGGTGAAATGTTAATGTGTATTATTCAGTCACTTGAACAGGTGCATTGCACATATACCAACTGTACACTGGCCTGTGGAAAATGTTGTTGTTGTCCTAAGCCCATTAGTTACTATCCATTGTGCTGATGTCAACCATCCACAGACTAATTCTGTTACATTTTGACAAAGAAGAATGTGTGATAAGCAGTATCTCAGAACATTAATTACTTATTATGCTCTGTGCTATACAGTGCACATCTACTACATCATTATACAGGACATGCCCACAATAAAGTATAGCAGACTACAATAACATCAACTACCTAACACAAAAACAACAGATGATATCATAACACAGGCCCACTCACATGTTGTGATGAATTTGCAGCATGGCACACACCTTCATCTTCTATAAAGCCCTAGAAGTAAACAAAATAATTATATTTTTATGTATGTAATGAAGTCATGCAATACAGATCATTATTACTGGGGAATGAATAACACCTGTGAGTAATTAATGACATATTCAGCATGTACATCTTGCCAAACTCAGACAAATGCTATAGGTAAGATCTTAGAGAGAGGTGATTCAACCTTTGATATCACACAAATAGGCATCTCTGATGTGCCACATAGAACAGACTTGAAGGGATTACATCAGTGTCCAGCTGTAATGGTTATGGCTCCCCTCACATGGTGTGTGAGACCTAAACACAAAAAGTGGCCCTCTTACAGCATCATGTCTATTCTTTACCTAAGCCAGTCCTGTCACAATTGTATGACAGCCAGATCTTACTAGACTTGAACCCATGCCACTCATGCTACACACCGTACAGAGCTGTGCATTAACTATGCCTGCCACAGGAGATAGTAATGGAGGTGGTCACAAATAACACACTTCAAACTGTGAAATAAGAAAGGGCTTTTGATGTTAATTTATCCAATAAAAATTTGTCTGTGGAATGAAAAGGATGTAGCTATGTTACTGCTCACACAACCGTGTACAGTCCACTTTCACTTGCGGTCAGCTAAGCCACTCTTGCCTGTCCATATAGTTTTGCCACGTATAGTTTCAGATTTAAACCACTGTCTCTCTGTGCAGATATGCTCTACAAGACAGCACTAACTGCATATGCCACAGGAGCACTCTCATCCTAAGAATCAAAGAGCACCTAATTGGGATGAAATCCCTAATGTGTTGAAAAGTGTTCCACATAAAATGGATATTAATAACATGATGAAATGTTGCATTTGTCACATCAGTACACCTGCATAATATTGTCCTTTTTCACAGTTGAACCTATGTAGGTCCACATGCTATAGAACTGTGTAGTAACCACATACCCACTGGCAAAATCTTGCCACAGCTGTGAGACAGAACATATTTAGAGTCAAGACATCATCATTGTGTTGCAAAGTAGCTGAGGTAAAAGTAATAGAGGAGCCCTCTTCCACTGCAATTGTACACAACTGTTGTGGATGTAATTCATGTACAGCAGTATACCGATACACTCTGATAATATTCAGTCATTTTGAGTTTTGAATACCTATTTATGTGACCATATAACCACAACTGTGGAGAATGCAATTCATGCATAGCAGTATACTGACACAAACTGATAATATTCATTCATTTTGGGTTGCAAACACCTACATATGTAACCATATAGGTGTTGTGACATTGTGTTGACTGCATGCATGACAGGAGAAATCTTAATACAGTTGTGAGATCACCATATTTCTGCAAGGCATATCTGTGCTGTAAATTGGTTAAAAAGTGGTGTGATCAGTCTACTTGCCACAAAATATTGCATGATGGTAGGTATAAGCAAATACGTGTGCTGTATAATGCTCTCTTCACTGTGACAGTAGAAGCACAATCACACACATCACATAGATAATCCCTGACACGAATTCATAACATACTAAGGCAACAAAGTACAAAAGATTGTATCATTTCCTCACACCACAGTAGAAGGCTTACTACTAGGATTAGATAAAGCACATTTCAACAAATGGTGTCATGTATGTTTAACAAAGGAGTTTTCTGAGATAAAAAGGACAGAAAGTAGTGAAAGAGACCTCTATAGCTATACATGTAAACATCAGATGTATGGGTAACACCATTCTTACCCACGTTTACATTCAAAAACACAGTGACACAGCTGAGTCTAAGGAGTCTAATTTCAAACCTACTACCTAACTAAGATCACAAGCTAGAGCACATTGTATAAATCATAAGCACCACACCAGTTGTTTGCTTACAGCTGTAACAATGCACATTTCAATGGATAACATCACTGTTGTTTTAATAGAGTGACGCGTCTGCTAAAAGACAAGAAAGTGGTGGAATAGCCCAATACCCCTGTAAAGCTACACATCATATATGTAGTTGCAACTATTTCAATACATCACAAGAGAAACCCACACACTTATATTGTAGTCACTCACTGCTGGATTCAAACCACCTACATATCTATTTAAAACTCAATAACAACAGGAGGCATCACAGGAGAAGTCTGATTACAACAATGAGATGGTGCACTTTTAAAAGCATTATCTTATCAGTGTGTTGCACAAAATGAGTTTTCCCTATGAATGCAAGAAATTGATGGAGGAACCCTCGTCCAGTGTAAATATGAATGTTCAGAATGGATCTGTTGATGGAGCCAATTCTGTATGACAGGATAGACTCATACACACAGTCATAATATTTAAGAAAGTCTGGAGTCAAACCCCCATACCTATCAAGTTACACAAGCTTCACAGAAGTCCGACTCCAATGGTGAGGCAGTGCACTCTTCAATGTGTTCCAGAGAAGATGTTTGTAATAAAAGTTAAAGTGATGGGGTAGGTCTCTCCCAGTTTAAATGTTTCTCTTGGAGTGTACACATCACATCTGTTAATGAAGCCATACTTACTTGACACTATTCACGCACTAGTTCAAAACTTTGGATTCAATCTAGAGAACACATTATCAACAGTATGCACAATAGAAGTGTGATTACAATAATGGTGGAGATTTGAAAGGATGGCATCATTGCTTTGCACGGAATTAGTTTTGCCTAAAAATGAAAGAGATTGATGTTAGACCCCCTCTCCTAAGCATGTCTTTTAAGAGAAAGCCTACACAACTGATCTTTTGCTGAAGACAATTTTACCTGACTGTACAGACACACAGTCATAATATTTAAACAATGCTGGAGTAAACTACCTAGCTAGTTACACAATCTAAAGAACACAGTATCAACCTCAAGCACGACAGGAGAAGTCTGACTTCTGCTGTGAGAGAGTGCACTTTTGAAAGGATGAGATATTTGTGATAAAAGCTGAAGGAAGTGATGGGGTGCCTTCTCCCAGCTTAAATGTTTCTCCTAAGTGAAAGTGTGCATGTCAGGTGTGTGGGTGAATCCAGTTCTATCTATCACTATAGATGCACACATACACAGACACACACACCTACACACACACACACACACACACACACACACACACACACACACACACACACACACACACACACACACACACACACACACACACACACACACACACACACACACACACACACACACAGACACACACAAACGCTCATCATAACCAGTGCTGTAGAAAAACAGCTGCCCATCTAATTACACAATCCAGAGTCCATTGTATTAACTACAAGCATCACAGGAGGTTTGTCTTTAAATGTATGTTGCAGGGAATCTAGTCTGCATCACAGGTTTGGGTGAAAAGGTGTGTGTCTTGACAAGCAGAAGTAACAAGATTATGTTGATCATAAATAATTACATACTGCTCACATCTATCCTGTCATTCATGTTATTTGCACTAGTGTGAGTGACATGTACCTGTTTTACAGTATGGTGTTGATGACAATTAGACTTGTGAAACAGTGAATTAACAGCCAAGCATTCATGACTGTTCAACTCAGGATGATTGCATGCAAATATTAATTATTTGTTGTCTCATTTTCAAATGCATTTCCTCATGCTTGGCAATGTGCAGTGTAAATATCAACAGGCAGGTCAAATATATAACACTGCAATAATTAACACCACTGATGAAGTATGTGTGAAAAGGTCACATACCACTGCACATAATTTTCAGATCCAAATGTTTTGAAGTGAAGACATAGCATTACATATAGGTGGTGCAGTAGTACAGTGGTTAGTATTGCCGCCTTCACAGCAAGAGGTTCTCTAGTTTGATTCTTAACTAGAGTACCTTCTGTGTGGAGTCTGCATGTCCTCCCTGCATTTGCATGGGTTTCCTTCCATATTCCAAAGACATGCATCTGGAGCATTTCTCAATGGGGCTCTGTCCCAGTCTGACTTTCCTGGTAAACAAATGCTAAAATATAATGAGGTGTTCAAGCAATATCACAGTGAATATCTTGAGTACAAGAATCCATCACAATATACAGATGTAATACAAGCCACTCACCCTATTTTCCTTTTTTTCAAAATTGTGACCTGACATGCACTATTGACAAGCTCAAGCCACTCACACTACTTTCCTTTTTCAAAATTGCTACCTAACATACACTATTGACAAGCTAATTTGTGTCATTGATGACAAAGTATTAGCACATGTGCAATTACATTTGAAAGTTTTGAACTTAGAAAGGGGATTAACAGTAGTTTAATGTTTTATGTCTCATGATTTACACATTTATCATACTAATTGCAGTAAAGAATTCATTATAGGGATAATACAGATGCATACTTAGCCCTCATCTCTGGTGACTGTCTATGTATTTGAAGCATGTAGTACTGTGTCTTATGTAAGTGTATGTGCTTTTATGACATCAGTGAGTAATACCATAACTATATGATAATAGACATACAGATGTCATTGTAATGATGTGAGGTATTGCCAACTATGCCAGGAGAAGTAGGGCAGTGGATGTGCACCATATGCCAGCACAGTTACATGGAATTTTGTAAAGAATTATTTGTCATTTGTATATCAAACTGATTTGTACAGATGTTTGTGTTGAAAAATGTATTTGTAATATTGCTTGTATTACAAATGTACCAACGGTGTGTCCTGATGGACAGATAATATGCATGCATTATTTTAACTGTTTGAATGTATATATTGTAAGAGAGGATACTGGAAGAGAAGAGGTTAATCTCAATCCGCCTGAATTTGAAAAATAGTAAGAAATTAAATTACTTAATTTAGGTCATAAACATTGTATGTTACAGCTCTCAATGTAGCCAGAGATGAAAAGCCTGTACTAGGAAGTTTTCTGCATTGTCTTTGGGGTGAACTAATTGTTACTCTGGAAGGGTGAAGGTTTGAAATTGTTTTATGACTTCCAGGAGCTGCAGCAGATCTTAGCAAGGTTCTGTGTGTGTGTGTATTATTGACACATATGTGCTAAATCCTGACAGTATAGAGCCAAGGAGGTGGCATGGGAACAAAAAGTCAGATGACCTGATGTGTATGATGTTATTCTGTAATCCATCACTAAAAATTATATTTTAATAACAGGTGAGACTAAAGTCTCATAGCATTCTGTTCTTGGAACATGAGAAGGAAGAACCCCTCACCTACGTCATCTTGCCTTGCTCTAGTAAGTGAGCAGGAAGTAATAATGCTTTAGATCAGTTGGAAAAATATAGGGCGATTAGTTAAGTATTGTTTTTTTCTGTAACTGTGTGACCATGTCAACATGTGTTATTTTTGATGTTTCCTATGATTGAAACTTTGGTGTTTACTCTAAATAGATATTTAGTATTTTCATGTTCTTTTCTTATTTATTATTAAATATGTTTAAACTTGTCATTGTGGATGGTCCTTTACAGAATGCTTTAATCTCTGAGAGTACTTATATATATATATATATATATATATATATATATATATATATATATATATATATATATGAAGTCGGTGAAACTGTGGCCACTCCTGAAAGCCTTGTTGCTTGGGCAACATTACCATTTGCATTAATATTGATTTCACTCAGTATAATTGGGTACCCTTGAAAGAGGCTTAGAGTAGCTGGCTTTGGAGTGTCTGGTGGGGGTGTAATTTCATTATATTCTGGGCAAAAGGGGCATAGCTAGTAAATTTGTGCCAGCTTTTCCCAGGTGTGTGTGTGTGTGTGTGTGTGTGTGTGTGTGTGTGTGTGTGTGTGTGTGTGTGTGTGTGTGTGAAAATCAAATCTCAAGGAGTGTGTGCATCAGCTCTTTGGGGCAGGGACACAAAGCACTGGTTTCACAGAGAGAGAGAATGCTGAAAAACTTGGCTTGGTCACCTTGGCTGAGGTCTCAGTTCTAACTGTCTGTGCCAGTGGGGAGTATTCCTGGCAACCGGGAGGGAGACAATTAGCAAAATCCAGACCCCGGACTAAAGGTGTTCCCTGTGTGCTCTTAAGGGAAATAGTGATTGATGCAGAGAGCTGCATCTAGAAATACTGGGTGTATCCATTTTTGTTCCTCTCAAATGCCAGTAATGAGGATTCAGGCTCCTTGATAACAGACTACAGAAAATTAATGGAAATGCAACTAAATGGCAGATGCCTCTCCTGGTATAACTGACCACACCTTATCTGTGTATAGCAGCAATATTTTTTTCATGTGTGCATAGTGTACTATGCTTCTTAACACACAAAACCTTGATTGTAAAAAAAAAAGATATCTTGCACTTAATATCTGGGAAGATGTGAGCATTTTGAGTTGTTGTTGTATCTTTCGGCTTTTCCTGGTTAGGGGTCACCACAGCGGAACTCCGGTCTGCTAATGATTGGCAGTAGATTTTTACATGCCGAGTTGCCAGCTCTGATGCACAACCTTCAACGAAGGTATGACCATTCACGCATGTCTCCACACAGAAGACGCTTTAGCTGAAAATCGAACAGGACAACGTCTTACTGTGAGGCGACAATGCTACCGCAGCACCACCACCGCAGTTGATTCTGAAACACATAATGGAACAAGCATGTTAATGCTTTTGGAATCCTGGACTATGGAAATACTATGAGGTAAGGGAATTTGTGTGCAGCATACTTTATAATAATAGTTACAAATGTAACATCCCATATGGTGTACAATCATCCCTGCAGTCTGTTTACCATATAGCTGTCTCCTCACAGTGTTGTCAGCTTGTCTTCCTATAGCTCAGTGAGGTTAAGCACCATTGTACAAGGAGCATCAGACTAATCCTGCCGTAGGCAAGACATGAACTGCCACTGACCGCCAATTACTATTGCCGGTCAGTACCAGGAATCATGCAAATATTGAGGACAATGACGAGACAGATAGGATGGGAAAGAGAGATTGGGAGACAGGGATAGAAACATAGTAAAAAATTTTTATATGGGTCATTTCTGGCCATCTTTGTGGAGTTTTATTATTAGATTTGTCATCATAATTATTCTGTTATGATCTGCATAATAAAGCATTCCCTATAGGGATCGAGCAGATTAAGACAGAGATGCCTGATAATGGTTTGATAATGAAATATGTAGCCAACATATACACACAAACTAATCATATAAAAACATTCAATAAGTCTTTTACATTTTTCTGCATTCAAAACATGACACTATGCAAAACATAGTCTACAGACCTGAGCATTATCTCAACACATAGGCACTCCTACTTCACAAAGTTAAAAATCAGACAACAGATTGAAGAAAGGAGAATGTATTCATTAGTTTTCATCACAGTAATGACAATAATAATATCCCATAAGGTATACATTACATCCTGCAGCCAATAAATATATGAGATTAAAAAGTGATGAGACAGAAGGGGAGCCAGAGAGAAAGAGAGACAGGAAGAGAAACATATAACAAGTAATCTCCGTGGTATCCCCGAAGTCTCAAAACAACACACTAAAGTGTAGTGGGTCTAAAAACAAAACAGTGTAAGATACTTCTCTTTGTGGAAGATTTTCAGTCCATATATTTCTAGTTAATCACTGTATATTAATTAGATCAGACAATAGTAGTAGAAGTAGCAAACGTAAACTCGTCAAGTAAAAAAGTAATAATAGAAAATATATAATTCTACAGCATTACTAAGTATTTGAAAGTAATCCAAGCAAGGCAGGCAGTCTGTTTCCAGTCGAAAATCCTTTATTAAGTACACAGACTTCATAAAGGATTTTCAACTGGAAACAGACTGCCTGCCTTGCTTGGATTATAACTAAAAATAAAACAGTTCTATGGCATGTTTATTTCCCTTTTTTTGTGAGCATTATGCTCTTTTTTATGCTTTTTTAACATAAATGCAATTTCATTTGGATTTATATTGATATGTGTATGAATATTTAGCTGTTATGTACTCCATATTAATTACAGACAACATTTTTTACTCATAGGCACAGTTAGGTTGTAAGCATTTAGTAATAGCATTGCTATAAAGGTTATTACTTAAGTCAGTCAGTATAATCCCTGACTGTTAACCCTATCCTCCTGACCCACTCTCTGTAAGTGTGCACCAAAGTATCAGGATTTTCAAACACTTAATTATGCCAGAAGTAATACTAATCATTCACACGTACAAGCCTTTAAAATGCAACACTTCCCAATGCTTATTCTTGTAATACTTGGGTGTGTGAGTGGCATTCTGTAGGTCCTCAGCCCATGTTTACCTGCCCAGCACTTTGTGCAGATTTGTGATTAATGAAAGATAATGAGTTGATTCCGGATTTCATAGTCCTTATGGGATTTAATCCACACTGTAGAAAGTCATTGTGCTGCTGTGGCACTTGTGTCATAGTAGGGAAGACTGCTTAGATCCACTGAATTTAATGTTGCTGTTTCACTGCTGTAATTGCAATTGTGTGGGTACTTTCATAGAAATTCTGTAAAGGTATATGACATTTATTTGCAGATTAATTTTTAAACATTAGCAATTGCTTACATTTTACATAGAATGCTTGCAGTTTGTCCATTAGTGTTATTATGGTATGTATAGCAGTTTTTTTTTATTTTTTATTTATTTTATTTTATTTCATTTTGATAGCCAGGGAAGTTCTCTGGGCCTCAAAAAAACCATTTTCAGTAGAGGCCCAGGGGGAAAATCTCCAAAAACAGTTACAGAGAAACAATATGAAACAAAGCTCCAAATACAGTTACAGAGAAACAATATGAAACGATCACTTTTTTAGAGAAAAAATGCAGCATACAACACAGTAAATTCACAATGAAAATACATCATATGATAAAACAGAAAGAATGTGAACTGGCACATTTTTTATGTAGACAAATGAGAAATACTTGTGAATATATACAGTGGATATAAGAAGTTTACACACCTCTGTTACAATGACAGGTTTTTGTGATATAAAAAAATGAGACCACAATAAATCATTTCAAAACATTTCCCACTTTTAATGTGACCTCTAACCTGTACAATTCAATTGAAAAAACAAATCTGTTAGGGGAAAAATATAAAAATAAAAAAGTGCAATATGCTGGTTGTATAAGTGTGCACACCTGAAACTAATAATTTGTTGTATGTGCACACCCTTAAACTAATACTTTGTTGTAGCATCTTTTGATTTAATTACAGCATTCAGTCTTCTTGAGTGCACACCTGCCATCAATTAAAGAGGCTCTGATTAATCCCAAATAAAGTTCAGCTGTCCTAGTAGGATTTTCCTGACATTTACTCAGTCGCTTGCTATAGCAAAAGCCATGGTTTGCAGAGAGCTTACAAAGCATCAAAGGGATCTCATTGTTGAAAGGTATCAGTCAGGAGAAGGGTACAAAAAAAATTCTACAGCATTGGATATACCATGGAACACAGTGAGGACAGTCATGAAAAAGTGGAGAAAATATGGGACATCAGTGACATTGCAAAGAACTGTCCGTCCCTACAAAACTGATGAAAATACAAGATGAAAACTGGTCAGGGTGGCTGGCAAGAGACCTACAGCAACCCTGAAGGAGCTGCAGGAATTTCTGCCAAGTACTGGTTGTGTACTACATGTGACAACAATCTCCCGTATTCTCCATATGTCTTGACTATGGGGTAGGGTTGCAAGATGGAAGCCTTTTCTTACAAAAAAACATCTAGGCACTGCTAAAATTTGCAAAACAATACAGCAAGTCTCCCAAAGGCATGTGGGAAAATGTGTTATGATCTGATAAGGTTGAACATTTTGGCCACAATTCCAAAAGGTATGTTTTGCGCAAAAACATCACTTTGCATTACCAAAAGAACACCATCCCCACTGTGAAGCATGGTGGTAGCAGTGTCATGCTTTGGGGTCACCTTTCTTCAGCTGCAACTGGGGCTTTAGTCAAGGTGGAAGGAATTATGAGCAGTTCCAAATACCAGTCACTTTTGGCTCAAAACCTTCAGTTGTCTGCTAGAAAGCTAAAGATGAAGAGGAATTTCACCATTCAGCATGACAAGGACCCTAAGCATACATCCAAATCAACAAAATAATTGCTTCACCAGAAGAAAATTAAAGTTTTGGAATGGCTCAGCCAGAGCCCAGACCTAAATCCAATAGGAAATATGTGGGGTGAAATGAAGAGGGCTGTGCACAAGAGATGCCCTCACAATCTGACAGATTTGGAGCACTTTTGCAAGGAAGACTGGGCAAATATTGCCAAGTCAAGATGTGGTAGGCAGATAGACTCCTACCCAAGAAGACTGAATGCTGTAATTAAATCAAAAAGGGCTTCAACAAAGTATTAGTATAAGGGTATGCACACACAACAAATTATTAGTTTAATGGTGTGCATACTTATGCAACCAGCGTATTGTACATTTTTTTATATTTTATATTTTTCCCCCTAACAGATTTGTTTTTCAATTGAATTATACAGGGTATAGGTCACATTAAAGGTTGGAAAGTTTTGAAATGATTTATTGTGGTCTCATTTTTTTATATCACAAATACCTGGAATTTTAACTTTTTATATCCACTGTATATATATATATATATATATATATATATATATATATATCGTTGTGTCTTTCGGCTTTTCCCGGTTAGGGGTCGCCACAGCAGAACTCCGGTCCGCTAATGGTTGGTAGTTGATTTTTACATGCCGAGTTACCAGTCCTGACGCACAACTTTCAATGAAGGTAGACCCATTCACGCATGTCTCCACGCAGAAGATGCTCTAGCTGAGAATCGAACCAGACAGCGTCTTACTGTGAGGCGACAACGCTACCACAGCACCACCACCGCAGGTGTGTGCGTGTATATATATATATATATATATATATATATATATATATATATATATATTTTTTTTTTTTTTGCAAGGAAAGACATCAGTTTGAGAGAGAGGACTGGGTGCAGTAGTTTACTGTCCCAATTAGAGTATATTTGGGAGATTGAAGAATTGGTTATTGCAGGGGGGAGGGGTTGATGGTTGGAGGGGGATTTTAAGTTGGGGCATGGGGTAGGCAGATCCATTTACTTGTAAGATAGAACAAGACAGATTTGAATTTGGTGTGGTTGTGGGTATTGCAAAGAATGGGAAGGAGAGAGTTCTATAGTTTAGAGATGGATCAGGAAAGTAGGAGGTGGCCAGGGGGTCATGAGGGTTTGTAGATTTGTAGGAGGTTTTGTTTTTCTGATCTGAGTGAGTGGTTAGGGATGAAGGGACTTAGTGTGGAAGAGAGACAAGGGCAGCTAGTAGGTTTGTGGATGAGTTTGTGGGTGTTAGTGAATTTAAGCAAGGTCAAGTAACTGGGAGGTTCGAGCCACTGTAGTGTGTGGAGAGAGTGGCATTGGTGGGAGGAGTGTTTTGAGTTGGTAGCAAATTTGCTTATTTTATTATAGCATGATTTGAGTTTGGATTGTAGCCCGAGTTGGAGATTGTTTAACAGGGTGCCACCGTACATAAGAGAGAGGAGAAGATAAGAGGAAGCTAGGGTTTTTCTAGTGGAGGGGAGAGATAGCGGATGTGCCTGTATAGAAGTCCCAGTTTTTGGTGTTTTTTTTAAATGGTGGATTGAATATGGGTGTCAAATTTTAGATGGTCATCAATGATGATGTCAAGGAGTTTGGCATTAGATATGATTTCAATTGGGATATTATTGCTACTGAGTATTGCGAAAGAGTTTTTGTTTTTTGGGGAGTTTCTGGAGGAGGAGAACATCATTTAGTTTTATTAGCATTAAAGGTAAAGTGGTTATTTTTCATCCAGGATTCTGTTTTAGAGAAGGTTGACTGACTTTTTAGAACTAGGTTGGAGGCAGTGTATGCAGAGCAGATGATTGTTGAGTCATCTGCATATTGGACTATTGATGCCTCAGGGATGGCATGGTGGAAATTGTTAATAAATATATTGAAGACTAGAAGTCCTAGAACAGAACCTTGCTGGACCCTGGTGAGGGTGTGTTGAAAAGGGGAGGTTGTGGATTCCCATTGAATGGCTTGTTGATGTTCAGAGAAGTAGCTTGAGAATCAGGTGAAGGTGGAGGTGGAGAGGTTGAGAAATGAGAGTTGAATTAACAGGAGAGGGTGGGAAATAGTGTCAAAAGCTTTGGACAGGTCAAGGAATAGGGAAGATACCAGTTTACCAGAGTCATGAGCTTTATTTATGGTTTTGAGAAAGGATAGGAGGGCAGTCATGGTACTGTGGCCAGGGTGGAAGCTGTGTTGAGTGGGGGTAAGAAGGTTGTTTTGAGTAAGACATGACATGAGTTGAGTATGGATACATTTCTCCAGGATTTTTAAAAGAGGGAAAGGATAACTACAGGTCTAAAGTTGGAGGTGTCAGTGTTTTTTCCACTTTTGTGTAGTGGGGATAATGTATGCTTGGCACCAGATGGATCGGACATATGCTTCTTGGATGGATCTGTTGATTAAGAAGGAAACGGGAAGGGCTATGCTTTCAGCAGGTAGCTATTTGTTTTAAGTAAACTCAGGTAATGGTACGTGCATTTTTAGCAGCATTTCTCTTATAATGTGAACATATGTCATAAAAACATTGTCATATGAGTATTAGCAATGGCAATGTCACATTGTAGTTCAACAAATGTGTTAAGCCTATTACATATGCCTTACATCAACTCAACAAAAGGTTATTCAAAATGTAAACATTCTTAATTTCCTACATTTAATTCATGTATTTTGTTAATGCTCCTGTTTATAACAGACTTACACATTTTCGAAATCCTTACCAGAAGTGTGTCATTACTTTTAATTTTTTTTTTTTTGGGAGGGGGGGATAAAAGGTGTGACGATTGGGGAGAGATGGGCAAGGCTGCCAGCCTAGTCAAATAGATTTGATATATAATTCTGGCATTTGTAAATAAATGTAAAATACAGGCATGTTTCTTGAGTGTAAAGAATACTGTGAAATGTGGAACTGCAAAATATGTGACAACATTGCACTCTACTGGCCAAGTGAAGCATGTTGTACCCTTTCATGTTAGAATTCAGCTCCAGGGCGGCTGGATGAAGATTTCATGCCCATTGTTTTAAGGCTAAAGTTTATGACTAGAATTTAGATGTGGAAGGTGCTTTATTGCTCTGGTTTCTGATAGCATATACATGTGAAATGTCTTGTATTGTTGTGAGTTTCTGAGGAGGTGTTAGATTGCTAAATAATGCAGTTTGTGGCCTGTGAACTCAGACCAGGTGTTAAGATGATGCAATACGAATACTGGGAAAACCTAAGTGTCAAAAATTATGTAATTTTGGGAGGGGCTCAGAGACATGTTTGTCAGTAATGTTTAAATACTATTTCTCACAAGACACTGAAAAGCATTTTGACTTTGGACATCTAACTTATCAGCACTCTGCCTTATGCTACATGCAAATTTTAGCACTGTGATTTCTTGTAGGAATAATTAAAGCTAATAAAGATTAATTAGGTATTTTTCTTTGAAATCAGACCTGTCCTACTGTATTATTTTAAGTTTCTGTGTGATCTCTGAACTTTTAGATATCTCTGTGGTGTAGTAGTTTTGTGTTTTAGTTATTTATTATTAAATATTTTTAAAACCCTCTACCTGTGGCTGATTTATGTAGAGATAAGCTCTAGAGTACATTGCATATTTATAGAGGTTATTGTAATAGGCCACTCTAAAGTAAGCCTTGACTGTTAGTCTTACTACCATTGGATATTAATATTGCACAGTAATAATTGGACACCCTTTTAAGGGCCTTTTAGTAGCTGATATTATTAACTGGGTAGTGGCAGTAATTACTACTGTATAGTCTGGGTAAAGGGGCACAGTTGGAGAATCTGTGTCAACCTTTCCCAGGAGTGTCTGGGAAGTTGTATAAATACTCATCTCAAAGTGTGTGTGTGTTGTGTCAGCTACTTGGCAGAGACATGAAGCACTGGTTGGACAGAGAGGGTCCTGGAGGTTTTAGCTTGCCCAGTTAGGCTGCCAGTGTGGAGTCCTATTGGGGACCTGGTGAACAAGGGAGCAACCAGCCCCAGACTGACTGTGTTCTCTGTGTGCACTTAAGGGAAATTGTACTTTACTGTGTGTATTGGTTATCCTTTCCTCTTCTAGGAGACGACCTCCCTGGTGTTAGTAGTGAGGATTGAGGCTCCTTGATTGCTGTGCCAGGGCACGGTCATCACAAAAGGTATGAAGTATAGAAAGGGAAAGCGGTAGTACATGTATTTCATTTCCAATACATTTTTATAGGCAGCATGAAATCTTATGTAATTCACTTTTTATTATAATTTTTAAGAAAATCAGATAATACATAGAATTAAAACTTAGTACAATAAATAGCTATACAATACAAAAAAAATTAACAATAGTTAATAAAAACAACTATTTACAAAGATGTCCACTAAACATTAACACTTTGATAATTCAATATCTAACATTACTTATTTAACTATTATTGCCCTTTTTTAACAGATCTTGGATGTTCTTCAGTATGTATCCATTGATTTGCTTCCTTTCTATTATTAGAAAGTGCGGACAAGATTAGAAAAGTATAAGGTTTGTTCTGAGGAGAAAGTTATTTGATGGAATTCAGAATTCTTGCCTAATATAAAATGTCATAAAGAAGTAGCCAGGAGATCTTTGTTAGCAAAATTTATGCTGTAATGTTAATTTTTAATTGGTCAGTGACTGTTATATAATTGTCACAATAATGTTGCTTTTAATGAGAAAAATGTATAAAGAATGATGATTTCTGTAATTCAGGGAGACAGGGCTTTGACTGCCTAGTCTCTCACATACATGTTTCTGTGTGCAATAATGGAGATTGTTATTTTGTGTTGAACTGTCTCATGTGAAAGTTATTTGGTACCTTAACTGTTTGGTACCATGCACATTCAGAGTTCTGAACTGTTTATGTGCTGCTGCATTAGAAATTGCCATTGGCTCCAAAATAGAGACAAGTTTTCTGTCAAGCAAGTTTATGGTGTACTAATACACAATTTTAAAATCTCAGCAGAGTCTAAAGTCTCTACAAGTAAGCGTTACTAAAAGTTTCTTCAGTAGTTTTGATTACATGTTAGCAGGTAAATTGTATGCATCTGGGAAACTGGATGTCTGTGTAACTATCTATACTTATAGCTTTAAGTATAATTGTGAGTTAGTGGGGTCTAGTTAATATGTAGAAGTACTGAGTATCCTTGTCACAATGACTGAGTTTCTTTGTCAGAAGGACAGATTGTTCTCAGGAGTGAGAGCAGGTTCTAATCAAATATAAAGAAAAGAAGCAAAGAGGATTCCTTCACTGGGAATATGAGTGACCCTAATTATAGTCATAGATGTATTTCTTTGGTATGAGAATGGGTTTTTATAATAGGTTTTAATAATAGGTGCCAGTTAAGAGTCATTTAAAAGAGCTGGAGTATGGGTCTCCAGGCAGACATATGCTTAGTAAGTAAGAAAGAGACAATTGTAATTATTTGGTAAACTGGTCGTAGCTCACAAAAAAATTATACAGTTTCCTTAAGAAGGCACTTTCGATACGAACACTTTAGAAAATCTAAAAAAAAAAACTGAAATAAAGCATAGCAAGGTACCATCCTCAATGACTGACAAGAAGAACCTAAAAATAAGGAAGAGGAATCTGTAGATAGAAACTTAAAATACAACTCAGTTAGGTTAAAGTCACAGCTGCATGTGGGTAATAGAACAGTAAATATGTTACAAAAATGCACAGATGAAAAATCCCATTCCTAGACTATGTATAATTCAGACAGGCCTATGTAACATCTGCACCCCCTCCACCTTATTATCCACCCATGCCTAAAGAAGCTGACAGTTCTCCCTCTTTGAGAGGGTAGGTGGAGATGACTTTTACTAAAACAACGGTCACTTCCCCAGAATATAGCCTAAGTCACTTCTAGCATTTCCAGTCACCCCTGTGAATTGAGTTATAACACAAAACTCCATCAACAATGTCATTCAGTTACCAACATAATTATACCAAATGCTAATGCATATAGCTAATAAAGGGGAACAGTTGAATCACAGACATAAACACAGAACAAATGCTAAATGTGTGAAAATGAAAAAGATTTCCTACTAACCGTTTGTCAAGAAAAACTAACACTTTGGGTAAAATGAAGCCTATTATTACCCAATTTCCAATTATTCTATATGTGGAGGAATATCAGCAAGACAAACTGCAGGAGAAGAGACAGTCTGATTCAACTGATCCTGATATACCTGCCACATAAATGCATCCCGTGTGAAAAGTACCAAGCTCCACAATATCTACAGATAGTGAGACTGAACTTACTATAAGAGTAGTACTACCATGGACTGCATTGGATTTTCAAACCACTGGAGAGTCATTCTCTCCTATCTGAATACACTTAGCAAAATATGCAAAAATCGTAACAAGACCTATACATTTATAAAAACCTACCACTGAAGACCTAAAAGTGATATTAAAAGCCTTCACACCACCTGATATTTTTAAGAAAATATCAGATAAATCTAACGTAGGTGACAATTCCAAAACATACAGATGGTAGATTTCTAGCTGCTAAAAATGACCTTTTAAATGCAATTACCTCAGTGTGCCCCTAAATGTGCAAGAATAAAAGCTGTTGTATAGAAGGAGAATGAATCTATTGATGTGTTTTTACAGTGCATGATAGATGTAGTTGAAGCCTTTTCTAAACATCCAGAGCCTATGGAAGCCAGTGAGTTGTCAGCAGCTCTTGAAGAAGGCTTGTTACCACCAATACAAGAACAGATTAAAGAGGTTTGTTTGACTTGGCAAGCTTAGTCATCCGTGAATTTATAAATCAGGCACGATATGTAGCAGGTAATATAGTGAGGGAAGAAAAGGAACAAAACAAAAAGTTAGTAGATATTCAGCAACAGCAGTACAATACCAATTCTTAAGGGAGGGGAAGAAGACAGTGTAGGGGATGTGGTAGAGTTTGGTTGTTTCAGCAACCCCCAAGACAGTACAGGAACATTTTATCTCCCTGATACTGGTCCATCGCAGTAAGGTGTACCATGTTTAAATGCTTGTATTAATTGCAGTCAGACTGGACATTGGTGAAATGAATGTCCATCAGCTGGACAGCATGCAAATCTGCCAAACACTCAAATACTACAGCAACCTGAAAGAAACCCTCTGCTATGGAATACTGCTTGGCAGCCGCTGGTGTGGCAGCAAATTTGCTAGGACAGCCATGAACAAGAACAGTATTTATTTCACTTGGCACTGACTGATCAGGATGATCTTTTTGTCAATGTTATACTGCAAAATACACCTATCCCAGTTCTGGTTGATACAGGAGCTACTAGATCTACAATTACTTCAGCAAACACTGAACACCTTCCACCCTCTAAACACACACTTTGGGGGTGCCTTTGTGTCCAGAGTTCCCTTAGATTATCCAGAAATTAAACCTGTTCCTATTCAAATCAGTCCCATAAAAGACCAGCATGCTTTTATTGTAAGAAATTTGGCTATCTGTTAGATAGAGATTTACTATGTAAACTTAGATGCACTGTATATTTCACACCTCATGGTGTATTTTTACATGTTTCTAATGAATCTTGAGGATTATATTCAAATACTATCTGTTCAAATGAAGATACCTTTTCTGCTTTCATAAGAACAGAGCAAAAAGCAGAAAGTGCTGGTATGTAGGAATTAAACATTAGCCCTGACAATTAAGTAGGGCTCTTAAATGATATAGAACCTGTGCATATAACACTGGAAGCTTATAAGCACCTGCCTGTGGTTATTCAGTGTCCTTTGTTGGTAGAAACAGAGAAAATAATCAAACCTGTTATTTCTGCCTTGTTACAAGAAGATATCATTGTCCTGACTCACAATCCTTCTAATACTCCTTATTTTCCAGTTAGGAAACTGGAGAAAAAGCTTGATTTTGTTCAAGATTTATGTGTAGTGAATGCTGTAGTAGTACTGGCATTTTCAGTTTTTTGTAACACTGAAACAATAGTGAGGTCTATCCCTTCAGATGCCACCACCTTTTCAGTGATAGACATTTCATCTGACTTCTTTTCTATCCGTATACATGCAGACACCAATACCTATTTGCTTTTACTTATAAAGGACAGAAATATATTTGGACTAGATTACTGCAAGGTATGTAGAATCCCCCACCCCTTTCTTTAGAGAGGTGAAGAAACAATTAGACAAGATTAAGTTTCCTTGTGGATCTACTTTAATTCAATATGTAGATGATTTGCTTTCAGCTTTGAGAGCAGTACATGACTGTAAATAAGTCAATATTTTTCTTTTGACTTAGTTTGCAGAATTAGGATTTAAACTTAATAAAGACAAATTGCAATTGTGGAAATTGCAGGTTTTGTCCTTGAAACATGTTATTTTTAGAAGGCATTAGGCAGATTTTGACTTCACGTATTGCTGTGATCCAAACTGCACCACACCCTACTACTACTGTCAACAATGAATTTCCAACTATGCAGAAGTGGTAAAACCTTTGTTAGAATTATTAAAGAAAAATATCCCTGAACCTTTACCTTGGCAGTATTAACATGAACAAACTTTTGTACAATTGAAAACAATTGCTTTTAAATCACACTGCACTTAGGTTGCCAGATTATTCTAAATCATTTCTCCTGTTTTGTAATGAAAGAAATAAAGTAGCATTAGGATTGTAAGCACAGTGTAGAAATGATGGTTTCAAACCTGTTATTTATTTCAGTATGAATCGTGATCCTGTGGCTACAGTCCTCCCCACTGCCATAGGTGGTAGCTGAAACATTGCACATAGTATCTATGACAGCTGCACTAACTTTGAGCACTAGACTTACTTAGCAGTTACACATTCTGTAGAAGCTTTATAACTGAAGACTAAAAAGATTTATCTGCAGCATAATTGCCCAAATGTGAATTCCCTTTACTTAATTAGCCTTCTTGTTCAATGTCCACCACTTAGCCATGCTTCTTTAATCCCTCCTGAGGACGAAGGAGAACCCCGCAAATGTGTAGGTGTTACCAACACTGTGCTTCCTCCTAGATTATATTTGAAAGATGCTCCTTTGCATAATACAGTAATAATTCTTTTCCTAGATGGCTCCTGTCTTTGAAGAGATGATGGTAATCTCATAGCAGCTTTTTCCATTTACATGCAACACAGAATTTTATTATCTAGAAAATTAAATGGAAATGTTTCTGCTCAAGTATATGAGCTTGTAGCTATAACTAAAGCCTGCAAAGCTAGCAAATATAAACCCATAACCATTTTCACAGATATTATGATTTTTGTTACAGTTTGAAAAGAGAGTTATTTAACATCAGCAGGGATAGTTATAAAAATGATATTTTTTGTTAATGAATTGTTAGATACTTTATTATTACAATGGGAGATATGATATAACACTTTTGCAAATATGGTGGCAAGACAGGCTGCATTTTCTTATCCTGTTCAGGATATATTTTTGCAGCAATTGAATAAAAATTAAAACTTTTCTTTACAGGAGGTATTGCCTTTTCAAAACCAGACTGAGCACTCTGAGAGAGGGAGGTGCATAAGTGATGGTTGCAGTCACACTCTGGGCCTTTTGTGTTGCCATCCAGATGGTCGACTAGTAGCCCCACTAAATTTTATAAATCAACTGGTAAAATCCTACCACCTACCTTTACACTTTGATAAAAATGCATTAATAAATCAAATTTCCACTGATTGGTATGCCTCTCATATCTTAGATATTGCTCAACATTTTGTAAATGCTTGTGTAATCTGTTTAGCACATGTGTCTAAATCAGTACCTGTACCTGTTTAATCTTGAAAATGACATAGTAGCCCTTTTGCTCCCCTCAGTTGAATTTCATTGAACTTCCTCAAGTGCAAAAATTTTGTTATGTATTAGTAATTGTCGACATTTTTTCTGGATGGGTAGAAACATATTCATATGTTAAAAACGATGCACACACAGTAACAAAGACATTATTGCCTGAACTTATTCCCAGATTTGGTGTTCCATGTAGCAACCAGTCGGACCAGGGCTTCCATTTTACTCATCAAGTAATACAGCAGCTTTTCAGAATGTTAAACATTGAATTATAATTCTATTGTCCCTATAGATCGCAGGCTTTTGGGTTAATAAAAAGATAATCAGACAATTAAGCTTAGACTAGCTAAAGTTGGTATAGAAACTGGTCTTAAATGGCCAGAAGCATTGCTTTCAGTTTTATTTAGTACTAGAAATGCAGTTAGCCCCTAGAATATTTTCCATTAATCTTCATGGTCAGACCTATGAGAATGCCTGCTACCTGCCCCCCTACAAATTTAGGATTGTAAGATTTGCAAGACTTTATATGCATCAAAGTGCATTCCTGAAGATACTTACTTAGCTGAAACAAACCACAAGAACAAGATACAGGATACAAAAGATTTATTCTGGTACCTCGGCTCAATAGCCTTCAAAGGAATAAACATCAAGCCACCAGGTGCATTTTATATACTGGTGCTACCCAACAATTAACAATTAATCAATTAAATACAATTGAAATAGTATATATGATACAACTCCAGAGAGTTAAAGGTACAGACAAATTTTATGCAGATATAAAAACAACACTGTTCTTGTGGTCTGTTTCATCTAATTTTGCTGCTGTTGGTTGCTGATACTTACTTAGCACCAGATGGAAAGAACGACAGTCGGTTATGCTCATAACTGCTACTGCCATCTGTTGTGAGGGCCTATCCACCTGGACCCACATGTTACATGTTAGAAAAGACCTTCCCTTGTGATGAGTACAACCAAGACACCACTAACTTTAGACCATGTGAATCAGCAGAGTCTATCACCAGCAGAACAAGACAAGACAGCATCTTGAAGTTACAGCCCTTGACATTTGGCCATCCAAAGCAAATCTGAATCCAATTGTGAACTGTTTGCCATCCAGCACAGTCCCACATCTACCATCCAGCTTACTCTGGAACTGAATGCAGTTAAGCTATCCTTGCTACCTGACCAGTAAGTTAAATTCCATGATTCTGCTATTGCACCCTGGTCTGATTCAACTTTCTATGGTTCTTCTTCAACCTGAACAACATTTTTTCGTGCCTCCAATTCCAGTATTATTGATTTACCCTGGCTTTTGGAAACCATTATAGACATTCCCTTATCCAGAAAATGTTCCATTTGTCAAAGTCATCTGCAGTTAAAACTCTTCACCTATGACTTTTTGATGATTTATTTCATTTGCATAATGAACAGCTCACCCAATATCATTGTTTACAATTTCTTCACAGCTCTCTCTAGCCCCAACATACTAATTTTTCCTGTGGACTAATCATCACAGTAACTGTGCTATTCATCATCATTTTTTTCACCTGCTTTTGTCATCCAGAACTGTAAGTGTGTCATCCTCTGTGACCATTGGAACTGTAAGTACTGAATCATTTCTTAGCAGACATATTCTCTTTGCTGAAAGTAGAGACAGGCATTTGGTTAGAACTGAATCAAGAGCATCTGAGTGGCATTCTAGATTAAATACATTTTCTGCTGCCCTGCATACTTACGCACAGACCATCAACATTTGTAGCTGCTGGGTTTGTGTGCATATTCATGCTGCACATGATGGGGGTACTCCATTGATTCCTATACCAGTGACTGACTCTGAGCTTCAATACTGCATTTTGCCTTATTTTACTTGTTAAAAATTGGAAAAATTAACATGTTACTACCCCCTTTACCTTATCGCCACATCATTGTCAATGACTGTTAAATGACATGTTTGCTATTGCAAAAAATGGAACAGTTTTTGTCAAAATTAGTCCAGTGCTTGCAATCACACATGGAGAACGTATGATGGGCTGGATGGCAGGACATGGCAACATTGCATGAATATTATTAAATTTGTGGAAATCAAGCCTATCCCTGGTTACCTACAGACTGGTCTGGTTGTTGTTATATTGGTTGTGTTATTCCAGCTATTTGGCATACATCTCCTTTACTGGAAGGACAGACTTGTAATAATTATCACAAGAAAGGCATTAAAAGACATTTCTAACCAGTTTGGTAAAATAGATGTCACCTGGGTATATCGTGATGCTGTATAAAAAAAATACTTGCCCACATAGATCTTGGTGATGGGGCCATTTCTGAAGCAGGCATTGTACCTGTTTATGGGACAGTGAGGTTCATCTGGGAACTTAAGAAGCTGTCTAAGCTCCTGGTAATATTAAGTAATTCCACTTTTGAGTTTATTAATTTGATAACCCAAGAATTGACTGCAATGCACAGTGGTATGCTACAGAACCACATACCAATCGACTTTACCCTCACATCTAAAGGGGGTACATGAACACTCATCCAAATAGAGTATTGCTCTTTGATTCCTGATAAAAATGGAGCCATCCATAGCCAGCTAGAAGTAATTCAGAAAGTCACTTAATATTCACATCCCAAAGAATCTGACAGTGCCCAATGGACATGATTAACCAATGATTTCTCTGGATGGGGAGAAGGGATTTTAAAGTTTTTCATGCTTATAGCTATTATAATTCTTCTGTTAGGCCTTCTTCTTTTTAAGATCAAAATATGTATTTTAAAAGTATTATTATTATTATGAAAAAATGTTGATCTTCAGATTCATAAAACTAAATCATTGCTACTGACCCCTCCTGATAATAATCATAGTACAAGGGAAGAATAAATTAAGTGTTGCAAGATTTTAGTAAAATATATGATAATCTATATAAAGGATTGGAGAAATATGAAAATACACATAGCATGGAATGTATTATTGATGATTATTTGCAGTATTCAGATTGCATATTTGTTCCAAAAAAACATAAAAATGTTTTCATTTCAATTAAGACTATATTTTTGAAACAACTGTGTTAAGATTGTTCATGTCAGGGAAAGGAAAATGTGAGTGTGTGCATTTAATTTCTAATATGCTTTCATAAGCATATGAAATCTTAAATACTATTCAAGATCTGTTGACTTGCTTCCTGCCTAATATTAGAAAGTGCAGACAGGTTTAGAAAAAGTATACAGTTTTATTTTCAAATTTAGAGTTTTTAAATTGTCCATAACAGTTTAAAAAAAATGTATTTGTTATAATGAATCAAGGAGCGCACTTTTCAATTTTACTTATAATAGCAGTCTCCATCAAATGATAATATTTAACATTGTATCTATTAAAATCTCAATGGGTTGAACAACCCCATGAAAAGGAGTAATGTCAACAAATATTTAATGCTACATAAAGCAGATTTTGCATTCATTCAGGAATCCAATTTAGCAACAGAAGATCTAAACAAATGAATCTTTAAGGATTATAAGATTTTGGTAAGTTCCATCTACAACCACAAAAGAAGGGGTGTCCTAATTGTACACAGATAATCAATGAGAATTCCAGAAATAGTTGGCTCATACTCAAGCAATGATGGTATGCTTGCTTTAGTCATACTAAAAGTAGATAAAAAGATCTATACTTTTGTAAACACCTAGTGGATACTGGGTATTGGGACTACAACTGAGAGAAAACCTTTTGATACCGTAACATTAAAGTCTAAAGGTGAGTTACTATTAGCAGGTGATTTTAATTGTATCTTGTTCTCCACTGATACTACAAACTATAAGCCCTTCAAGATGTCCCCTGTTGCCAAGCACTTGAACAACTACATAAAGACAGAAACCTAATTGACATTGATGGTATAAAATATCCTCCCTGAAGTATTCTCACTACTCTTACAGATTTGGCACACAGACCAACACAGACAAAGTTTCTGTAATCAATTCTTTACTGGCCAAAACTGCTGATGCTGATACCATGGCCTATGTCTGGTCACAATGCTATCACCTTCAGTGTAACACTTAATACTGACCCCTTAAACTTCTGCCAAAGACAACCTGCTTATCTAGTAACAGTACAAGGATTTAAAGAATGGTGTCTAGATCAAATAAAGCTTTACCTAGATGACAATAATAATGGAGGGGTTTATCCTACTGGACGCTTTAAAGGTAGTCTTACATGGTAAAGTCAAAAATTGGCATATAAATAAAAGGAAAGAGTGGGATAAAAAACTGGTAGACATACAAAAAGAAATTGAACTAAAACTTACATCAAATGACAAATCTGCATTAGCTGACATACTGTATGTAAACTGAATGAGGAATATCAGGATATCATGCAGCATAAAGTATCAATAAATCTGGAAAAAAAACAGATTACAATGCTATTTAATTAATACCAAGGGTATGCACAGGATTGCAATTAGATCTAAATATTTAAATGAAAAAAGTCATATAAAAGAAATAATATATACTAGAAATAAACTATCAAAGTTACAGATCTAAAAATATCTTTTATTTTAAAAAGCATTGCAAGAATATTAATAATAAAAACTTATCTGCAAGTGATTAAGTATAGACAACTTTATTGCTAATAATATTCAAAAGAAGCCATCCATACACAATATCAATAACATAGATAAACCCTTTTCCTTTAAAGAATTAAAGGAACAAATAAAAAATCTTAACACAGAAAAGGCACCAGGGCCTTTTGGTCTAATTCCAGAATTTTACAAACTATTACCTGATAACATCTTCAAAATCTTATTCAGTGCATTCCAAGAAGTTAAAACTACAGCAAAAATCCCTCATGGCAATATTCTATCATCTCTTTCATCTTAAAACCAAATAAAGAGCCTGACTTTTCACTTCATACAGGACAATTTATTTGCTTAACATTGATTAGAAGATATTCATGTCTATCTTAGCAGACAGATTAAATGATATTCTTTCAATATTAATTCATGAAGACCAAACTTGTTTTATCAAAAACAGAATGGTACAAGACAATGTAATTAGGTTCTTGCCCTTAATAGACCTAGCAAACAAGGAAAAATGAGCTTTCTGTTTTAAGCCTTGATAAAGATAAAGTTTTTGACTACCTAAGTTGGCCATATCTGTTTAAAATTCTGCAAAAACACAAATTCTCAACAAAAAGTTTATAGGATTCATTAAAAAACGATATGAAAAGTCCAGAATACATGCATTTGGTCATGCAACTAACTGTCTAACATCGTTTTTTCTTAACCAGAATGTCAAATTTCAAGGTGCCGAATGGTCGGAATGTCATAAAAAACTTCAAATTCAACATTCCTGACCACTCTACCACCTAAACACGCACTACAATGGGTCAAAAAGGGGAGGGGGGTTGCATTTCAACATAATTGCATTCGCAATTATGTGAAGCCACTACACTGCTTTCGAACATTTTCCAGTCAGCCATCCACCGGCCGACCAAATGTGTGCATACTGAAAAGTCCATAGCCTATGTAAAGATTGGATCTTATCTATCTAGCCCACCCAAAATATTAAGAGGTACTAATCAGGGGTGCCCCCTCTCCCCATTACTCTTTGCCCTGGCTATTCAGCCTCTTGCAAATTATGTTAGAAATAATGACAGCATTGAAGGATATAAAGTGTTAGACAAATTACCCCCAAGATACAACTGTTTGCTGATGACCTATTAATAACGTCTAATGATATTGAAAATTCATTAGATCACCTATTACATAATCTAGACTTCTTTGCAAACATCTCTGGTTTAAAATTCAATCACAAAACTCAGGCACTTCTAGTGAATAAAAATGTTGATATAAAACTTAGATAAAAAATACATAAACTGGGAGGGCACACATATTAAATATCTAGGTATCATTATTGAATCTAATAATAAAAAATCACTCACATCTGATTGTCAACAACTTATAAACTCAATTACTAGTCTAATAGACAGTTAGAACAGACTCTTCTTCACATTTGAAGACAGACAAACTTTAATCAAAATGATACTGTTACCTAAAATCTTATTAATTGGCCAAGCTTTAATAATTCCCCCACCTGTCAAAATTAAACAGAAAATTAATAACGTATTACTCAACTTCCTTTGGCATGCCAAAAAAAAAATTATCATCTCTGGCACACCACAAGCTGGGATGAAGGAGGAATAGGGTTCCCAAATATTGATTTTTATTTAAACTCTGCATTTATTAACATAGTGTTGCTTTGGAATAATACTTCTTATACATCATATTGGAAATCAATACAAGAAGCTTTACTTCACAATAGTAATAGGGAATTGCTTGAACCATATACTCAAATACATACAAGCATCTTTTATATGAATTTTAAAAATGTACATTCAAAGTGAAAGGTCAAAACTTGTTCTCCCACCACTCATAAACCAAATATTGCTGTTGTTTAAAAAGCTTATGTTTTCTAATCAATTAATTAAGAATATATTAATAATTATGTTTCCTACTTCTTACACAAATGAATGCTTGATATCTTTTGATACTCAGAAAATGTTAGAATTTAAGAAGGGTGAATCAATTTCTCTCAGCTAATAAAATAAGTTCTGCAGACAATTTGATCAGCAGATATAGTTTGCAAAATTGCAATTGACTGGACATCCAAACTTGTAAATATTTTATACATAGTAAGCTTGTACAATAAGAGTAACATAAAAATCTTAGATTTTATCTCAACAATTATTAATAGTTCACCCAAGAACACTTCATACATGTCTGTTATTTATAAAATTCTCAGAAATGATTTTAGCAAAACAGATGTTTCTTTTTGGAGTTATTGAAGTTAAACAAGTATTTTCAGAAAATATAAAAAACTTGGTTTACAGTCAGTGAAGGAATTCATATCTTCCCTGTTCTGGCGTGTAACACATGACATTTTACACAGATGTTTTTCACCCCACATAAACTAGCAATAATGTTCAAGAAAGATGAAATGAAATGCTGGAGCTGTGGATACCCTAATGCTGACTGGATACATATGGTTGTTAATTGCAAAATACTGTCCTCATTTTGGATAGACTTTAAATATCTTTGTAAAGCTCTAGGAAATGACAACTGTAATTTCTGACTCCCTTATCCTTTTCAATGTTCCTGTTCCTGAAGTCATTCCTAAAAACCAACCATTTTTACTATGGTCTATCCTCTCTATAGCAAGAAAAATTGTTAATAAAAATTGGAAATCCCAATCTACTCCTACCTTTAAAACTGAGTTTATAGATCTTGTGAAATAAATTTGTAAGAATGAGATTGCTACTATAAAAGCAAGGACTAACAACATAACTCATCATTTAATTGCTTGGACAAAATTGTCTAATCTGTTAGAGAAATATGAAGTGTTCTCCTATGTATATTGCTTTTTAGTTGTTATGGACATTGTATAAAGTTTATTTGTTTTTCTTGTTAGCATACTGTTAAGTTATTGTGTTATAAAATGAAGGTACTTACGTATTATCGCAACCACATTCCAAACAGCTGGATAATAAGTAATTGCCGATAGCAGCTTAGTAACTGTATAATCGAAATATTGACAATTCGTCTGTACTTTTAGGCTTTCTCCCCACTTCTTGACTAGCAGGTTGAGTTCTGTTAAATAAGGAGCCAAATCATTCGTAGTGTGTGTGGTGTGGGGGGGTCACAGGGCAGTCTTTGACCCTGTGCTGTATTGCAAGAAAACTCTCCCAAACCCATGTGTGTACTCCAAAAGTAACCACTCCTTCACTAAGAATGAATGAACCAGACTGCAATCTTTAATATGTTGCCCTATAGAAAGCGCAACGGATTTGGGTCTGATTTTGCAACCTGTACAAGTGTACCTGTGCTCTGTTCAAATGTTCTTCGTTGGACTTTGTTCACAAGTAATTGTGGGGGGCCATTTTCACTTTTTAGTTTATCTTATTTATGGGCGAAGAGCTGACCGTTCTATTCAACACACTCTTGTTGGCTGGCACTCTGCTGAAGTCAGTGAATTACCCTTCTGAAGGACAACTTATTTCACTAACAATTAACAAAATGGAAAAACAGTGCATTCTGTTACGAAATACCTCACATTACTAATGCATCGGTGCATAATTCGCGAAAGAAGGAGAAATCAAAATGTTGGAGCAACTAAGTATTAACAACAAAACCACTGAAAATGTTCCCCCAGGCTGGCCCCAGCATAGCCAGTCACCATTGCCTGGTAATTCTTTCACAAAGCCAAATATTATCCAGTCAGGCATAAACTACCCTGAATTGTTATTGACAGTTACGTATTATCCAGCTGTTTGAATGTGGTTGTGATAATACATAAGTACCAAATGAATAAAAACATTTGGAAAAAAAAAAGAAAAGTATAAGATGTGTTTTGAGTAAATGTAGAAAGTTCTATCATGGAATTTGGAACTCATGCCTAATATGGAATGTCATAAACAAGTAGTCAGGAGATCTAAGCAAATGTAATGCTGTAGAGTCCATTTCTAATTTGTCAGTGGCTATTCTATGATTTTTACAATAATGTTGCTTGCAATGAAAAAAGTTATAATGATTAATTACAGCTGTAGTTTGAACAGAGAGGAGCTCGATTTCCTAGTCTCCCACGTATGTGTTTCTCTGTGCAATAAAGGAGATTGTTATTCTCCACTGAACTGCCTCATGTAAAAGTTATCTGGTACCTTAGCAGGGGAGGGGGTGGGGGGATATCTTGTGTATTACATGTCTGAAGTCCTTGAGAGCCATAAATTATGTTAACGGTGCCTGCATAAATTCATAGTTCTTTTGTTGCCAGTTACTTTGCTTAATATTCTGACACACATATTTGTTTGTGTTCTTTTTCATCACATACACAGATATGGCTATCAAGAAATCTGGCCCACATAAACCACCATACTCAGACACTGATAATGAGGTGATAGTACAGTCATTCCATCGGCATGGATCACCATATTAGAGAAATTAAGAGATAGCAAGTCCTTTCATGACCATATCAGGCAGCAGGTGGTCAATGCTGTCAACATTGTGGGTGGCCACGGCCATGATTATGGTGAAATCAGACATCAGGCCAGAGACATGATCAACAAAGTCAAAAAAGGAGCCATTTCTATAGTATGGAAATGGATCACTACTGATAGTTGTCCTGCTACTAAACCATCACTAAGGAGGAGTTCCTGTCTATTGTAAGGGATCTGGGCCGCTCATATCAGAGATCCAGACCAGTGGTTTTCATATTTGATGAAGGGAAAGATAACCAAAGGGTATTTATTGATAATACTCCAGGTACACTTTATTAATAATTATTTTTAGAGGGGGTGTGGAGGGGAACAGAAGAAAAATGGAGAGAGAATGAATGGAGATATAATAATTTTTAATATGCAGATGTTGTTGAAGTTCCTGTTTATTGTGCCATTTGCATTATAATCCTTATCATCCCTCTTTCATCTCCACTTGGTCTGTCTTGGCACATCTGGT
This sequence comes from Protopterus annectens, assembly GCF_019279795.1. Classification (NCBI taxonomy): domain Eukaryota; kingdom Metazoa; phylum Chordata; order Ceratodontiformes; family Protopteridae; genus Protopterus; species Protopterus annectens. The sequence continues at coordinate 1,833,998,316 of NC_056735.1, forward strand.
ACTGAGTTTCCATGACCACCTGAAAATAGTATGTCCATAACTTTTTTGTACTATTACTATACAGAATGTTTATTTATATCTACCTTCATTTGTTTTTTAATTGCACTTGCATCTATTATTGCTTAATTTCAGGTTATCTATTATAAGTTTAATCATTTTTTTTTCTTTTTCCTATTTGTTATGTTTATTACTTGTTATCCCATGTGAGCTCATAAAAAATAAGATCCCACTGGAGAATGACAGTACTCTGTGTGAAAAATATTGTACTTTTTAACCATAATATTCATTTCATGACCTACCAAATGCTCTGATAAACCTCTTCCAGATTTAACAACATAACCATCTTATTTGTTTGTTATTCTTAGCTGTCAGTATTGTCCTTTCCCAGCAGATCATGTGTGAAATGCACCTGAAGGGGTCCTCATACATGTTTCCATGCAAAATTGTGGCCTAAAAACATATTTAAGATACCAGGTATGTTCCTTCTACAGTGAGTTCTGCTTTTCTCTGAGTTCACATTGATTTGTAGTGAAAAAAACACACCTTATACCACTTCATCAGTCTTGGAAACACAAAAGTCTTCTCAACTGACCAAAAATACATGTTACTTTAGAACACAAAAGTACTGAAAACTGAATAACATTAAGCGCTTTTTGTTTAACACTTTGGCTAAACTTCTTCAGATAAACATCAGCTAAAATAACATGCTTATAAAACACTGCTCATTAAGTTTAGTTAGACAAGTGTTTAAAATCAATTAACTTTGAAAATCACTGTGGGTGTCATTTTACAGAGAAACAAGTACCTTGTTTAAACCTCAGCTAAATGTTCTTCATCCCTATTGCAGGTAAGTAATGTATACAGGAAATATAAAACCATATAAAAATATAAAAAAGTATGTATATGTAATCAAATGTATATAAATATATATATATATATATATATATATATATATCTATATATATATATATATATATATATATATATATATATACATATAGGTTCATAGGTTCATAGGTTCATACTAGGCTATCTGCCCTAGGGCATTTATAAGCCTAGCCAGAGTGTGTGTGGCTTTCACCACCCCTTAGGGTGAGAATACTATACCCATTAGTTTGCTGTGCCTCTGTCCAGCAGTGACACAGAGATGATTCCCGGGGTAAACCTACGATCTCCCATTCACTCGTCAAGATTTCTCTTGAACAGAGTCAGTGAGGGGCTCTGCCTCACATGGACTGGGATTCTGTTCCATAGTGTTGGGAGTCTCTGGGTGATGAATCTGTCCCTCCAGCACGTCCTAGTTATATCCGTGTTGAGGTTTAAGTCTCTTGCTCTCGTGGCTCTGGTGGATTTGGATTTTTTGAGGTGGAGCATGTCCATTAATTCCGGGTTGGACATGGCCTTGTATGTCAGGCACAGATCACCTCTGAGCAGATGGTATGCGACTGAATAGAGCTGGAGTTTCTTCAGTCGGGCAGCGTATGACATATGTTTGAGCCCCTTTATCCTTTTGGTGAGGAACTTTTGGGGTCTTTCCAACTGCTGCAGGTGTCGGGTAAGGTACATTCTGAATGGGGCGTTGTACTCAATCATTGGTCTGAGAAGTGAAGAGTACAGGGGTACAATGACCTCTCCTGATCTGGATGTGAATCCCTTCATGATCAGGTGGGCAATGTAGAAGGTCTTCCTAACCACTTTGGCAATGTGAGTGTCAAAAGAGGTTACTGTCAACTTGGGTCCCCAGGTCCCTGATAACTTCTTCCGTGTTTAATGGATTACCACCTATGTGGCAATTAGGGGTTACCTTGTTTTTCCCAAAGGGTATGACTATACATTTTTTGGCATTTAGCTTAAGGCCATGGCTCTGGCACCAGTTATCCATTTCTATGAGACCTCTCTGGAGGATGTCTGTGTCTGATGGAGTGTCAATTATAGTGCCCAGTTTGCAGTCATCTGCAAATTTTGTCAGCCACAATCCCCCTATGTTTGCCTGCACTTCAGAAAAATAAATGCCGAACAAGAGGGGGCCCAGGACTGAGCCCTGTGGGACACCGCTCGTGACCAGCTTAGAGTCTGACATGGCACCAGCAACTCTAACCCTGTGGGTTCTGTCCTTGAGCCAGTTTGCAACCCATCTTGTGACATATGGGTTTACATCTAAGCTGGTGAGCTTTTCTATGATGCCCGAGTGGGGTATTGTGTCGAACGCTTTTGCTAGGTCAAGGTAGGCTGTGTGAACTGCCTTACCCTCATCAATGGCCTTAGTGACTAAGTCGACCAAGTTCAAGAGGCAGGATCTGCCCTTGACAAAGCCAAATTGGGTAGGATCCAGTGTCTGTAGGTCCCCAATGTCTTTATTTATGAGTTCCATTATGATCCTCTCCATAGCCTTGCAGACAAGGCTCGTCAAGCTTATGGGCGGTAATTTCCAGGGTCCGTAGAAGCACTGCCTTTGTGGAGTGGGACCACAGTTGCCGTACGCCATTCTTTGGGTACGTATCCTGTAGTAAGTCTAAGATTAAACAGCAGCCTTATGTGTGGGTTTAGTTCCTCATTGAGTTTGTGTAGCACACAGCCAGGGACACCGTCTGGTCCCATTGATGCTGTGTTTTTTGCTTTAGAGAGAGCAGCTCTCACCTGGGCATCTGAGATGTTTGGGAGGCTAGACTCTGGTGGGATAGATATTTCTCCTTTTGCGGGGGAGGGAGGGGAGAAATTTGCACTGAACCTGTCTGCCAGTATATTGGCAATGTCTGTGGGTTCAGTGATTTTTGTATCATTTTGGACTAATTCTGAGCATATCTGGGAGTTTCCACCCAGGTTTCTAACATAGCTAAAGAAGGCCTTATGATTGTCTTTTGTGTCTTTAGCGATTTTTCTCTCAAAGTTGGCCTTGGATGATTTTATGAGTGATCGTAGTTTTTTGCTAGTATTGATCAGTGATGCCTTCCCTTTTAGGGATTTTGTTCTGTCATGTAGTAGCTTTCTCCTCTTGTTGTAGAGTTTGTTTATGGCTGGGGTCCACCAGACCGGGCGCCTGCCTTTGGTGGAAAGGGTCTTGATTTTATTAGGGATTGCTTGATCCATACATTCCTGGAGGTGCTCGTAGAAGGCATTTGTAAGGGTTTCAGCAGCGTGGGTTGTGGTTTCCACTGGCTCGGGGGCCTTGAAGGATACCACTCTAGTCTTAAGAAGTGTGAAGTTTGCTTTTGAGAAGTTCATCACTGTGGTCTTTTTTGCTGAGGTTGGGGGTGGGATGTGGATCTCCAGTGAGATTAATTTATGGTCTGATCTCACCAATGAGGGATATACTTCCGGTGTGGAGCATTTTGTCCCCATGTTTGTGATGATCAGGTCTAGTATATTTTCTCCTCTTGTGGGAATGGTGACTAGTTGTTCCATAGCATTTGAGTTTATGAACTCCAGGAACCTTTGGGCTAGGGTGTTGGGGCTTGAGTAATGTTCCCAGTCTATGTTTGGGTAGTTGAAGTCACCCAATATGATGGTGTTTGGAGAGACATTCATACTCTCCAGTGTCTTCAGGAAGGCTGTGTGGGTTTCCTGAGTTTAAGAGGGTGGTCTGTAGCATGCTACAAACTGTAGGGCAGTTTTACCTATGGTTAATTGCATCTGGATGGTCTCCAATGCTTCGTGTGTTGCCACTAACCTGGAGGTGTGGGTATCCTTTATGAATATGGATACTCCCCCTCCTTTTGTGTATAGATATATATATATATATATATATATATATATATATATATATATATATATATTTATATATATATATATATATATATATATATATATATATTTTTTTTACCAATACAAAATGTCTTAACTAAAACAGTATGCATATATAAATAAAATATCACTCTACAAATAATGAGTACCATCTTAACACAGACTGTGTGTTACATAACTCAGTTAATTAAAACATTTACTAAGTGTTTACAAAGTGTAGACTAAGACCATAAGGCACTGCACTTATAGTGATCATCTCTCCAGGCTTTTCAGTTTTAGGACACAGGCTAAAGAACAAACTTTGTTCAAATCTGGCGGACATGCAGCATTCACTCGCAACTGCCACATTAGCTCAAGTTTCTCCAAAAGAAGCGAGGTACGACCGCCACGACTGTCAGTGGGAACATGATCAATAGCCCTAAATTTGAATTTGTGTAATGGATGTTCAGTACAGTCACGGGCTAGGGCATTTCCCCTTTGTTCTTACTAATATTATATACATGTTCATACACACGTTCGCACAGCTTGCGGTCCGTCTTGCCTATGTAAAAGGCTGGGCAGGTTTGGCATTGGGCTAAATATATCACAGATTTTGAATTACAGTTTAATCTGTATTTGGTGTTAAATTTAAGGGCTCAATTTTAAACATTTGCCCCGTGTCCATGAACTTACATTGGTTACAGGATTCGCATTTGTACATTCCTGTACGTCTGCTGGTATTAATCTTCTCACCTTCGATTAAACCTTTTAAATTCCTTCCTTTTCTATAAGTAATCACAGGTGAGGATCCTAGTTTCTGTACCACCATTTTATCTGTTTGCAATAAAACCCAGTTTTTCCGTAGTATTTGCCTTACCTCAATCACATCTGTTGAATAAATTGTTGTAAAGCTTAAAGTAAATTGAGGTTTAGTGTTGTTCACCTCTTTGCATCCTGTCACATTCAGGGAGGTTACCATAGACATTGGAAGTGCTGTTACACTGTCATTAAATGGCAAAAGTGGGGGATGTACATTAAGAGGATGACAAGTTACACACAAAGTATTTCCAAATGCAGCTCTCTGCATCAGGTGTAATTTCCCTTAAGAGCACACAGAGATCACAGTCAGTCCGGGGCTCATTTCTCCCTCTTTCTCCAGATCCCCAATAAAACTCCCCCCAGGCAGAGCTGTAGGGTTGAATCCTTAGCCAGGTTTCCAAGCCAAGTCCTCCAACACTTTCTCTGTCCAATCAGTGCTTCATGTTCCTGCCCAAGTAGCTGTCACACACACTCTTGGAAATTTGTTTTACACACACACACTCTTGGAGATTTGTTTTACACACACACACAAACATACGCACACACACCCACATACACACACACACACACACACACACACACACACACACACACACACACACACACACACACACACTCACATGCACACAGACACACACACACACACACACACACACACACACACACACACACACACACACACACACACCTAGGAAACACTGGCACAGGTTTATTAGCTATGCCCCTTTCTGCCTATAAGGTAGTTATCACTGCCACCAGAACCCCTTATCAGCTACTTTAAGGCCCTTAGCCAAGGGTACCCAATCTTACTGTGTAATGTTACTATTAATACCAGTGGAAGTTTGACCAAGAGCAGGCCTGGTAGGAGTGGTCCACAGTATCACCAAATAAATATGCAAGTACTCTCAGAACTTAAATAGCTCTACAAAGATCAGCCACAATGAAAGGCTTAGATATATTTAATAATAAATAATAAAAGAACAAGAAAATACTCAGTATATATAGTAATTACAGTGACATCAGAGTTCAAAATAACAGGAAATATTTAAAACAACATTGCAGGACAGTTTCAAATAAATAAAGAAAATAAATAAAGAAAAAATATGTAAACTAAGTCTTGCTATATTCCTGACTATATCTAAGAAAATTATAATGTTCCCCAGACTTCCTTATTCAGAGCAAGGCAGATGTGTGGTGAATAGATCTTGTCAGGTCAAGGACAGAATACAGAAAGTTCTCAAATTAATATCTCAAATATAACTGCTGGGATAACTTGCAGAATGACATCATTGTTTGTCATCTGACTCTTAGTTCCCAGGTTCAAAATAACCATTGGTGGTAGATGGTAGCATTTAGCATCTAGCTGTGAAAATACATAGACCTCAGATCTGAGACAGATGATGGAAGTCATAAATCAATAAAACACTTCCAAGACAATACATAAATCTCCATAGTTTTAGATATTGTGTCTCTTTGCTGCCATAAAGTAATTTAATTTCAGTTGTTTTTCTGAAGTTTCCCAGACTGAAGTTAATTTCCTGTGTTCCAGTTTCCACTGTTAAAATATATACATTTAAATAGTTATAATAGTGCATTAGTGCATGTACCTTTCTGTTCTATTCCAGTAGGGCAGGCTGTGGTTACATTTTAAGAACACGCACTTCATAAAATATCTTTTCAACACACATCTGCACAAACCTAGTTGGATATATACATGACATAAAGTTTTAATATGTTTGTAACACAAACATCTTATATGAATCATGTTGATATTCACAAATGATATAATTATTTACAAAATTCCAGATAGCTGTGTTTGCAGTATCTCTTTTTGTCAAACTTCTATATAAATAATCTTGATATTTACAAATGACATATAATTATTTACAAAATTCCAGAAAGCTGAGCTGGTAGTATCTCTGTTTGTGACAGGGTGACAGGATCATAGGAAGTTACTAGGCTAATGGCCCTATAATCTTTTTTAGCCTAGCCTTTTATGCCCCAAATTTCCCAGTTATCAATGCCCAGGCACTAGAATGACTTTGCTATATGCCAGAGTCTTAGTGCATCTACAAGCTGTTTCTGTCAATAAGGGACAAAGGTGACGAGATAGTGATGAATTTGCAAGTTCTCATCCATTGGTCCAAACTGCACTTGAATAGGTTTAGGGAAGAGCTCTGCCTTACATGAATGATGAGTCTGCTCCAGAGAAGGAGTAATCTCTGAGACACATATCTGTCCCTATAACATGTTTTGCTTATTTTACAGATGAGGTGTAGCTCCTTAGATCAGGTAATTTTAGAGCTGTTTCATTTTAAAATGTGTAGCAAAACCTTCAGGGAATAATGTACATTAGTCATAGATTACCCCTCAGTAGTCTGTAGGATACTGAGTACAGGGACAGGGCATTGAAGAGGTCCACACAGGATATGTTATTTGCACCCTGTATTCTTTTAGTAAGGAAGTTCTGTGGCCACTTCAGTTGTTGCAAATGCCTGGCCAGGTACATGCCTAAGGCTGCATTGCACTTGATTATTGGCTTAATGAAGGCTGAGTATAGTGGGATTATGATTTCCTTAGATATGGATACTACACCCTAACTTGTAAGTTATGCCATATAGACGGATTTTCTTATCAACATGGACACATGGTGATCAAGTTTCATGTTACTGTCAACCTGAGTTCCCAAGTCCCTTACCATTGGGTTTACACTTATGGGAGTGTTATCAGTGTTATAATTTGCTGGGGTGGCTGTCTTCCCAAAGGATATAATTATGCATTTTTAAATTCAGTTTTAGGCTATGGCTCTGGCACTAGTTATTTGTCTGTGTCAGATCTTCCTGAGGGATATCCACATATTTGGGGAATTCAATGATTGCACCCAGCTTGCAGTCATCAGCAGATTTGGTCAGCTAAATGCTATCTACATTTGCCTTGACTTCAGATAAGTATATTCTGAACAGGAGAACTCTGACTTCTAAGCCATGTGAGACAACAGTAGTAACAGGCCTCTTGGTGGAGGTGGATTCCTCCATCCAAACTTCATGTGTCCTATCCAAGAGTCATTTGAATATCCATTAGGTGACATAAGGATTTATGCCTAAATTTGTGGGTTGGTCTATAATACCTGAGTGAGGTATTCTGTCAAATGCAATTGCCAGGTTAAGGTAGGCAGTATGCACCATTTTGTCCTCATCCATGGCTCTAGTGACCTTCTGAATGAAGTCCACCAGATTTAGTAGGCATGACCTACTCATGACAAAACTGAAATGGGATAGGTCTAGTGTTAGAAGATTTCTTATGTCTTTCTTTATTTTTTTCTATAGATTTTTTTAAACAAGAAACATTTTTACTAAATCTGTCGTGTATGACATAGGGCATGTTACATTTATATAAATTAAAATAAACTATCTCGACACAATCTGAGCTACAAACATTATACATTCCAAACTGTGCCAACACAACTGCAACTGCAAACATTATAAATCACTTTCAACATATCCAGTCATAGTTAGTCAACCATTACATAGCTCATTCAAATCCTACCTTCTTGTAAACCTCATTCTTCTCTGCATGTATTGATCCCACATTTCCATTTTTTCCTACATAATTTGCTCCTACCCTTTTCTAAAGATCCCAATTCCAGTTGTTTTATCTCTGCTGCTATCTTAGCTACTTCTAGTAAAGGTGGTTTAGACTTTGATTTCCATTTTCTAAGAATTGCTTTTTTGGCAGCCATCATAGTTAGACTCAACAAAGCCTTACTATGTCTAGGCAATTCTGATTCTGTATCATAGCTCAAAAATCATTTCCCTAGTTGCTCCAATTTGCTCACCCAGCATCTCCGATGGAGCAGTCTGCAGGGGATCTTTAAAGTCTGCCAACTTATTACACTCCTAGAAAATATGTTCCCAGTTATCTCTTTCTTCCACGTCACATCTCCAACATTTGCTGTCTACCTGAGGAAAAATTCTTTAAAGTCTGTTTGGGGTATAAAAATCCCTATGTAAACACTTCCAGGCAAATATTCTAAATCTTCTAGATTTTGTTGCATATTTGGGAGACATACATATATCTCCATTGTTTCTTTCTGAAATGCTTATCTAGTCTCTCTTCCAAATCCTTCTTAACCTCCTCTAACTGATTCTTATATTTATCATGCAATATTTTATATGGTCTACTAATTATTCCTTTCTTAACAGCAACTTCTGTTCTAGATTCTATTAAAAACTCTACCAATGCTGGTCTTTTGTTTAAAAAAAACGTTTTTCTTTCTCTTTGCCTATACTCTTATATCAATCCTTGATCTGGAAGGCAATCTCTAGCCTGCAGTCCAAATAAGTTCTTAGCATCTTCCCATTCTATTACCTTTCCCTCTCTAGTTATTTTCTCCCAATACTTGTGTTCCATTGCCAGTTTTCTACAATATATCCCCATCCCCTCTTGACTGTTGTCTGTATCTCTAATTGCAGTCATTCATATCAACAGAATCTCGTTTCACCTTTCCCATGTTGGCTTAGTTCTTAGAAGATCTTCTGCTACTTTATAAGTATAATATTCTGTGTGACTATTGCTTTTCTTGTTAAAGGTCTGCATCCAAAATCCCAGTCACTCCCTGTTGCTTGAGCTTCCCCCTGTTTCAACATCATCTCTTTCCACCTTGAATTATAGTTTTCTGCTTGTGCTATGTATAGGAGCCTTAACTGTGTTGCTCTGAAATAGTCCCTCAACTCGGGTAATCCCAATCTGCCTTGTTCTACTGGAAGAATAAGCTTATTCCACTTGATTCTAGCCATCTTCCTCTCCCAGATAAAATCATTCAGCTCTTTATTAATTGCTATCCACAACTTCGCCTATTGTTGATAAAAATATGCCTGATCAGTGTATAAGACTAAAGTGACTAAAAACATTTTAACTGCTTTTATCTTACTATCGATATCCATATAACAGAGCTTCCATTTTCTCAGTTTTTGAATTATATTTTGTTTAGTCTCTTCCCACATATCCTCAGCTGCCACCACAGTATCATTTTTAATCCAGTCTCCTAAATACTTCATTTTATCATGTCCCCATAAATATGGATACTGCTGAACCAATACGTATGCATGTACATAATTTACTACTATTGCTTTTGTTTTAGCTTTATTAATTTTTTATCCTAAAAAGGTTTAAAACTGTCTCAGTATGTTCCACAGCATTGTAACATTACTTTCTCGTCTTGTCAGGTATAAAATAATGATCCCACATTTCCATTTTTTCCTACATAATTTGCTCCTACTAAAATAGCAAATAGCACCAGCTTTTCTTGACTACCATATCTATCAAATCCTTGAATTTCTGAGTCCCTTATTTTCTTTGCCAGTGGTTCTAAATATAATGCAAATAACAAAGGGGAGAGAGGACAACCCTGCCTGGCTCCTCTGCTCAAGCAGAGATTATCAGAGAGGATCCCACCCACTTTAATATTTGCCTCTGATCCTTCATATATCCTCTTAATCAACCTTATACATTTATTAGGGAATGCAAATGTTTCTATTGCCCTGCTCATAAAATCCCAGATTACTCTGTTAAATACTTTCTCTACATCAAGACCCACCAGCAGCAGTGATATTTTCTTACATTCTGCTTCGCTCTGTATCATCATGTTCTGTTTATGTTGTCAGATGTTTGCCTCCTCTCCACAAAATTACAGTGATCTATATCAATCAATTTTGGCATCACTGTTTCTATTCTTTTAGTCATTAAAGACATAAACACTTTATAATCATAAGTAAGTATTGAAATGGGCCTGTATGAAGCTGGATCTGATGGATCTTTTCTTTACTCTCTTTAGGTATTACATCTACTACTGCTTTCTTCCATGATGTTGGTACTTCTCCTCTTCTTAAAATACTGTTAAACAAAACTTTCCAGAACTTGATCATTCATTTTTCACTCCTAGCTTCCAAACTTCCACAGGAATACAATCTGTTTCGGGATACTTTCCTGTAGATTGTTTATACATCACCATTTTTATCTCATCTCCTCCTATCCTAACTGTTAGTAATTGAGTCTCCTCTCACTCTAGCCTTGGCATATTTAATTCTTCCATAAACATTTCAATTTGTAACTTTAACTTTCATAGAATTTCTGAAATATTTCTAATGCTTCTGTAGGATCCTTTGTTATCTTCCTTGTTATAGGTTCTCTAAGCATGGTGACAGCCATTTCTACTTTCTGTTGCCTGAATCATTGTGGTAAATTTTTTGTGCTCTAGGGTTATTATCAAAAAACAGTTGCTTAACAGCAATCTTTCTGAACTCATATATATTATCGAGGTAATCCTTTATTTTATGTTTAGCCTTCTGTAGTTGCTCCTGTTCTTGTTCTGTGAAATTCCACCTATTTTGCAAACATTTATATTTGTCAGTCCCTCTAAATAATTCTTGCTACTTCTTAACCATATCTTCTTTTCTTTTTTCTACCCTATTTTTAAATTCCACTTTAATTTTATCCCAATCCCTAGGTATATTTTCAGAAGAAGTTTCTATCTTCTCTAATAGCTCCTGTGTAATTTCCAGTACCAATTCCTTAAATTCCTCTCTTTTCAGCAGATATGTGGGAAAGCACCATTGTTTCATTTTTATTCTATTACCCTGTGCTTTTATTTTAGTTATTATCAGTGCATGATCTGAAATAGTTACTGGGTGTAAATCAAGACCTTCAATTAAATGCACATATTCCTGTGAAATGAAAATTCTATCTAGCCTAGCCCAGTTTTTGTATATTGGGGAATAATATGTAAATTCACTCCAAATTCCTAGTATTGAATTCACATATTTCATGCCAAATATTTTCACAAATTGCTTTTAAGGTCTACCCTTCTTTGTTATATTTTCCTTTCTGGGCCCCCCAGATACATCTTCACTGCTGCAAATCAAATTGCAGTCCCCACCTATAAGTAATATTCCTTGCTGAAAGCTGATTATTTTTCCCAGAATTTTCTTTAGCACCATTATAGCATTTTTCGGTGGAATATAAATACATGCCAGTGTAATCCTCCTCCCTTACCAGTAGCCTCTTAGTACTACAAATCTACTATTATTGTCTTTTTTTTCTCTTCTCTTACAATTAATATGAGTGGTCCTCTCTTCCTTTGCCCCAGATATTCCACTGAATAACCATCTTGAAAGCCTTTTTTTCTTTATCAAATCCACATGTTCAGTTATTTCCAATTGTGTCTCCTGTAGCATAACTATTTGCACTCCACATGTTTAATATAGTTCACTACTTTTTTTTTGTATTTATTTGTGAGACCATTAACATTTAAAGATATTATAGGAAACATCATATTCATGAGGGATTATTATTCCCACCTTTTATGTATAACAGCTTTTTGTTAAATATCGAGTTTCAGCTTTTGTGTTACATGCATGCACTGTTTGGCAGGTTAATTCTTTTTAAAAATTGCTTCTTGTCATCTCTATTTGAGCCTATGACACATCTTGCAGAACTTTTTGTTTTATTGAAAACCCTCAAATAAAAATACAAACACACACCCAATACCCCCTAAAACCTACCAACTTAATAATAACACACAAAACTATGTACATCTTCTAATACTAAAGTTTTACCCTGTTAATAGGAACAAAAGTTCCAAACTGACAGACACAAGCACACACACGCACACACATGCACACACACGCACGCACACACACACGCACACACACACACACACACACACACACACACACACACACACACACACACACACACAGAATCGAGCTAAATAGAAAGAAAGAGTATCCATGCTAAGACACATGGTAGATTGTGTGCTTCTATTAAGTGCTGTCTAGTTTTGCCTTATCTTTATAACTCTCTCAGCTGGAAAAACACTTGAATGCTTTCAGAAAACATTTTCTTGAAGCCATTTCTGTTCATCAGATTGTCTGCTAGTGACCTTATAATATTCAATATTTTTTCTCATTTACTTGCTTTCTGTTAAAATGTGTTACTATATAAAACTAATGGCTTTAAACCAGTCATTCCCATCTGTAAAAATGAGAAAAAGCACTCTAATTTTTCTTTTGCAAGCTATTTTAACCAGATCCTTTTTTATATTACAGTGCCTACATTTCTTAAAACTGAACAAGGAGAAAGAGAGAAGAAGGGATAAAGAAACAAAAAGAATAAACAAAAGCACCTATTTACATTAGTATTCCCATTACATTTAAAAATAACTGTAAAAACTTTATTTTATACATGCAGAGAAAATCATGCACCACTTAAGTAATACTGTTAAAAGAATTTGTTTTACTTACAGTTATCTCTCTTCCTCCTCTTCCCCTCTCCTGAGTATTTTTCCCAACATTAATGACATGAAGTAGGGCATATGCTGTACAGTCCCCTACAAGTTTAACAAAGCCCAAATAAGTCCAATATTTCAATATTTTCTTGTTCTGTCCTGTTTCAAAAATATAATTATTGCTTTGTAATCCCACATTTGTCAGTTTCCAAGTTACTGATTTTACTCTCCAAATGTTAATGACATGAAGTTGGGCTTATACTTTAGAGTCCCCTACAAGTTTAACAAAGCCATGAAAGTCCAATATTTTCAGATTTACCTGTTCTATTCCTGTTCACCTCCATCTCACAAACCCTGTCTCTGCTTCACCTCCAGTGCACTCTCGATTCTTATAGTCAGCTGCTGTGCTTTTATTTGCCCATCTCTCAAGCATTTTCCATTGAAACACTGGGAAAGGTTTCACTGTTACAGTACCTCTATGGCCTTTATTACCAGAAGAAAAATAAGCAGAATCTCCTTCTGTTTCACAGCTCCCTTTTTGTTGTACAAACTTTTCTATTTCTACCTTAGCATGTACTTCATCAAAAATGTTTTTGTTCTTCCAGGGAAATATTTTGAAGATTGCTGGGTACAGCAGTTTGAATAATATGCCTGCTACTCAACATTCCCTGTATAGTGGAATAAATGTATTCCTCTTCTGCCTGCAGTACAATGAGTAGTCATACTCCACAAACACACTGCTGTCTCCCACTTTTAGTACTTTGTCCTTCTGCCACAGTTTTGTCAGAATCAACTCCTTCTGTTGGTAAGATTTCATTTTTGCTATTAAAGGCCTAGGTTGTTTTCTCATAGCCAGGTTTGGAGCGTGCACACAATGTGCCCTTTCAATTAATAATTCCTGTTGTGGAATATCAGTCCAATAGTTTATTTGTACTTTCATGGAATTAACACAATCTGTTCCTTCCAGCTTTTCAGGTATATCAGAAAATCTCAGTTTTACGTGCTCTGCCCTCTAATTCTATTATTTTCTGAAACATCTCTTCCTGTGCAGTCTCATATTCAGCCAGCCTTTCCTTCATTTTGACCTCTGAGTTTTACAGTTTTACCATCTCATCTGAGTATCTGTTTAAAGCTTCTTCCATTTGTTCCAGCCTTTTATTGTTTGAGCTGATATAGTCCATCAGTGTTTCGTTTATTTTAGTCAGGTCTGTATGTAATTGCTTTATACTTTCCTCAAGATTACTGGGAGTCATGTCTGGAACTTGCACTTGTTTTGGCTGAATAGCTAGAATATTTTGCCCACTCAGTGTTTTTTCATCGCCTTTCATAGCTGATTTTCCTTCAGGTCCTCTGTATTTCTTTTTTCCTGGCATCCAGGCAGTGCACTTACTAGTTAGTCAATGAAACTTACTCAGAAATCCAGGTCCACTGGCTTTGTCTGCTAAGTTTCTCTTTTCACACTGGCAGAGCCAGAATTAAGCTGTTACTCAGTGTGCAGCCATCTTAGAAGTGTCTTCTTATGTCTTTCTTTATCAGGTCCATGATACTTTTTTCCATGGCCTTGCATATAAGACTAGTCAAACTTATGGTTCTTTAGTTCCATAGATATGTTGATAGTCTGCCTTTCTGTAGAGGCTGACCATTGCAGTCCTCTTTTCCTCAGGGATGAAGTCTGCCTGGGCACTGAGGCTGAACAGAGATTCTGGTGGACCTGACAGGTCATGTTTTGAGCTATTTAGGAGGCATCCTGTGATATTATCAGGACTCTTCAATGCAGTGTTTTTAGCTCTGAAGAGTCCAGTGAGCACCTCTTCTTTAATGATAGCTGGGAAGAAATGATGGAGGGTATTTTCTAGGGGTAATATGGGGGTGACTGGGGGGTGAAATTGTAGCTAAATTTATCAACCAGCAAATTTGCTATATCCTCCAGTTAGTTATAGGAAGTTCCATTTACTATTAGTTTAGGACACTGTTGGGTGTTCCTGTTAAGGTTGCATACACAACTGAAAAATGTCTTTTGGTTGTCCTTAGCATAGGAAAATATGCTCGCCTTAAAGTTGGTTTTGGCAGATTTGATTAGTCCATTGGTTTTCTAGCCCCACCTATCTTGCAGTGGCTTTCTATTCCATTATGTTATAATGGAGGTATATTTTCTTAAGCCTGTACGGAGGCACATACTGCCTCAAGTGACAGTTCACAGTAGATGATAACTACGGATTTTTTGTGGTGATGTTGCTCATTGAGCATGATCCATCCACTGTGATTCTGTGAAATAACATGATTGTTAGTGGACATGAAATTTGCTGACTCATCTTAACATCTGAGTTAAAGTTTAGTTCTATGCCCACTGTATTTTATACATCAGTTACAATGTAATAAGTTACAGCAGGGCAAGTCCCCCACACACAACACTCTAAATACCAACTTCAGGGTCACACAAACTACAGGAAAGAGGGAAACCTTAAAACAAAATCAGAACACGCATGTAAATCTCACTGTCATTGATTTCCCTTAGAAACAAACAATCCCAGAGTATGTCTTTCAAGACCTGAACTTGACAAGTTGAGTCTTCAGCAACTTGGAATGCGACAAGCAGTAGGGAAGCCATATTTGGTTCTATTTCCAGAAAAAAGGCCCAGGTTGCACAGCATTGTTTGTTCCAGAAGGTTAATGTAGCAGTTTGTATTGCTGAATGAATTTTTACCTGGTTTATACATGCTGTATATAATATCATGCATGATATATGTGGAAAACAAGAAACAAATATGAATTTCATGTGTTCCTTGACCTTTGCAAACTCTTCCCCTCACAAGTATTTTGCACCATTCATTGTGTGGTGCATGCTGTCTTAAACATATATCCCTCTCTCATTGTCTCCTTTTGCTGCAGTCTGTTACCTATAGAACAAATGGTTGACATTAACAAAACCATGTTTCCACTATGCTCTCTTGCACTTTTCTCTTTACTTTTGCCCTACTGGTAAATAATTCAAGTGCATTCTGGTAATTTCTGCATCTCTCTTTGAGTGCACAGGAACAGTCTGATTGTCCAGAACCTGCAAGCTCTGTGTAGTAGAGATCTGTGTTCATTTTCTTGCCCTTTCCTTTCTTTCTTTCTTTGCCACTTGCTTGTTTTGATATGTTTATATTTAGTTAAAAAGAACTGTGGAAGCCTGATCCCTGAACTTTCTTAAACGTGAATCCTCAGTCAAAAAAGTGCTCTGCAGCTATACCTTTCTACTGCCCCTGATTTTGCCTCATATTTTTGCCCTGTTTCTTTTATTTATTTATTTTTTTTGAATTTCTGCTAAATATCTATGGTTGACAATTACTCAATAACACTATACACCAGAGTTTCAAAATTCTTATTTCTCAGGAAATGGCTGCTCACACAAAACCTGTTCTATTAATTTTTTAAGTGAATTAGAATAATGTGCAAAATTCTCCCTGGTTTTTGGCCCTTGCCACCCATTATTTTTGGCTTTGTCCCTTATTCTTAAATAATGCGAGAGGAATATATATACCTTCAATGTGAAATTGTCTCCCCACCCCCCTACACACACCTGTATCTATCCATGAGTCACATTAACAGAGGACAAAAAATAATCAAAGTGATACGCTGACATCACACACTGCCTTGTACTGACATTCCCTGTGGGAAAGACAAAGAAATGAAGATGTGAGAGCAGAAGTCAAAGTGGGTCGATTTGCAGAAAAGGTAGATTACTGTGGTTCAGGCACATGCAGAGGAAAGCAGAAGACAATCTGGTGAAGAAAATTTGTGACAGACTCTCACACATGCACAAACACTTACACACACACAAAACAAACTTTTATCCAACTCGCAACATGGCTTTAGGCCTAATCACAGCACCACAACAGCCCTTCTCTCTTTCTCAAACACTATAAACCACAAGCGTAACAACAACAAACTGTCCTCTGTCCTCTTTCTAGACCTGTCCAAGGCCTTTGACATGGTGGACCACAAAATGCTAATGAACAGCCTGGAGGCCAACAACTTAAACAAACAGGCCCTCCAATGGTTTGAGTCCTACCTACAAGGCATGAAACAGGCTGCACTGTGGCAGGGAAAACTCTCATCACCCCTCTCCATCAGACTCGGAGTGCCCCAGGGCTCAATACTAGGTCCCCTCCTGTTCTCCATCTTTATAAATGAACTTAGCACGGCCATACCAGAGGCCACCTGCATACAATATGCAGATGACTTGACCTTGATCTGCACTGCCCCCACCCCAGCAAATCTTACTGAAATAACCCAAAGCACCTTCAACAAGGTTGAAATTTGGCTACTAACCAATGCCTAATACTAAATCCCAACAAAACTAAGTTACTTCTCTTTACCCCAACATATAGGACCACCTCACCACAGTTCAATATAACAGCTAATAATGGTACCATCATCTCCCCAGCAATCCAAACTAAACTGTTAGGTGTCACAATTGACAACAACCTCAGGTTTGATGTACACATCAATCAAACTATAAAAACTACCAATAAAAAACTTGGTAGTCTATACAGGATCAAATCATTCCTCACCCCGCAAGCTAGAATTACAATTGCATGCTCCCATCTCCTATCTACCCTTCTCTATGCCTCCCCTCTCTTCTCACACCTGAATAAAACCAACCTTAAAAAACTGTCATCATGCTACAACCACATCGCCAGATTTGCAACTGGCTCACCCTACCGTACCCACCACTGCCAGAACCTGAAACTCCTGGACTGGATGAAACTACCCCACCTCCTACAGCTCACCCAGCTCAAAATTGCCCATAAAATCCTCCACCATCCGGACACCACCCCAGCCCTAAGAAACATAATCTGCTCCTGCAGCAACAATTGTGCACTCCGCTCATCCACCAAACTCCAAGTACTTACAATCAAATCCAATCATGCTGCAGGCGACTCCCTCTTCACCAACTCTGTCGGTAAAAACTGGAACTCACTACCTGCTGACATTACCCTAGAGTCTTCACCAACCATATTTAAACATAAACTTAAAAGTCACCTCATATCACACTGGATATGTCCCTGCACCAACCCGGATTAAGACCCCACACATCCCCCCACCCCACCTCACTGTGCTCATTTAAACAATGAGATACTTCATGTCAGCAACTCTAGGTATTGTTTGTGTACATAATTTTTCTTAAACCACAGGTGATATGTTATCTTTAACAATTACTTTTATTAAAAAATAAGCCTCAGGCATCACTCAAGGATGCATGTACTATGTCTATAATCAAACTGTATGTTACCTCCATTACTGGATTATCTATGTACTATGTCTACAATCATCTTGTATGTAACCTCAAGTAGTTATCACCTATTTTGTATGCCTATAACTTAATCTAGATGTAATTTTGGAGCTTTTCTCCCCGGGACTCCGCTGAAAATGGACATGTATCCAGCTGGACCATCCCGGTTAACAAATGTAAAATAAAATAAATAATAAATAAATAAATAAGGCAAGACGAAACAAGGGCATTCAGCAAAGAGGTGAATGCATTGTGTGAGAGAAGACCTGTTAAAGTCATGTGTGAGTATCAGGGAAGGCAGGAGAGTGGCATTCAATAGGAAGAGATGGCGACAAGTGACACGACACCCTTACCCCATGTAGAAAATTGACATTCCCTGTTTCACGCTCTCAAACTGATCTCCAGTTTGTTCTACAACTGCCTGTTATATACAATGAATTGGACTCACTCTGTCTTTGTATTTCACACACATGCACACATGCATGCAACAGACACACACACACACACACACACACACACACTCACACACACACACACACACACACACACACACACACACACACACACACACACACACACACACACACACACACACATTCACACACACATGCATACGCATCCTCACACATGCATACATAAACCTGCACACAGAAACACACATTCTCACATACATACAAATGCACGCTCACACATGCACAAACACTTACACACACAAACACACCTACTCACATATGTACAAATTCATGCTCACACTTGTACACACAAGCACACACACTCACATACATACAAATGTATGTATGTTCATACTTGCACACATACACACACACATACATACAAATGTATGCTCATACTTGCAGTCACACACACACACACACACACACACACACACACACACACACACACACACACACACACACACACACACGCACACACACACACACACACAAATACAAATGCATACTTGCAGGGTAAGTAGCATTCTGTCTTGCTGTATCTAAAGTCACTTCATGTTATGGTTATTCTGCTTGCTTTACTGTATAGCACATGTTGTTACCTCTTCAGCTCTTTCTGCTTTGCTGCCTTTCTATCACTTTCTGTCTGTTTCTCCTGCTATACAGTCCTGCTCAGAGCAATATTAATAATCTGAGAACCTGCTGATCACATACGCTTAGCCAAGTGTGAAAGTCAGTGACACTGACCATAGAAGAAAATACTTTTTTGTATTACAGAAAAGTGTTAATCATTTATAATGAAGGGAAATCATGGAGTCTGTAGATTTTCTAGATGTTGTTTGTATAGTACTATAGTGTATACAATACCGGTAGTGGCAGTGAAGGGTACTCTTCACAACTCTTGTTGTGTCTGGCATACTTTCTGCTGTGCTGATTTCCCATACTGACAATGGTATCATGCTTGCCTAACTTCACACATGACTCATTGGTTCTCTGCATTCTTTACTCAACATGCCAGAATAATAAGTTCTGCATCATTGTTGGGAGAGCTGTCTAAAATCAGAGAAAGGATCATCCATTTCGAAGCTTATTATAAGCAGAGTGACTTAACTAGAATTATTTTTGCAAAGAAACAACTTATTATCCTGGATTATTAGGACACTGACTGGAACATGAAAGCATAGGAACAGTCCTCACCTACTCGAATGTAGACAGAAGTGAAACACTGTCCTACTTGTAGAAGTCTTGTGCCTGCTGAAGAGCCTAGAGATTGAATAGCCACACTTTCAGTGGGTAGAGGAGAGACTTGCAGCAAAAAGCTGCAGTAGGTATTGGTGGTGACAGCTGCTTTTCCAAATATATAATACAAATAAATAAAACACAAAAGCATTCAACATGCAGCCTGATCTGATGGTAGCACTGTGATGAGGGTATCAAGATACTTCAACAACATCATAACAATGTGATTCAGTGTGTGTTCATGTGTGTGTGTGTGTGTGTGTGTGTGTGTGTGTGTGTGTGTGTGTGTGTGTGTGTCTCCGTGTGTGCTAGTGTGCTTGTGCATGTGTGCGTGTGTGTGTGTGTGTGTGTGTGTGTGTGTGTGTTCATGTTTGGGTGTGTGCTACATTATTACTTTAGTCTTCTGCTACCAGTTTTATAACACTCATACATTTCAAAAGTATCCATGGAGATTACAGGCCTAAATCACATAAAGAATGAAAACCTTGATGTGCACACAATCCATGAGCAAGAAAATGTATTGATTTCTAAAAAAGCCAGTACTTACAGTCCAGGAACTCTTTGTTACGTAGTATGTTATTACTACATTAGAACTACTTAATTCCTACTAAAAGAAAAATCCCTTAATAATGCCTATTTTTAGAGCATAGCTGCCCTCAGGATTTGCTGTGAGTAACAGATGTTGAAAATATTGGAAAGAAGTTTGCAAATCAGTTTGGTAGTAGCATTATATATTGTATAGATGTGTATTCTTCTGCTGAAAAGTGATAGGTTATCATCCAAAGATATCTTTGTACTTCCTTGAGATGGGTAGAATGACTATCCAGTGCTGTATGTGTCTGATATTGGGTAACATCTGGTGCCATTTTAGCTGGTGGGGGGGGGGGGGCACTGCAGATTCAGCATTCAAGATAGGCATGGTTCTGTGAAAGAAATGTATATGACAGTTTACCATTGTAGAGTAAAACCTATGGAAATGCAAATTCAGGGGCAGTAACTTAACTGGGGCTGAAATTTGAATTTGCCCCCCAGTGGAGAGGTTGGCCAAATTCTTCAAGAACTTACTATTCAAACTATTTTGTATATGATATGAACCAATCATTTACCCATCCATATATACTTTGGTGTGCATAGTAGCCACAAAGCAGCAACATTTAATAAATAAAATATAAAGGATAAAAGAATTGTCATGTACAGCATTAGCAATCATGCTGACATCAATGATTATAAAAAAGGCAGTTGAAAGTGCTGATGGTATTCATGCAACTGCGTATAACAAGCAGAAGAGAAGAAGAGTTTTAAAAATGCTTTTGGGCTAGGTGCCCAGGTTAGTTCTCATATATTGTAACCAGAGTTTCAAACAATGCAGTATTAAGCTAAAAATGATTGACTCATCATCACTTCTGACAGTCACCGCATCACAAAATTCAGGAAAAATGGTCAGCCATTGTGTGTATTTATAGAAATGTTTTCCAGATTTCCGAATGTTTTTCTAGGCCACAGACAGATTTTAACCACAGTACTTGACCTAGGGGTAAAACTGCATTCCTTAAATGCCAAGTAGATGAGAACTGATGGTCATTCAATGCAGGAAAAGAAGTAGCACTCCGGTTGTCATGCGAGCAGATGTGGCAGTACTTTGTCTGCTCGTTTAACTTACCCAGAGCAGGGAACTGTCCTGCACAAAGCATTAAAGAGATTTTCATTACAGTTATGTATCTCTCCACAAACAACTTCACATATAACACAAATCCTTTATTGCTGTGGCACAAAACAGTTAAAACTTGCCCAGATTTAAGGTAAAAATGTATGGCACTTCTTTTAGCTGCTATCATAGCACGTAACTCTCTAGAAACCACAGAATAAGCAGAAGTTACCTTCTAAATTCAAAGCACCACAATACGTAGTATTAGAGACAAGAAGTTATACAAACTGCAAGTGCTGATTATCCATATTATTTTTCCATTTCTAATTTTCCTTATTCTGTCACTCATCAAAATACTCACTTTCTTTTTTACTTTTTCCATAAAAGGTGAATTTGCAGGAAATTATAATTTATTTGACATTTATTAGAGTTGTGGCATAGAGGTTAGTTTTACAAATGAAAGAATGAACATTGTCAGAGGGATTTTATTTCCATAGCCTCTATCTGTACATTTTGTGAGCCTTAGACAGTTAGATAGACGTCCTGTAATGCCCCTGGTCACCTTTAAAAACAGTAAGTTGTGCATTTTTAACCACACCTGATCACCACAACTATAGATAAATAAATGAAGTAGTGCATGAAGATATTCCACTGAGGATAAAACCATGCAGAAATTAGTGAAAGAAATTACAAATGCAAAACAGTACACACTACTGTAAGAAGGGCAGAAGGGCATATTCACAAATAAAGGTTGTGATAAATCATTATGCTACATTTAATACAAGAAGTCTAACAAGGGGCATTGGGAACACCTGTGGAAAAGTATGTTATAGTATAGTATGGGCTGGAAATGAAGGAGAACAACACTGACACATTTTCTTCTGAAATTCTCCAATAAAGGTCTTGAAAGCAAAGGATAAAAAGGTTATACATTCTTTGTGGGTACATTCAGACCAGTAAAGCAAAACCCCACTAGCTGCTGATATGCCATGTTTCAGACATTTTGTGACCTCATCAGTACAGCATAAGTTCATAAGCTCATGAATAAGTACTAAGATAGCTACCCTTGCAAGCTATTTTAAGCCGAGCAAATTTCCATTCAATGTTGAGAATCAGTCCTGTACTTTGTGTCTGCGAGGTAACTACCTTAACTATTATGTCATCTACCAACCATATAATCATATACTCCAAAGCCATAGTCTGGGTACTACTAACCACATAAAAAAGACATTATGAAAACATTTTAAATTGCTAATGCAATGGAATGTGCAAACATAAGGTGAATGAAATGGCTCATCAATAAAACACATGCCAATGCTTCACTATGCATGCATACTGTATGTATGTCTATTCTGAACACTGAAGGCAAGGCTAGTGGTTTTAGTTTTGAAAGGCAACTGCCTTCTGGTTATTTTACTTACATAAATAAATGTATAAAACATATCTGCAGTAAATAAAAGTAATGTAAGGGCACAAAAAGCAAATTAATTTGTCTTCATTATGCACAGACAGAATGCCAATGATCTGTATGCTGTTACAGTAAAACAGTATTTTTCACAGTCTCACTTAATGCAGCAGAATGCACTGTAACAAAATAGTGAGGATAAAAGAATTTACATGTTCGTGCTAAAAGGACCATGACTGTAACTTACCTCATGCACATTTGTGAAAATGGGGAAAAAAAACACTAAATCACCCACACATTTCCTAATAATGATTTTCTGTTTATGGCCATGCAGTTTGACTTAGGTTAGAAGTAAACAACATTGTTACCAAAATAAAAATAATGTAATTATTTTAACAAACAAGAAGCCCTCTTGCCTCAGCTTGAAATAATCCACTTCTCCATGTTATTTTCCATGATCAATAATAAACAACTTTCAAACCATACAGAGTCATAAACAATACAATCAAGAGGAAAAAAATCAACCCATATATTACAATGCTCTCACAGTTTAGTGATTTGCACTTGGTGGTATATAGCTGGAAACGTACACATTCAACAAAATAACAAGCTCTTTATAAGTGGATTGTTTGGCTATACTTTAGAAACTCAGGACTTAAAATTCTGCCTGTTGTCCACAAATATAACCAAGGTCTTGAAGATATTTGTGAGAGACTAAGTCACATAGGCCAATTCACACTAAGGCAGGCTTCAACTGTTCCAAGCAGTGCACAATAAAGCTAATAAAAACAGTTGTACCATGAAGATTATGTGCTTTATTTGTGTATTTTTCCTAAAAGTAATGCTTTAGAAAACGGTAAGAGAAATAAGAAAGAAATGTAAGAAAACAATTGTTAATAAATATTTAGGTCCAGTAAATATTCATCCCAGTAGGAAGGAATAATAAACTGCTTATAGTAGTGAGGAGTATTCTGTAATTTCTAGCAAAGCCATTTAGTTTGAACTAGTTGACATGCAAAATAATATCCCTGTATGTGTCTTAAATATGATTTAGCCCCCCCCCCCCAACTACACTGTTCATCCTCAGCCTCCATAGATGTTTAGTCCCAAGCGAATGGAGAACAGCTACAGTTATTCCCCATCATAAGGAAGGACCTTCACAGACCCAAGAAATTGCCTACCCGAAAGCCTGACCAGCCTCATATGTAAAGCTAAACTATCATGAAACAAATCAGTAAAGACATATCGAACCTTCAGTCACTGGACTTAACTCAGTTTTGGTTTGTCAAGGGCAGATCATGCTTACTCAACCTACTGGACTTCTTTGAAAAGGTCCCCTTTGTGGAGCAACTAATAGAAGAGGTCCAAGGAAAGAGAATTGTAGGGCATTTTAAGCCTATTTTAAGTAGTGAGCCGAGGTTAGAGAATATAGGACACAAAGTTGATAATGGGCAGCTTCCTGATATGGATACATCATTAGGAAATAATTATAGTTTGAGTTTTTTAACTCCCTATAGCATTGACTCTATTAATTTAAAAGAGATTTTACATAAGAATTGGAGCCTTTTGATGGATAACTTTAGTATAAGATTTAAACTGGGTGATTAGCCTCAAGTTATATCCAAGAAAGGGATTAATTTCAAGAGTCTTTTTGAATTTAAAAAATCCCTTATAATTAGATGTCCTGGTATGTGCAAATGTGAAGCTTGTGCATATTGTAAATATATTGATACTGGTAGTACTTTTGTAATACGCAATAATAGGTATTACATAAAGGGTAGATTCAATTGTAATTCTAGGGGTGTGATCTATTTAGCTAAGTGTTTATTCTGCAAAAGTTTTTATTTAGGTAAAACAGAACGCAAAATTAGGGAGCAAATATACGAACATACATATAGTATTAATAAATTATTCTCCCATAATGCTTTAGCCAGACACATATCTTTACACTCAGACCACCACTTTAAATTTAAAGTGATTGAACAGGTTTCAAAGGATGAAAGGGGTGATCCTTGGACTTTTAAACTAGAATGAAGTGAGTTAAGGTGGCAGGTTAGATTAAATGCTTATAGTTTTCCCGGATTAAATAATTTATGTTCCGTTGAAACTTAAAGCCTTAGAAAGATAATTTAGTGATGTGACATTGATTTTTAAGTTTTGTTGTATGTGTTGTTTGATGAAGATTTTTTTTAATGAATATTTTTTTCTGACGATGTAATTTTCTGTAAGAACCACATGATGGAGATATTTTAGTGAATGACATTTTTTGTGGTGACATATTTTCCTTTTAGAGCACATTGTGGTTTTAGAGGGCTATTTAAATTGTAAATCCTCTGGTTATTTTATGACTGAAGAAATTCAGGGTATCTTTCTTAGACAAAAACACTTACATTAAACAGTTTAAGTGGTTTTATGTACATATTTTCTTTGCTGCCTTCCCCAGTCGTGTTTATCAATTCTAGGCATTATACAACTGCAGGCAAGACACTAGTCCTTAGAAGAATCCTTCCTTCACCTCAAATAATGCCTAAATAAAAATAAAACATAATTAACTTTAATAATTGGTTAAATAGGAGGTGTTGCACCAGTTGAACCCATTATGTGCCAGCATGGGTCAAGATACACAACAGTCCATCTTGTTTTGGTAAGGATGGCCTGTGCCTCTATTTTCAAGACTTCCACACACTGGCTAAAGTCTTTGCTGCCCCAGTGTCATTTTTTGGTAAAGTTCAGCTCATAGATATTCCAACATATTAACATATCATTCCTGAAATTATACCATACTAAGTTCGGTCTCTTCAGTGTCAAAACTCTAAATAATAAATTGTCAGATCTTGAGGCACTTCTGTATTTGGAAAGCATCCATGTCTAAGTAGTTACCAAGACTTGGTTTAAATGTAAAGAGAATGCTCCTTTAGTGTTAGGGTTTTCCTTCAAGACCAGTGGCAACTGTGATGGAGTCTCCATATCTGTCAAGGACCACATAACCTCCAGGCAGATCCCTATGACAAAAACTGATCTCACTGAACTACAGATCACTTTAGATAGGATTACTTATCAACTAGAAGTTTATTTCAGAACTCCCCTTTGTTCCCTGATGAGCATGAAAAGATTCCTCAATGTTCTAAATAATCTGCCTATTAGACAAAACATCATTATTTTGGATGACTTTAACTGCCCTTCAAAAACTGGATCACCTATAGGTCAGTGTAGGATATAGCCAAAGATTCCTTGACTAAGTAGACAAGAATTCACTTGAGCAGTTAAATCTACTAGACGACTCAGCATGTTTGACTTGATTCTTGCAAATATGTCTGTGCTACTCCTCTGGTATTGCATTTCCCAGTGATGTCTGATCACAGGCTTGTAACCTTCTCCTTATGACTCCCAAAATACTCTGCGGAAATCCCCATTAAATTTAAGGATTGCAAACATGCCAGTTTCAATCATCTCTATAATGAAATATCAAATTTTTTTATGACTGCATCTCCCCTGACCAGGATACAGCATCACCAAACATCACTAAGGAACTCTACATCCATTTAGAAAAATGCAAAGACTAGCAACACCTACCTGAACGAAGTAGCACTGGAAATTCAGAAACAAACCTCCATGGTTGTCTACCACCACCACCACGATATATAAACTATACAACAAAATACATAAAATCCTTAACTTATTTAGTAAACCCAACATCTGTCTCCCCAAGGATGATATCTAAAGCATTATATGAGAAAAAAAATGAATAACATTGTCAGGTCCACTAAAGTAGCTCATGAACTTATGTAGGCCTCTGAAGCCAAAGATAATTATAAATTCTACTTTACCTATTTTAGAAAATTTAGAAACAATGCCTTTCATTTCTCTAATCGTATTCATAATGATGCCTCCTATTTTGACGTAATAGACATTGCCAATATTCCTGCAAATAAAGTTATTGTCAGTTTTACCCCCAGAATTATATCCAAAGCCCTGGAATATCTGAATATTACTCCTTCAATTATCTCTAAAGATCATTAACTGAAAGCGCTAAACAAGACCAAAAATACTTCCTCAATGGGACCTGGCAATATACCTGATTGCATCATTAATAATGCTAAAATTCCCTTACAAACACACTCTTTAAACCTGTATGTTTAGCTACTTGATTTGTCCCTCATGAGTGGTACAATGCACTGGTGATGTCATTCCATAAGGGTGGCCATACAACAGATCCAGGTAATCACAGACTTATCAGCCTTAAAAGCCTTATTGGTAAAGCCATGGAAGATACTACAAGTGATATCGTAAACTACAATATCAAGAGTCTCATTAGAGATGAAACCCAACATTCTGGCTTTGTGAAGGGTAGAGCCTATCTACTGAATCTGGTAAACTTCTTCAAAAGTGTAAAGAAGGCTGTAGGTGATGGCCATGTAGTACACAAAGTGCATCTTGATCTGGTCAAGGCCTTTGATATCATTCCCCATGTTGACATCATACAGAAGCTAAATGTTTTCAAATTCAACCTATACATGATAAAATGGATAGCAAGCTAGTGGAAAAACAGAATCAACACATTGGTTACATTCCCTATTACAGTGCCAGGAAAACCTTGAGGATCAAACATAGTGGTAACTAAATGTATCTAATCCATATCCATCCTTTGGGTACCCAACATTGTTAAGTTGAGGGTATTGTATAAGTGACAGATATCAAGGAAATGGGCAGAGATTAGATGGCTATTCTAATGCAAATGGTGAGGAAGAAGCATTCATAGATATAGACTGGAGGAAATTATACAAGGGGTATTGGAAATACAACTGATATCTATAACTCCCTTATGAAATTTAAGGGTAAGTTAATGGGGCAAAAACACTCAGATGCAAATGATACTTAAATAACTGTAGCTGTCACTTCTTTGATACTAAAAGATGTGAGCTTATGAAATTTAGTTTAAGCAGAATATCAGACTAACTAAATGTACAGAAGGCTTCAGGCCTTAACAAAATTTACCCTGTATGAGTATACAGACAGGAACACGAGGGTAAATCCTGGTAAATAAATATAGTAAGTAAGCAAGCACGGCTTCTTATCTTTCTTTATAAAGGACTTACTGTAATTCCTTGAATTTAGCCCTCACCTGAACTGAAATAGAGTATGTGTCAATGTCCATTGAAATACAACCCCCACTGTCTAAATATATTATGGTAAAAGAAACATACATACATACATACAGCCATACATGTGTGCATGCATGCATACATACATACATGCATCAGGTGTCTGTGGGGGTCCCTAACTGTCATCACATGGGAAGTGATATGTCATTATGACTAAACATTGAAACACTAAGTTGTGCTATGTAGCAGGAATCATAGTGCAAGACAGCAT
Source organism: Protopterus annectens (assembly GCF_019279795.1). NCBI lineage: Eukaryota > Metazoa > Chordata > Ceratodontiformes > Protopteridae > Protopterus > Protopterus annectens. The sequence goes on from NC_056735.1 coordinate 1,834,026,531, forward strand.
CTCCTTCCATATAGGGCTCCACCCTCTAGCTCACAGGGGACATCTGAGATAAAGACTTCAAGGATATAGGTAAGCAGGATTTTTTCATCTCTGTTAGCAGAGTATCACTTGTGGGGTTATGGTCATAGTCCAGGGTGACTTGCAGCAGCCACACCTCCCTGTTTTTGCCCTGAAGCCAAAGATCAGTAAGTTGCTGGCAACACTCATGTACAGTCTTCCCATGACCACCCACTTGACATTGAAATCAGCAACCATCTCTTCTTAGTGCAACAGTCTCTTTACCTGATTGCCACCGTGATTCATGAGGAAATAATCAGCCCACTGTGGGACGTAAAGGAGAACCAGTGTGTATGGAGTTAAGCTTCTTTTTCTTTAAAGCTATCACAACATAACACAGGAATGCACTTTTATAAACTATTATATAATGCATAGCAAATATGCATTCACAAACATAAGGGTGGGCCAATGCCAATACCACAGTGGCTGCAGACAGGTCAGTACATGTGTGTCATTATATGTATGCATTAGTACAGAATGCACAGGGATGATGGCATACAAAGCTGTTTACAAGAGGGCGCAGCACCATATCTCACAGTGACATTGCACTGAGAACCAGTGGAGGCACTGGCAGTGTGATGAGCCCCACTGGGCATGACTGACAGGTGTCACTCCCAATGGCACATCACTAGCTTGATATGAGTATGTCTTCACCCATCATATCATACTGGCATAAAATGGTGACAAAAGTACCGTGGGCTCCTGTATGCACACAGTGGGACATACACTTATTTGTGGGGTATGTATGCCTGGTCCAGAACCTGTTGTTTGGCCATATTCTTCTTCCTGAGGTGAAGCCCTGGGCATATGTTTTGGCAGTCTTCAGGAGCAGCTGATAGAACAAATGGTCAGACCATGGACAGGCAAGAAATGTTACAATAACGAGAGTGATGGCCATAAGAGGGAGAAGGAGTATTCATTAGCAATATTGTAACATAACTGCAGGCATCCCACAGTGCTGATAGTCAATATACTGTAATATGCTGTCTAACAGTCACATCACATCTGTGGTTTGCATGCTGTGCCTCTGCATAGTTTGTGCTCTTTGACAGCTGATGAAGTGACCCTCCCATATAAACCAGGACACCTACCAAAACTAGTAGAAACACACTGCATATCAGCACAGTAAGTTCCTAAGCACCTGTTTAGCTATATGTCTATACACAGTCTATATACAGTAATATTATCTACATTAAAGCTCAATCTATGTAGTATAACTGATGCACATATGTCATATTGGTATTACATGCACAATGCTAAGTCAGTGTGATGTTACATGACAATCTTTTTTAGTCCGGTGTTGTCTGTCATGTGTTACTATGGTGACATTGATTACATATACTTTTTTTACATTGCATAAACAAGTCACAAGTTTTAGCATCTTTTCATGCCATTGAAAAGTACAAATTGCGTATCCAATAACATATTTTAGTTTACCTGCTGAAGGTCTTATAAGAGTTAAGTGCAGTTCACAGATCTATTACGGTGTGACTCAGAAAGCAGTGGCAGATTTATTCTCAAACATCACAATTACTAAGTCGACCAAAAGGGGGTACTGATAGATGTGTACCACTTTACTGCCATTTAAGTTAATGTAGGAATGGGTGAAGCAGAGATTAAGAACAGGGGATAGGTAAAGCACGTAGACCATTAAGCTGGCAAAGGATTATTCAATGTTTCAAATGAGAGTCAAAATACCTAATGGCGAAATGGAAAAGGAGACTGTGCCTTACAATTCTGTGGGGTATCAAATTATCCATTTTTCTGTTATGATAACATATTTTAGATTGATTTGGAGAGGTGGAAAGTTAATAATGTTTTCTTCATAAGCTCACAGAAAAAAAACTGTGCTACCATTAATTTTCAAGGAGAAAGAAAATTACTTATGCACAAGTGTGTGTGCGTCTGTGTGTGTGTGTGTGTGTGTGTGTGTGTGTGTGTGTGTGTGTGTGTGTGTGTGTGTGTGTGTGTGTGTGTGTGTGTGTGCGTGTGTGTATGTGTGTATACTTACACTGAGGCAACAGTCTACTTAATGTACTATGTATTACCAAATGCTGTTATCCCAAACCAAGTTCCTGAAGCCTTCTTGTTTTTTCTAAAAGTAATATATTTTTACAGTTACAGCTCACTGGTTTTGTTAACTAAGCACTTAGTGATATAGTAAGTATAGATTTGGACATAGTACTAAGTATATAATCTGCAGACAGTTACAAGCTACAAATTACAGGCTTATTAATTGTCGGGCTATGTGCCTAATATCCTTTTAGCTATCTTAACAGTTAATGCTGTAATAACATTCATACCAAGCTAATGGTTTCAGATGCTTCATTTTGTTTAATATAAACAAATACATTTTGTTCTTTTCGAAAAGGTAAGGGATATCAGCACTATGTTTGCCATTTATTAAGTGATAGCTTACAAAATAAATATTATAGACTCTGTCTGTCCATCTTTGCTTATTTTCCTTGAGATGTAAGTTTAAAATCTTGATTTGTAAGTTTTAACATGATACAGTTGTGAGGCCCGTGCACTGGCCCAGCAATCAAGGACCCTCAATCCTCATCTCTAACACCAGTGAGGGACATTCATATTGGGAAAGGATAATAAATAAACACACAGTAAAGTACAATTTCCTTTAAGAGCACACAGAGATCACAGTCAGTCTGGGGCTGGTTTCTCCCATTCTCTCCAGGTCCCCAATAAGACTCCCCACTGGCACAGCTATAGGGTCCAGATCTCAGCCTAGTGGGCAAGCTAAAACCTCCAGTACCCTCTCTGTCCAACTGGTCCTTTGTGTCCCTGCCCAAGTAGCTGACACACACACACACACACACACACACACACACACACACACACACACACACACACACACACACTTTGAGATAAGAGTTATATACAACCACACAGACACTCCTGGGGAAGGCTTGCACAGATTCTCCAGTTGTGCCCCTTTTCTTCCTAGCCTAAAAGGTAGTACCAGCTGCCACCACCCACTAATATCAGCTACTCAAAGGTCCTTCTGAAAGGGTGTCCAATTATTACTGTGCAATATTATTATCCAAATGGTAAGTGTGACTGAATGGTCAAGGCTTATTAGAGTGACTTGGTACAGTATCACTATATACATGCAATATACTCTAGAACTTAAATTATCTCTACACAAAACAGCCACAGTTGAAAGGTTTAAAAATATGTAATAATAAATAATAAAAACACAAGACAATACTTCTTACTACACAGTGCTAGTCAAGAGTTCCAAATCGATAACACAGAGCTACTTCACATGACATCATTCTTCACACTTCTCTGGTGTTCCCAGGCTAACAGAAACTACATTTACATTCTTTACATCTGGTCAGAAACCAGAGCAATAAAGGTCATTGATATATGCAAATTCTAGCCATTAACTCTGGTCTTAAAACAATAGACAGGATGCCTCCCTCTAGACATATCAGCTCTGAAGTTTGACATCAAAGACAGTCATAAAATGCATGACTTAGCTTTCTTACAGCAGAGTGCACTTTTGTTACATTTTTGCAGTTCAATATCCAATGCAGTCTTTTCACATTTAATAGAACAAGCCCGTGGCTTACATTAATATTTACAAATGACAGAATTGGCTACTCTATCTGGCTAGGCTGGCAGCCTTCACCTATCTTCACAACAGTAGTACCTAAATGTGTTCACATCCCACCAATTTTCAGAACTTCAGCTTACAACCATTTCATTTCCAAAATTGGTCAAGACTGCAGAATCTGGCTACTGATCTCCTAAGTCTACTTTTAAAGGAAGTTAGTTCTATGTATGATTTTTTTCTGTCTGTTTCTCTGCATCTTCCTCTATTATTAATTCAAATTTAAGAGAAGACTTTGGATATTTTTAGAGGATGTGTGCCATTGTGTACTGTATGTCTAACATTGTTGTAATAAGATACCGCTGGCTGTTTTACTATGATTCGCTAAGGCTGTATTCACTCAGTCATCAGCTGCTCAAGTTGTTTCCTGGGTAGTTCTTCATTTACTGCTCATTGCAGCAACATACAAACTCCTGAAGGCAGGAAATTGTGTCTTCCTGTGTTAATGGGCAGCGCAGACAGAGCAATTTTTTTTTGCCTGCTTTAATCACTATTTCTCTGAATTAGATTGACCCTGGGGTGATAATACATAAGCTTGGGGAGGTGACGATTAAGCCCCCAACATGGCAGTATAGATGAGTTTACCACCCTGCAAAAATTATTATTTTTTGTGATTATACATTTCCCAAAACCCAGATTTCCTTATGCACACCAGTGTGTATGTATAGAGCATATATGTACTGTAGGTAACAGGACTGATGCTGAAATACATGAGATCTTTTGTATATTTCAAGGTAACACAGTATACCATGTTCGGCCTCAGTGAAAAATTGTTTAGTCATTTTTTACTTTGTTCAGTCATTTTCTATATTACACATATTTTCATTCAACTCCATATGCCATATGCAGTAGGCATTCTTTTGGCTTACACCAGTCTGAAAATCTTACCATTTTTGGTCTGATACCCTTCTTATATATTAAGCACAACACACTATCCTATTGTCTGCATGATCTCATATTACTTAGGAAGAGATAATAATAGCAGTGTTACAACCTCAGCTATAGCTCACATGCATTGTTTGCAGTTAACATTATCTTTCCTTGCAGGATTTGGCCTCATACACTCACCAGTGGTCTTTATATACACCATGTATGATGTATATATGCTTCTATGTGCACATTAATGTAGTTTGCGGTGCACTATGCTGCCTAAGCATCACCCTCCTGTTGACAATTTTTGAAGCTCTCTTTCTGGCTTCCTCTTCCAAGTGTCACAATAGCTGTGATGCTTCCTTTGTATCCTTCCTCTTGAGAGGGTGATCCATCATTAACTGCTCGCTCTCACCTTCTCAAGCTGGCTCCCACTAGAATTGACCTTGTTGCTTGAACCTGGATCAAAGGCATCTTAGTCTGGGCTCTTATCTAAACAATTTAGCCAAAGATATGCACTAGGTTTTCTTATCTAAACGGTCTTCCAGAACCTGCCAAATAATTTTTGATACCATTCACTTAAAATTCAGAATTAACTGCTTAATTTACTGGATTGTGGCACTGTTGAAATATACTTATTTAGTTATTTCATCAAATAAGTTGCAGAATTTAACAGAAAATGACTAAAGCAGCTCTCTCCAACAGAGTAATACATGCATGCATGTTAGTGTCATCATTGGTGCGGTTCTCTTGTTCATACTCAAATGACAAAACTTTTTTAATGTAGCTATTACTTAATCACATATAATTGGGAACTTTGCTTTGAAATATTTTGATAAAATATATAGAAGCATTATACCAAACTCTAAAGTGCAGAAGAGGCATAAATTAGCGAGTGCTGTTCATAAAATTGATCCACTATAAGCTACAATGAAAACTATATAAAGACCTTGTAATGAAAGCCTAAACTGTGTTGCCTTCAGTTTAATTTCTCCAAGTCTTTTGGGTTTCTAATACCCATGATGGAAATAGACACCATCATAAGTCAGGGTACAATTGTAGTTCATGAAATTAATACTGTTTCAGACTTTGATGATAGCCAAACATGCTCTTCTCAGCACCTGCAATGTGCCCAGAATTTCCTCCTTCCATAATTCATACAGGGTTACATGTATTGGTAGCATGTTTAAGTATGACTATAAATTCTCTTTTTATTAGACTCATTGCTTACTGAACTGTCTGGGTAACTTTCTACCACTTTGTTCTTGTTTCAGCCTGCAGATCTTAATAGTTTCATGGCTGTTGTGTCCCTTTGTAAGTAAAGAAACTGTAATCACTGGGTGTAGCAGTTTCAAAGATCAATGTGTTTTTTGTCTTTTTACATAGACTACTTTATCACATCTATGTTTGAACTGTTGGTAATACTTGATCCCATGTGATTTACATTATTCTCTATAATGCTTTGTGGTTCATATTTCCAGCACTTCTCAGCTACTTCTATACTGTAGTGTTTACACAATTCCCAATGCAATAGTCTTGTTACATTATTTTGTTTTTCAGTATGTAGGCCCTCCGCCATGAGTGCACCACACCCACCATCAAGATAGGTGATTGTTTCCAGTTCTTTTTTACAGAACCTGCATGTGTCTTTTTGTCTAACCTTTTCAATGTATGTAGTCCACTATCCATGGCAGCCATTACTAACCTTTGGTTTTTTGCTTTCATTTCACCACTCCTTAATTATTGCTGCATCAAATTTTGGTCAACATGAAGTTGTTCCAGGAGGTCTCTGTACTTGCCACCTTATTTTGGATTTTCCACATTTCTTTCCATCTAATTTCATCCTTTCACTTATATTTGTTCCTTTGATTTTTGGCCCATTCAGTTGCTGTCTGATTTTTGTTTACTTCTGGTTTGAATTCAATTCCCTCTTAATACAGAAATGCTTCTGCTAGACTAAGCAAAGATGTCATTGGACCTCTTCTCCTCATGTTTCAAAAGTTTCACTATATTTGGATAAGTTTGGACCACTGCTGTTGAACTGACTCCCCATCCATATAAAACAAAATTCATCCCTGTCCATTTTCAAGCACAGCTTAGATATATGGATGGGAAATAGAATATTTACCCCAGGACTGCTGACTGTACTACTAATGGATAGATACATCTCCTAAATGCTTTATCCCATGCGTGAGTCCCCTCAAATTATCTATGATATGACCCCATTTATTCACATTAGGGGTAATATTTATTTATTTATTTAACATTAGTTTACTGGGAAAGTCTGACTGGACACAGGTCCTTTTTCAGTGGAGGCCTAGGGAGAAAAGCTCCAGTTAAGCAAAATTACAAGTTTGAGTTACAGTTACAGGTAATATAAGACTTACACAAAAACATAAAGTTTATGTACACTGCAAAAGAAAAAGGTTTGTCTGCAAGCAAGCTCAAAGTGTCAAACATAAAAAGTTACAAAAAGATATATATAAAATGTCTTAGATAAACGTGTACAATAGACATCACAGTATGAGTTTGTACAGTATATAAGTCATTTGTGATTGGAAAAAAAAGAGACTCCTGATAGAAGGAGAGGACAGATGCCTCAGTTAAGATTTATTGGGAGGACAATGAGATACAAAGTTAGAGATGTATACTTGAGCAGTTAGAGGTCTATCCAGAGCAGTTACAAGAACAGATCCAGGAGTCTTTTAGGTGTAGTTTTAGGAGTTTTTTAAACTGCGTTAAAGAGCAGCAGGTAGTAATTTGGGTGGGCAGTTTGTTCCATATGTTAGGGATGTAGTTTGAGAAGAGTGATTCCCCAGCTGTGTTATTTGCTTTGGCGGTGTCTAGTACGAATTTATTATTTGAGCGGAGAGGTCTGGAATTGATGTATGGTTGTAATAGTTTTTGGAGGGCAGGGGTTTTGTCTGGTTGATGCAGTATTTTGTGAGCAAAGGTTAACTGATTAAAGCATAGTAGCTGAGGAAGTTCTAGCCATTCTAGTTGTTTAAGAGCTGTACAGTGATGTGTTCTGTATGGGGCAACAGTGGCAAACTTCGCAATTTTATTATAACAAGCTTCAAGTTTTGTTAGTTTAGATTTGCAGAGGTTGGTTAGAATTGAGGAGGCATATAGGAGAGAAGAAGGAGATGCATGCGAGCAACAGTAGCTTTTGAGTGTCTGGTTAGGAATTGTTTATTTCTGTAAAGTAAACCTAGTTTCTTGTGGACCTTCTTAATGGTTTGTGCTATGTGTACACAGAACTTCAGGTTGTTGTTCATTTCTACACCCAGCAGTTTGGTATGAGTTGTAGGGGTGATGGTGGTTTTATTTTTGGATAGGATGGTGAAATTTTGGAAGGAAGGGGTTACTTTTGTTGGGGACAAGAGAAGGAGCTTTGTTTTGTTGGGGTTTAGTATGAGTTGAGAGTTGCTGAGCCATGCTTCTATGGACAGGAACAAGTCTTGGGTTGTGGTGTGGAAGTCATGAAGGGAGGAAGCTGCGCAGATTAGCGTAGACTCATCTACATATTGCATGACAGTGGCTTGTAGTGTGGTGGTGTGGAGCTGGTTGGTAAAGAGGATGAAGAGTAAGAGGTTCAAGGATGGAGCCTTGTGGAACTCCTAAGGTAACAAGGAGAAGAGGGGAAAGTTGTTGCTGCCATTGGGCAGCCTGCTGTCATCCTGATAGGCAACTTCTGGATCTATATCATGTTATCGAAAAATAAAAATGTCGAATGGCACAACAACGAAAGTGCTGAAATGTTGAGGGTCCATTTTTGAGATCGCAGTACAGTGAAAATTGGGATATTTGCCCTTTCCTCACTGTAGTGCGATCTCAGAGTTGGAATATATATGGCCACTGGATATGCTAAAACATCTGCTGCAATTTGCAGAAATTCTGCTGGGATGTTGTGGGTGGCTAATGTGGAAGGTTTTAGTTTTCTTAGTAGTTTTCTTGTGGTATCAACAGACACTGGATGGAATGTAAAGAGGTTGCAGCTATTTTGGGAGTTGGTGCTCTGTTGGGCTGTGGGTGGGGTTGGGGTGGTGGAGTCAGTGTGAGAATTAGCAAGGGTTTGGATAGTTTCAGTAAAGTATTTATTGATCTGGGTTGCTATGCAGTCAGGATTGATGGCTGATGGATTAGGAGTAGCTGTTTTGCCTGGTAGAAGTATAGTATTAATTGGGGCCCAGAAATGTTCAGGGTTATTATGGTATTTTATCTGGATATTATAGTAGCAGTTGGTTTTGTCTGATCTTACTAATTTCGTGGCTTTACTTTGCAGTTATAGGAATCTTTGTCTTGTTGATGGAGTTTTGTGTTTGTGGAACTGTTCCCATGCCTTACCTCTAGCCTTGAGTAAGGATCTGTATTCCTTACTAAGCCAGAGTGCATAGTTAGATTTGACTCTGATTGTTTGAGTGGGTGTGTGGCAGTTTAGTATGTCAAGGAAGGTGGTGTTGAAGGAGTTGATTGCATCTTCAAGGGCTAGCTGTCTGAGTGATTCCCAGTTGCAGCTATTTAGTGCAGAGATGAACTTGTTTGGGTTGAAGATTTTTTTACTTCAAATTAGCTGGTAGGTTGATTGGCTGGTGTGGGTTGTACGGGATCTTAGTAGAAAGGTTGGCAGATGGTCACTCAGACCATCAAGAAGGCAGCCTGATTGGGTTGATAGAGATGGGTTGTTCACTATGATCCTCTCTAGGATAGTGTCAATTGGAGGATTTGTCAATCCTGGTAGGAGATGCGATAAGTTGGGTGAACCCATGTAGCCAATGTAGGTTGATATGTGATGTTGGGGATTGAGAGGAACAGTTGAGCCAGTCAATGTTGAAGTCTCCCATTAAGATAGTTTCCTGTTGGAGGGAATTAAAGTCCCAGTATAGAATATTCTCTAGTGTGGGAATGTTCTTGGATGGGATATAACAACCTATGACATTAATTTGTTTTTTTTGGGTTGTCAATTTGGTACAGATAAGTTCTGCATTGTCAAAGTTAGAGATGCTTATTTGTAGGCAGTCAACCAATAGGTGGTGTTTGAATAGGATCACTAGCCCTCCACCCCTTTTGGATACCCTGTCTTTTCATAGAATGTTGACTACGGGAGCTACAATTTCATTATTGTTTTTGCTGGGTTTGAGCCAAGTTTCTGTAAGTATTGCTATATTTGGGGAATGGTGGGAGAGCAGGGCATGCATGTCATGGACTTTGTTTCCAATACGTCTTGCATTTATGTTAAGGAGGAGAAGGAATTGATATGTTTTAGGTGTAATAGGCCCTGGATCAATGGTGGTGGATTTGTTTACTTGATTTTGGGGGGTATTGGGGTCAGGATTTGTATGTATGCACCAGAGAGGTTTAACTGATTGATAAGGTGTGAGATTAACTTGGTAACTTTATGAAGTAGTTTATTGTGTTTTTAATAGGTGTGGGATGATGTAGATAGAGGTAGGATTGTCTTAGTGTAGTAGTCTGTGTGGCTGGTATTTAAAAGGTTTGGAGATATGAGAGTGTAAGGTGGACTATTGTGATGGGCCAAAGAAGAAGTTTGGGAGGGAGGTGAATGATTGCCTAGTAGTGGTGTGTAGTATGATGTGAGGGAATAGAAAACTACTAGCAGTGATGCAGAGATGATATACATGTCTGTTTGGGTTAGGTGTTTGTAATTAAGGAAGAACATTTTATTAGGGTATGATGTTTTAGAAAGGGGAAGGAGACAGAGGTGTGTGTATGTAGATAAAGGCAGGTGGGTGTTGCCTGAGTAGGTGTGGTGAACTGGCCTAATTAGTGAAAGTGCGGGTTCAGATTGGTTATGACAAATGTGGGCAGGCCTTGATAGGTATAAATCTAGTGAAAGCAGGGGTGGGTGGGTGGGAATGGGGTAGGGTAGGGGAACGGAGTGAGCCCACAGGGAAAACAGAGTGGGATGAGCTAGTGCTGACTGCAAGCACAAAAGCAATCAGTAGATTGCAATGTGTCCAGGTCAGTATGTTAGATACCCTGTACACTGGAGTAAGCAGAGTTCCTATAGAGTATGATAGCATGCAAGGGAAGCTGGAGGGGTACTGACAGCTGCTTTGGGAATCCAAGATGGCACCACAGGTTTAAATCACCTTTGCTGAGACCATATTGGATGAGGTGGGAGGGGGGTTGTAAAGTGCAATGACTAATTGGAGCAGGGGCTGGCTTCGGGTTGGAGTGAATCAGACAAAAAAACAATCACTCAATCCACAGACTGGTTGTAGGTATGTCTGCTTGGAGAAAAGGTACCTTGCCTTTCTGTGTTTATACTGTCTTGAATATATGCAGAACCTTACAGGACAAAAGTAATATCTTTATTGCCTACAATGTGCTGTTTAGCCAATTCAGAAAACCTGTGCCGTGAATTTGTCCTTATGCTTACTTTAGTCTGTTTAGCTTAGCTGAGAGCCAGGAACAACTACTAAAAGGGTATGTGACTGTGTGATAAGTAGTTTTGTAATTAAGGATTACAAGAAATGCTAGCTGTTTAGTGGCCAGATTTGTGAAGTTGCTAGAGCAAGTAAAAACTGCAGTGGACCACTAGAAGGGGAATGGCTGAGCAACCCATTTGCAGGGGCTGTAGAAATTATGCTTTTATAGTCCTTTTTCTTTCAGGATGATTGTTTTCTTTTATTGTTTAGTGGCCAGGTTCATGAAGTTGCTAGAGCAGGTAAAAACTGCCGTGGACCAGTAGAAGGGGAATGGCTGAGCAACTCGTTCACAGGGGCTGTGGAAATAATCCTTTTGTAGTCCTTTTTCTTTCAGGGTGATTGTTTCCTTTTATTGTTTAGTGGCCAGGTTCATGAATTTGCTAGAGCAGGTAAAAACTGCTGTGCACCAGTAGAAGGGGAATGGCTGAGCAACCCATTTGCAGGGGCTGTGGAAATTGCAAGGTATACTGAAAGCCAGAAGTGTATGGACAGGTGGTTAATATAATTATTAACCATGGGATGAGTGAGGCTAATCTATAACCAAATGAGAAAGATTTTTTGAGCACAAAAAGAAAAACTGCCTAGGCTTAAAATGGCCTGCAGTGGCAGCTAGCCTAGTATTTACCAATGAACCTATGATGATGTCAGCAAATATAAATACATATATATATGCAGCCCCACTACTGCAGATTTAAAGCCATAATCGATTTTGAGGCGGATGAATAATTTATTATCTTGGGATACACTGATATCTATGCATCGTTTAATAGATATGTAGCATTTTCTTGTTTTTGTTTCCAGCTGATTCAATTATTTTTGAGGCCAGTCAATCACATAAAAAATCATAAAGTAGAACAGGAAAAGCAAACTGATTTATAGCACATACTTTATTCCTAGATGTTAAGGCAGTATCTCTCTAATAGGTCTTCTGGGATATTGCAAGAGGTCAGATCTTGGGTATTACACCGGGTCTGATGGAAAGTAATTTTTAATCTGGACTTTTCAGTGATATCACAAAGCAAAAATGGTAGCCTGTGTGCCTGTCAGGAATATGAAATGCACTAGTTGGATCTAACACATATTTGACTGTCATTTTGTCATTGTCATTGCCAGTCTGTTATAGTTGACTATCCTTGCAACCATTTAATCCAGCAATTCTGAGAGACAAGAAGTCTGATTATAGAAACCACAACCACATATTCACTCACAGCTGTCAACATGTACACATACACACACACACACACACACACACACACACACACACACACACACACACACACACACACACACACACACACACACACTCACCAGTCTTCCTGAGTCACATACATACCATCTAATGATCTGTTTTGAAAGGAGAACCAAGAAGTGACTTCAGAATAATTAGTGACATCTTGAGTGGTATTTGTAGAGGTAGTTGGGAACTCAAAACCTCTACTAGTAACTAAGAGAACTAAAATCCTGACACATTCTGGCATAATACTCTGATTTGTGGGGCATTTATTGCTGTGGATACAGTTTGTATCTCAAGTATTTCTGCACTAAACATTTTTATTAGTGCATCTTTATATTGTTCAAAGACATCACTCTTGTTCACAGAGAATAAGTTGTGCAAGTGGTTCAATACACGTGTCTTTCTTGTGGGTTATCCTCTTTATTTTTATGCTCATGCACTAAAATTTTGCATAGTTTTTCTTATTCCATGGTACAGAGAGATGGAGTCCTTACTGTAATCAGCATGACCTGGGTTCAATTATCAGCCTCAACACTGAAAGAGCCAGGCAGGGAGGTGAAAGAGTGAAGAGGATGGGGCTGGATACCCACCTGGGCATGCAGAGCAGTGCAATCTCTCTGGTGGAGACAAGAGGGACCACTGCTCATTCAGTTGGGGGAGGGGTGGGGTTGCTTGGATGGAAAAACTCTTGCAGATGTGAGTGTCTACATTCTAGACCTTTAGTAAATAACACATTATTGATGGCAACAGTGTACTTGGTAATTATATAGTCAGATGACCTGCAGGTCTCTGACTGTAAAGTGTTCTCTGTAACAAGTTTTCAAGTTAATCTACTTTAGTATTTAACTTGTACAGATGAATCTAGCCATATGGAGCCTGGAGAAGTAGAAGATGGGAAATAAACTACATTTTGCATGTGGATGAGTGGAGGATAGCCAATGCATGCATGTATGCACATAGGGAAGGGTCTCATGGAGTTTTAATATGGTCACTTCACCTTGACAAATGCAATAAATACATGCATGCATATCATCTATACACCTGTTAACAGACATAAAATAGTAGCAGTTTCCCAACTCATATTTTCATTTAGGCACCACTTAATGAATATAATGCCACCAGCCTTTGACAAACAGCACAAACACATATACCGATCAGAACAAGACATTGTTAGTGACATCTAAATAAAATTCATGTTAGTAATGTAAGTCATCACTTGCATACATTGCTAAGGTATATGACAGATGAAAGGAAAAGCATGTTTCCAAGAGCCATTATTAAGTTGTCTTCCTGTGGCCATCATCCATGCCACTCTCCATATCACATTGTCACTTAGCATAGTTATATTTACATGATAACACATCATTAATTTAAAACTGACCTGGTGGAGTGCCTTTTCTATGATTTAATGGTAATAGCAACATCTGATAGTGAGTATGTGGAGCTAAAGCACTGCCTCACGAATGTTTCTACTGAAGAAAAAACAAAAAAACAAAAGACTAAATTTTTTGTCTTCATAATTTCAAACAGTTTTGTTAAATTAGTAATACGCACGCGTGTGTGTCTGTGTGAGTACATTCCAAGGTTGCTGCATGAGGAATTGTCCCTTACCTTTTCAGTAGGAATGTACAAGAGATGTAGCTTCTCTGCTTAAGCATCAAAGACTATAGTATGGGAGCACGGTCAGGCTCGACACTTCAGAAAACATTGTGATTTCATCTTCAGTAAATATAGTCTCAGTTCACACTAACTGTGTTCAGCCATTTTATTTTTACTAGGTTTTGTTTACTTTCTTTTCATAATGTGAAATTCAGTGGTTTTATTTTTGATGTACCAGTGTGCAGCCATATTTATTTAACAGTTGCCAGGAATACTACACAAATACATATCAGTGATGCGCCCTTATTTGATTACAGATAGGAAAGGGCTGGACAAGATTTGTCAAGCATTCACTACACAGGATTATCATTTCACCACTCCCTGACAAGCTCAGCTATTTATAGATAATGACACACAGCATGATAAAAGTGACAGAAAACATTGTCTAATCAATCAATTTTATTACTATTTTATTACTCTGCAGCTTTAACTTCATTGAGCTACTACTGTAAAAAAGTACAACTTTTAAAAATGCACAGAAAATGAAGTAAAACAAAAATTGTAGAAATAATAAATTACTAGGAAATAACAGATTAATATTTTTGCCTGTAGGTCTCCCCAAGGTCATTGCTTATAATCTTCTGTTGCCAGATGTCAGCACCTGTATAAAACAAGGAATGAAACTAGGTGTCTTCTGGTGGCCTCTAACCCAATGTAATTCTTCCCAGAGCGCTTCACATATCAAGTGTTCTCAGTGGGAAGATAGAGAACCTTTCTCATGTTCTTTTTCTAGAATGGTCCAGGGAGTACTCATCCATTAAATGCCAGGCTTTTTCTGGAAGACACACACTGAAAAAGGGTGATTCCTGGCACTCTTCTCCACTGTAGAGTCTTCTCAATTGTTCTTAACTCACTTGTCCCACAGTAGCTGTCTGTAAAATGCTGACTAAATAACACATTCACCATTTCTAGTGAGAAAGCATAGATATCAGTTGGCACAATAGCTATTGCAACATTACTTGCTCCAGACCTGATACTGGCTACTGAGATAATATAAACTTGCAGTAGAATCATTTGTACCAACAGTTTAATCCAAACTCCACTGCCGGTTTATAAATACCACAAAGATAATATCATAAAATCAAAGGGGTGCAACTTCTGCATTGTATTTGGTTTGCATGTGTCTATGTTATGAGTAAAACATTCCCTGATAATGCAGTAAAAGACATAGCCTATGTTCATTCTGGTATACAGCAGAACAGACTCGCAAACTTTCTCCTTGGTGCTTTCACCTTCATATCTTTTTGTAAGGTGCACATTGTCCTCATGTAATTCTAGCAGAAGACTGTTCTGTGCAACCTCTAGAAGCTTCAGTCTGTTTGAGTTAAGTAGTCTAGAGTGAAACCAGTTGATACCAAAGTCCACCTGTTCAAATGGTATCCAGGAAAATTACGGAAGTATGTGTGAGGGAGACTGACTGGGTAGTTGGCTAGATATGATTAAACTATTAAACTTTTCCAAAATTACTATAAATTTTCATGTTAGATACATTTTATGCACCTTGTTTTTAATAATGTTTCAGAAGTGCTGAATTGAAATGTTTCCTGTCTTTCCAAAAGGCAAAATGGATATGCAGTAAAGATGTGTGCAAGATAGATTTTAAATATTCAGACGAAACTTAATGCAATGGAGTGCAACAATGTATCAAAGAAAGCTCTCTCATGGTCAAAAAAGTGTCTGTGTGGTGGTCTGTGGGAGGGAATATTAGTAACAAAGGTTTTGCAAATTCAACTACCCCAGCAGAATTGTCTAAATGAAAATAGATCTCATCTGAAGTGCCATTAATAGCATTTATGTATTAATCTGCAGAATATTGTCTTGTGTTTTTATTATTTTTTATTAAATATTTTTAAACATTTCAGCTGTGTCTGCTTTGTGTAGAGATAATTTCTATTTCTATTTTAAGACATGTATATACATAATTTTATAGTTATAGATAGACATGCAGCCCCCTGACATGGGGAGTTGTACCGCCACATGTGACCTGTATACAACCTCTGTCAGTGCTACACCTCAGAATATAGGAGTGTTTTGAAGTTTGACAACTTTGGAATTGGCATACATTCCTTTTTCACACAGTTGCTATTTTGAGGACTGCATCTGTGATCACTGGATTTTAAAAGGAGCCCTCTCTTATGAGTCCTGTGTGTAATAGCCTCAAAACTTACTTAGGAGAGCCATATGAAGAAACACATCACTGCCAGTGAATAGGCATATGACAAAATTCCAGATGGAGTAAATATTACCATTCAAAGGAAGGCCATCTCCTCAGTGACACAGGACACATACTGCTCATGGACAGGAGAATAAAATAGTCAGAAAAGCAGTTTAGATAAACTCTAGAAGATCCACTATTGTTGAGGGGGCGGGGTAAATCATTCAGCATGATTCAACAGCTTCATGGAGATCTAAAAATCTATGTGCGCAGATTCATAAAGAAAAAAACAGCCAAAGATGTATATTTTGAACAGAAGGCTGGGCTTGAATCATGCAAACCTGAAGATATCTTTGAAGATAAATAAATGGTACAGAAGAAAGTAAATGTATCCTTAAATAGACAGGCAAATGAAAAAAATTAATAAAAGAATACATGAAATAGAAAATATACAGTTTTGCGTTAGTTAGGATGAAACAATCTACTTGTTTTCTGGCAGCTTATTAAGTATGCAGCCTATGAAGATAAAGTTAACCTTGTATGGCATTAGTCTGGTCATTTCTTTGTATAGTTACCATTCTGCACTGTTTTCAAATGAATGCCTTATGCATGAAAACACATTATTACCTTCTACATTCTTCTGTAAAATATTTTTATGAGTTTAGACTGACTTTTTTTGTGATCACTACCTAACTCAGTGGGGAAAGTACCTTTAACAGACATAACAGTAAGGCTGTTCATTCTGTTAAAACTGTGGCTTGGTTGCTTAACCTCCCCCATTGCTACATGCTAAACCTGGACTATGTATTTCATCATGTGTTGGGTCAAAAGAAAAACATTTTCCCTCAGAGCTGTGAACTTCAAGAATGACAACTGTTGCATGGAAACATGACGTTTCAAAAGGTAGACAGTATTGTAGTGCTCTCAGGGAGACTGCATTTCTAAAAAAAGTAAAGCATTCTAATCAAGCTGACAAATGCATGTCTGTAGGAATCCCTTCTGTGTAGTCTGAAATATGTTTAAGGTCTTTCTTGGTGAGCACCTTCCAAGCAACAAAAGTATAAAACGATGAAAAGTCTGTGTGGTCCAGTTCAGTGTGAATGTTAAAGCTAATGACTGCAGGTTCATTGTCTAAGCTGTCAGTAAGCATTTGGGGTAGCAACTGGACATTCAGTTTCGCCTTCTTTAGTTTCCTGAGTTTAAAGTAGACTGTTTTCAAGATTCTGAACTGTAGCCAACAGTACTGGGATGTCATCATCAACTTTGCCTTTCTCATATAATGTAGAAATTAATAACTTGAGAAATGCTGAGCTACCTATTAGCCACCGAAACTCTTTTGCTAAATTCCCAAGTCACCATTGTTTCTGCCATTTTAGCAATAAGACCTTCCAATCTGTTTGATGAGAGCTCTGCATCAGACAGGAACATATTGAAGACTGCTTGGCATGACTGCCTTAGGCACTTTTATGGAGCTACATTCTGCAGGTACATTAACCTTCAATAGTACAATAAAACTGCCATTCTGCAGCTTTACTGAGGCATATCCTGTTAAGTAAATAAACTGAAAAGAAAAAAAATCAGACACCTGTTTCAATTAACATATGTAACATAAAATGAATGCAAGTAATGATAATTTCTGATATTTTTTCAGTTATGTCACTAAATAAATCAGAGTGAGCCTGAACAATCACTGGAAAAATATTTTCATGAGTGGAAATAAATGTCATATTTGCATTCCATAACAGACATGGGGTGTACTTCTCTTAAAGAGTAACAACAGTCTTGATGGACATTTCAAATTCAGACATTCATACTGTCAAGACCAGGCTTCTGTATTTCTTTCCTTACACTTACACTTAACTGCGTATGCTTCCTGTTAGTGTGAGAGAAAGCAAAATGAGTATCTGCTGACTAGCTGGGTGATGTGAGGCATTAAATGTAAGTGCAGTCTGCTGCAGAAGTTAAATGTTTACTTATTCACAGTTCACAAGTCTCTCGTTGGTTGAGCAATGAAGCACTGCATTCTTGTAACAGCATAAGGAAAGAGTATATATAAAAAACAAAAATCACAAAGAACTTTTACTATTTTGCCTCTGGGTAGCATATTTTGTGACATATCCAGCCTTTAAACTATTATCCCCTCCCATGTATCAAACATCGCCGAGATCTTTTCAACTGTTAACCCATTAAATGCACTGTTCCTACTTTGAATCTTATTCAGGGTCGGCCTTAGGTCAACTGGTACCCTAAGCAAAAGGGCTCCACAGCACTCCATCACACCACCTGGTGCCCCCATCCGGGTCTATTTACACCATCCAGATTACTGGAAAAGTGCCCCTGCTAGAGCGGCACCCTATGCGGATGCCTAGTTGGCCTATGCTGAAAGCCAGCTATGATCTTACTGCTGTCCTTGGATTTACTGTCTCAGATGGACATAGTTTGCATAATCTTCTTGACAACTTTTATTGTAACATTTTTAACAATCTGCCAACTTCAATATACTCCCTAATAAATCAAGTGATTCTTGGGTCAGATTTGTCTCAACTACTCAGTAATTTTGATTGGCTTGAACATTCTGAATGTTTTTTCTTCATTTCCCATCTTCCAGGGAATGCATAACCAAAACGAGTTGCGGGATTTCAGAGGAGAGAACTGAAACAGCAGGTGCGCTGCAGGGAGGTACTCTGCAAGCCTTCTCTGGGGCGTTGTCTGTGTTGCACGTAAGTACAATAAGGAAGAGAATCACTGAGTTCAGTTAGTACTTTAGACATTCATCTTATGTCCAGGGATGCTGAACAGCAAGGGAATAGAGAAATACATGGGTGAATAACACAGGCTGTGTGCTGGGAACCAGATGTGTCTATGTCTGGAATTGAAGACCTTCTCCAGACTGGGTTAGATAAATATATTGCAACTAAAAACTCTTTAAACTAAAATGTAAGGGAGGAGTAGGAACAGCATCATTTCATAGAGAGTGGAAAGAGCAAAAGGCATAAAACAGGAGTAAGAAAAGGCTGGCAAGGGAATTCTGCTGCATGCCAACCTACTTCAAGGAATTATAGTTAATGCAGATGTAATAGAACCATGGAAATGATGGATAGCATATCAGATATGATGACAGCTGCACGGAGGATAAGAATATTATGTTTACAGATTATGTTATTAATACAGGGAGTAAAGTATCCTTTAAATTATGACTAATGAATTCTTTATCATTGTTCTAAGGTGTCTTAGTTGGTTTAACATAATTAAGTTTAGAACAATGTATGTGGGATGCAGGCTGTTAGACAGCTTTGCAAATGCTTAGAGATTATTAAAAACTACATTATAAACCATAACATTGTAGAAAAAAAAGAAGAAGCAAAATGCAGTCGCAAAACATTGTACCACCAGAGAGGACAGATGGTGCTGCTGGAAAAAGAGAGGACTTGCATGTTGACTTTGAGCATGTTGGTAGAAATAGGGAAGCCAGAGAGGTAACTATGATGCATAGGCCATGGCATTTATTTATTGTATTTTTACTTTTGTTAACCGAGTAGGAGCACTGATCTGAGGACCCTTTTCAGCATGAATGGGGTCGTAAGGCAATGCAAGACATTATTTACAAAAGTTAGATATAACAGCTTAGCATATGTTATTTACAACACTTGGAAAACAGCAAACTGAATACAGTAACATATTTAAAACAGTTTTAGAACAACAATTAACTAAACATTATTTGCAGAAGTTAAAGAACAATAACTCAGACAACATGTCTGCAGAATATATAAGAATGGTAGGTGTGAGGCTGTATATAGCAGCAGTTCGTGTTGGCATTGACTTTGCTGTGAGTATAGAACATAGGTGCATGGGTGTTTACTAGGCTAATGACCACAAGGGCCTTTTTAAGCCTAGCCATGCATCCCAGATCTCTGGATTCCCTACACTACACCGACACACCACAAACCTGACAGCCAAAACGCCGACACCAAAACACTGAAACCACTCAATACTGACAGTCCACATTACTGAACACCATAACACCGACTCACAACACTCACACAACACAAGCACACCAAAAGCCTTACAAACCTACACTAAGCCTTACATACACAACTATCTATGCACTAACCTTAACCCAAAGCCTAACCCTAAGGTCCACCACTAACGCACACTTACCTTACCCGCACTCTAACATCCATCACTATCGCATACATACACAGCTCATTTCACATGTCCGTGTTTTCAGTGTCGGGATTTCAACTGTCAGTTATTTCCGTTGTCGGTCTTCCAGTGTCGGTGTTCTCGTCATTAGCGTTTCAATCTGTCAGTGTTCTCAGGTAGACCCGATTGTTGACAAGTTCTGATACCCTTGATAAGTGTAAGCATGGGCCTGGGAGATGAACCATTTACAGGTTACCTGATTGCATTAGAGACATAGGTGTCAAACCAGGTACAAATTTCTGTTTTCCCATCCAATTGTCCAAGTTGCCTTGAATTGGGTTAGGGAGGACCTCTGCTTCACATGGATGTGTTCCATAGACGGGGTAGTCTTTGGGATACATACCTATCTCTCCAGCAGGTCCTATTTATATCACAGGCAAAGTTTAAATCTTAGAATGGGTAATTCTGGTACTGTTTGCTTGGTGGAGATGCAGGAGGTCCATCAGAGTGGGGTCTGACAATGCCCTGTATGCCAGGCATAGATCTCCCCTCAAAAGTCTGTAGAAGACAGAATATAGGGATAGGGCCTTGAGACGGTCTGCATAGGACATATTACTTGCACCCTGTATTCTTTTAGTGAGGAACCTCTGTGGACATTCCAGTTGTTGGCTATGCCTAGTTAGGTACATACCAAAGGGAGCACTGTACTCAATGATAGGTTTGATGAATGCCGAATACAGTGGAAAAATGACTTCCTTGGACTTAGATAGCATACTTTGTTTATAGGTTGCGCAACACCGAAAGATTTCCTCACCACTGTAGACACGTGATGATCAAAGGCTAGATTACTATCTATGTGTGCCCCTAAGTCTATGACTACTGGGTCATCTCTAAGCGGTGTGTTGTCAATATGATAGTTACCAGGTATGGATAACTTCCCAAAGGATACTATTATGCATTTCTTGGCATTTAGTTTTAGTCTATGACTCTGACACCAGTTGTTTGTCTGTGTCAGCCCCCCCTGGAGAACATTTGTCAGTGTGAGATTAAATGACAGCTCCTAATTTGCAATCATCTGCAAATTTAGTCAGCCAGAGACCACTAACACTGGCCTTGATTTCTGCGAAGTAAATGATGAAATGCAACTGCCTGGCTATAGTTGCCATAAAACTATTATGATATAGAAGGTTTATTTTCAGAATATTCAGCAGTTGTGATCTTGCAGTGACAGACTGGTCTGGCTGGTAGCAGTATGCATGGTAATACTGAAAAGACATTATTAGCCCCTCCTGGAAATGAGTGTGTGTGTGTGTATGTTTTTTTGTTGTGTGTGTGTGTTTGTGTGTGTGTGTGTGTGTGTGTGTGTGTGTGTGTGTGTGTGTGTGTGTGTGTGTGTGTGTGCGTGTGTGTGTGCGTGCGTGTGTGTCTGTGTCTGAATGTAAAATAAGGCAATGAGCTGAGAGTGAAGAGGGTGGAGTCCCGGGAAGCTAGTGTTGATAATGCTGCTTTCTAGCTATACAGTGTGAAACTTATCTGGGTGCAGCAGGTATTGGTCATAGCTTTATATAGAAGTGCACATTTTCCATACACTTTAAAATTGTCCCTGACAAGAGTCAGTATTAGGAAAGAATATTGGTAAACTCTGTATAAGTATATATCAGTGGCTTAGTAATTCACCTTCTCTTACTTATGTTACTTTATTACTGATGTTTGTGAAAGATGCCTCTGAAAGCGTACAATTCTTACTCCTGTAGCCAGACGTTGAGTGTGCATTCAAAACAATGTCATTGCAGTATTATACAATACAATAGGCTGTATGTGGACTGTATAACTTTCAGTGTACTATGCGTACTTCAGAGCATCCGACATGTGCTCTGCTCCTATACTACTAAATTAGTAAGGCTATTATTCACATTAAAGGATCTTTCCTTACTTTTCTTCTCATTTGTTAATTTTTCAGCACTAAGTTAACATTCTCCAAAAGATCCAGTGCATGAGTTCATAATGATATGGTTTGCTCTACTGTTTTGCTTTAAGGCATGCAGATGTAAAATAAAGAAAAACTATGGATGTTTATGCCTTTGCAGAAAGCTTAGTGTGTCCCATTTGTTTCATGTTTGATTGTATATAATCCCTGATCTTTGCATGGCTATCCAGCATTATATCCAAAGGTTTATAGCCAACTGTCTGATACGCACTCTGCATAGGCCACTTACCTGTTTGATAATATCAACTTGATGATTGGTTTCAAAATTTAAAAAAAAGCTTCACAGGAGTGTATGTCTTTACTTAGCATATACTTGGGCAAGTACAGTACAAAGTAAATGCTATGTGCTTTCATAATCTAAGCAGGAAGTGAAGCCTATGCATACTTAGCTTTGCATTTAAGAGTTCATCTTTGCTATGCCTTTAGTTCACTTTTTTATATTTTTACTAAACATGAAACTGCTCCATTCGAATCTGATGATGATGTAAGCCACATTACAAGTTAAAATAAAATAAAGAATAAAAAGTCTCTCATTTAGATGTATGCATAGTCAAGGTGCTTGTATTATCGCTGTTTGAGCTAAGTTAAGGTAATATTTCCTAATCTCCATAACCTGACAATTTTCAAGCTCTGGTGTAATTGAGAAACTGCTCAAAATTTAGGACTGTGTAAATTGTAAAAAAAAAAAAAAAAAAAAAAAAAACACAGTGTATAATTCATTTATTTGCTTATTTTTATTTGTTTAATTTTTTGATGACCCTATGGCTGGGATGGTTTGTTGACCCTTTTCAGTCATGACCCAGGTGCAAGTAGAAAAATGTGCAAAAACAAAAAGACAATAACCAATGAAACATAGTCCTAGCCATATGTAGATATATACACAGGTAAATACAGCTGAATTAAAATTTATAGCAAAAATACATACAGATAATGAACAGGAAAAAAAATCAAATATATATTAGACAGTTTGAGTTACAGTGAGAAGGAACAACGTTTGTTTTCCATAGCTGTACAATCATAGGAAGAAGTCACTACCGCAAAAATTACAATCAGTTTTCAGATAAAACCATAGTCACATAATGTTTTGATTTTTCAAATAAGACATAGCTAATAATTAAACACGTGTTTGTGTCTCCTTCATGGTCTATTACTAAGCCCTTCAGGAATGCGTACTTTAAGAAAATTCTAATATTTCATTAACTGATACAATATATTTTGAATGTCATCCAGTCTAACATTGTCATTATACAATGACCCTCCATTAATATTCCAAAACGTGCATGCTGATTGGTCAGTGTGCATGTTGTAAATCAGATTTATACTAATGGAAAAAGGTCTTGTCGCCCGGACTTTTTCCATTGGTATAAGTCTTTTTTTACAGCAACGGAGAACGCAAGATCTCCATTGCTGTTTAGACATTGGATCACTATGTTAAAGGAGTTTAACATAGCGAGACAGTTTTTAAAAAAGTAACGGAGATCTTCCTTTCTCCGTTGCTTTATTTAAAACTGTCTCCCTATGTTAAATGGGTTTAACATAGCGAGACAGCTTTAAAAACAGCAACAGAGATTCTCCTTTTCATTTTTTAAAGCTGTCTCGCTATGTTAAACTCCTTTAACATAGCGAGACAGTTTGTAAAAAGCAACAGAGATCTTGCTTTCTCCGTTGCCTCCACCCACAGCTCTGATGTACTGTGTAAGCATACGCATGCACAGTACATCAGAACTGCCGCAGAATACCAGACAGCTGTGGAAGGGCAGCAAGGAGGCATTATACAATGCCATTATTTAAGAAAAGTATGTATTTTTTCTTTGTTTGGCCACTCGGCCTTCGCCCTCGTGACCAAACCACACCAACTGTGGGTAAATCCAGCATTACCCACACCCAGCGTGGGTTATTGCTATATTACAGCAAACATTCCATTTAGTCATCGTGAAGTCAAATAAAGTTTAATAACATCCTTGTGCTCTTCATTCTGTCTCTGCCACACAATAGCAGTCAAGCTGCTGAGCTGGTTTTGTAAAAAGGGTAGCACACTTCAGGTAAACTTTCATGTTGTACTGAGTCTACACTTTCCAGTTTTTTACAATTGTTGTTTCAACCAACTAAAGAATCTTCTGCCTTAATGTAAATGTTGATCTGTTTTATATAGCAAAGACTTACATGACCTTATAGGGAAGAGATAGATCCTTTAGAGGATGTGTCCTGTTTATATTATTCAGGTGAAATATCTCTTAGCTAGCTGTGACATGGAGTTGTGAACACCTGAATAATGCATGAATAACTCTTAATTCTCCTATGTCTGTATATAAGGGAAATTAATAAAAAATATATACCTTAAGCATCTTGGTTAGTGGCAGCATTGTTCTTTAGGTACCTACTCTTGGATCCAATAAGTTGGTTATGGTGATGGTCCTGTAGTAGAATCTGTTATAAAAGCAAACATTTTATGAGCTTTGGTTACAGAGTTGGTATTTCGTAGGTTCATTGGTGATTACTAACTAATGCCACAGAGCCTTTACATGACTAGCCGATAATAACCAGGATATGATAATAATATATCTTAATTCCACAGATATGGGATGGGGTAGTATCAGGGTAGTAGGTCTTTGGGTGTTGGAGCCCTGAGTCATTTTACAGACTGCCTCTGTTCATAAGGGACATGGGCAGTACCTCAGGAGTGAATTTATGGTTCCCCATCCATTTATGCAAATTCTTTTTGAAGAGAGTGAGGGACAGGCTTTGTTTTATGAAGATGGGAAGTTTATTCTATAGATGAGGTAGCATTTGGGATACAAATGTGTCTCTCTAGCAAGTTCTGTTAAAGTCACAAATAAGGTTCAGGTCCATGGAACATGTAACCCTTGTATAATTCTTCTCGTGAATATGTAACATTTTCATCAGGACAGGATCAGAAAATGCCTTGTAGGTCAGGCATGAGTACCTTCTTAATAAACGATATGAGATGAGTAAAGGGATAGGGCTTTTAGTCGATCTGCATAAGACATGTGTCTTATGCTTTGTATATTTTTAGTGAGAAACCTCTGGGGTCACTCCAGTCAGTGCAAGTACTTGGTTAAGTACATGCAGAAGGAAACATTGCACTCAATTATGGACCTGATGAGGGCAGAGTACAATGGCATTATGACTTCCTTTGATCTTGATGCCATGCCTTTACTTATAAGTTGAGCCACACAGAAGGATTTCTTCACTTCTGTAGCTACATGGTGGTCAACGTTTAGGTTACTATCTATTTGTGATCCTATGTCCCTCACCACTGGGTCTACTTTTAGGGTTGTGCTATCAATATTATAATTCGCAGGGATATCTGATTTACCAAACAGTATGATTGCATATTTTTTTACCATTTAGTCTCAGACCATGGTTTTGGCAGTAGCTGTTGTTGTCATTTTTAGACCTGCTTGTAGGATGTCAACATTGTTTGGGGATTCAGCTCCCAGCTTACACTCATCAGCAAACTTAGTGAGCCAGAGGCCCCCAACATTGGCCTTCACTTCAGGGAAGTATATGCCAAATAGGAGGAGTTCCAGCACGAAGTCCTGTGGGACACCACTAATAACAGTTTTCTTATCAGAAGTGGATTCACCTATCTGGACAACATGCATCCTGTCAGTGAACCAGTTGGCTATACATCTGATGACGTAGATATTTATGCCTAACTCAGTAAGTTTATCTATGATCCTAGAGTGGGGGATTGTGTTGAAAGTTTTGGTCAGGTCTCGATAAGTGGCATGTACTATTTTACTCTCATCCATTGCCCTGATGAGTTTCTCAAAGAAGTCCAACTGATTGAGCAGACAAGACCTCCCTTTGACAATGCCAAATTGGGTCTGGCCCAGTTTTTGGAGAGTTCCTATGTTATTATTGATTAGGTCCATAATAATTCTCTCCATGGCCTTGCAGATAAGACTGATCAAGGTTATGGGTCTGTAGTTCCCTGGGTCAGTTGATTGGCCCCATTGTGCAGAGGGACAATTGTTGCAGTCCTCCATTCCTCTGAGACAAAGAGACTAAAGAGGATTTCTAATGGCCCTGATAGATTCTGTTTTAAGCTATTTAAGAAGCACCCTGCAATGTTGTCAGGACCTAAGGAGGCTACATTTTGGCCTTAGCAAGCACAGTAAGGACCTGTTTCCTGATATGACTAGTAGGGGGATGAGTATGGATATTTCTCTGGGTGTGGTAGGAGGTGATAGAGAGGAGAACTTTGAACTGAACTTGTTAACCAGCAGGTTTGCTATAGTTTCATGCTAGGTGTAAGTGCTGCATTTCATGATTAACTCGGCACATTTCTGAGTATTTCCTCTGAGGTTACGAACATAATACAAAAAAAAAATTATGGTTATCTTTCACCTGAGAGGCTATCTTTGCCTCTTTGTTTGCTTTGACAGATTTGACTTACTCTCTGATTTGTTTGTTTAGACTAGTGGTGAGTGTCTTTTTGCACTGTTTTGTCTGTTCCTTCTTGGCTTTGGAGAGGATTGTTTTCCTTTTGTTGAATAGCCAATTTATTCTAGGGGTCTACCAGGATGGTTTATTTTTGTCTCTAATCATAGGTTTGACTCAAACAGGTACTGCCTTTTCTATGCAGTTATGAAGGTTCTATATTACAAGATTGAAACTTTACTTAATCGAATAAGTAAAGCTCGAACTTGTAATATTGAAACCGTAAATTGTCGACCAGCCAATTTAACCCAGGGAAACACTTCCCTTGGCCGTTATGTAGAGTATGCTCATTTATCCAATTTGGAGCGATCTTGGAGTTGGTATATTTAGGTGGGGGGGGGTTTGGGGGGCACAGCCTCCCACATCAGGGGGTATGGGGGGTAAAGTCCCCCACTTTATTTCGGATGTAAAGTTTTTTTTTTTTGATTCGGCCAAGGGAAGTGCTTCCCTTGGTTGAATCGGATGTTCAACAATTTTAACTGTTGATATTACAAGATCGAGCTTTAGTTATTTGATTAACTAAAGCTTCAATGTTGTAATATAGACGCATTATGAATTTGGCTGTACAGCTCAGAGTAGGCCTCAGTGTCATTCAGGTTTGGAGGGGCTTAGAAATTTAATAAGCTATCACTTAGTTTGAGGTAATTGGCCTTAGCAAAGTTCTTAAGAGGTTTGCAGTTTGATAGGGGTTATAGGTCAGTTTAATACTAAAGGAGATAATTTTGTGGTCAGTTCTTATTAGGGAGGAGTTAATGCATGGAAAGGAGTAGTATCCCCCCATGTTTGTGATTACTAGGATCTAGGATTTCCCCTACCTCTGATTCAAGCAAGATGTCTTCTATACGTCTATTAACTCAAAACCATATAAGGACATGATCTTCTTCTTTCAAAAGATAATACAAGCTGTTGGCAGCTGTCAGACTGTAAGCACAGCCTGCCTCAATTTGACAAAGGCATTTGACACCATCCTCCATGCTAGCATAATTAATGAACTACATGCATTCCAAATAGACCCCAGTGGGGTGAGATGAACAGCTAATGGTCTAAAACACAGAATATTCACAGTGAGCATGGCAGGTGCGTCTTCATAGAATATGAAGATGTCCAGTGGTGTTCTGAAGGGCTCATTGCTGGGAACAACCTTTTTTCAGGATTTACTTTTCTGACCTATAGTCTAAGAAACAAGAACTATAGCTAATCATGTTTGCAAATGACTGCAAACTGCAAGTCATTGTGCAATTCCCCTCTGACAAATAAGCTGTCCAGCAGGAATTTAGACTTATAAATACCTATAGTATGTTGCTTTCAGCATACAAACCATCTCTCTAGCATGTAACATTGATAATACTTAACTTCAAAATGAAAATAAAGTTACAGACCTAGGAACCTGGGTTGATAATTTCCTCTGATTTGATCACCAAGTAGCAATGACTGTAAGGAAATCATTCTACGTGAAGCAGCTGATCGTAAAGGGACTATAGTCCAGATCTGAATATGTTGTTGTCCTCTTGTGTTTAGCACTGATCAGAGCAGTCATAGAAAATAAAACCCTCTTATGGATGTACACCACCAGGCAGATCAAACAGCTGGAAAGTTACCAGAGATTGCTAGTAAAGTGGATCACAGGCTTAATATCCCTCAGCTACCAGAAATGGTCTAGAATCATTTATCCTCTTCTCTCTGTCTTACAGTCTCCTCAAAGGAAAGCCATACTTTGCCTTCCAAGCAATCAGGAACCCAGTAATACAGGACTTCTTATAGTTTCATAAAGCAAACAGTGCCACAAATACCAGTAAAGGGATCTAAACTTGCTTTAGCAGATAAAACAAGGCAGAGAGAGAATTATTATGCAGTGTTTTCCCTCATCTCCAGAATAGACTCCATCTGCATATAAAATCATTCAAATTGGACCTGGAATATTTTTTGAATATTCATAAATTTACCCCTGGATTGACTGGTCTAGCCCTCCTTGACAGAGGAAGCACAGTCTAGAGAGGGAACTGGCAAGACATGATGGTAGCAAGACTCAGTTGCATGAGCTTTCAATGATTCCTATCGAAACAGCTATTCCTGTCCTTTTATGTTAAGTACATTAAGTAATGTTCAGCTATGATAGGTGCCTCCATCCCCTAATACACAATAATCTTCTTCAGTTATGTTGGAAATATTTTTTCTTTAATACTAGTAAGACTGTTGATGTTTAACCAAAGCAATTTAATTCCACCGTACTTTGTTATTATTCACAAGTTTGGACTTTAAAATATCTGTTGACCAACAAGATCTGCAAGTCTATTTTTGGGAATTTTTTACAACTAGCTATCAATCACTTGCATATTATAATTAAGTCAGAGAATACCACACTGTAGGTTACAAGGTTTTGGATGATATCATAATTATATGGAAAGGAGGAAATGAATTGGTTAAACAGTTTATGGAATACATAAATGGTACCACCAGGTTTCTGGAATTTACATATGAGTATAATAAGGAAGAAATACATTATTTGGATGTTACTATTATGAAAGACTACAACAAAAATAGATATAAATCAAAAGTGTTCCGGAAAAAATGTTTCTCCAATTCATATCTACACTACCTAAGTGACCACCCACACTATACAAAAAGAAATATAGTCAAAGGGCATATGATAAGAGCCTCTAGAATGACCACTGAAGTTTGTGAGTTTTTTGATGAATTGGAGCTTATAAAAGGGATGTTTAAGGAAAGAGGATATCCTTTACAAATGTTAGAAAAAATTAAGATAGAAATAATTAGGAAACGGAACAATAGTTTTAAACCATTATTGGCCATGAAACAGTATGAACAGGGTTCATCCCATTCCACAAATAATAAAGATATAAGCATTAAATTAGGTGATGACCCTGGTAAGGACCATGGTATAAGATCAAGTAGCAGTTTAGTTAAAGAAATTCCTCGATTAATTTCAACCTACTATTCGGACATAGGGTGGTTAAAGAAGGGCATTAATGGGATTTGGAATATGCTTAAAATGATGCCGACAAGAACTAACATATTCCAAAGTCAGTTGAAATATACATTTAGAAGAAATAAAAATTTGAAGAATATCCTTGAGAAAAAGAAGGAACAGGAAAAAGAAGGGGCATCATCTAAGGTGGGCACATACAAATGTGGAAGATGTGCACAATGCCCATATATTGCCTGTACAAAGGAGATCAACATTCCCAGCATTAACTTTAACATCACGAGCCACACTTATACGAGTTGATATACTAAAGGGGTGGTCTATTTAGCTTATTGCCTATCATGTTGGGGTTACTACATAGGTAAGACAGGAAGAAATTTGAAATCACGTATATATGAACATATGAGAGATATTAGTAAAAAGAATGAGAATAATGCACTTTATAGGCATTCCACTATATGCAAAAATATGGATATAAAATTCTGGGTATTGGAGGTAGTAAAACAAAAAGAAAGGAGAGGAGATTGGGAAACCCTGTTGGAATATAGGGAGATGATTTGGCAGATAAGACTTGATGCTTGTGTACATCCCGGGATGAATGACCATATTTCAATAAAGCCTGCTTTAAAAATGATAGCATCTCAGTATGGTAGGAAATAGTATGGTCTATTACCTCAGCTTTTGGAATTTAGGTCACATTATATATAGTTGTGGCCTAGTATATATAATTGTATACTTATATATATATATATATATATATATATATATATATATATATATATATATATATATATATTTATGTGTTTTATAAATAATGTAAATAAATTTAATATAATTGGTACAATTGTTGTAAATATAATGTAAATATATTAATCAATATGTATATAATCAAATGAATCAACCATACACTGAATTAACATAGAATTTATTAAATATTTGGGTTACATAGGTACTTTTATATTCAATTATTTAAGTATATACATTTTTTATGCATATGTATCTTTTAGTTTATGCATTTATACATCCAATTTTTGTTACAAATTCTCTGGATGTATATTAATTTTTGTTATATGTATATCTCTGGTATTATATTATGACAGTAAGGTGGTTTCTTACATTACTTCTATGCCAGTAGATTTAAATAATTTGCATGAATATGCTTTAATATTGTAGGTTTTAGATAGGTCTATACGTACCTATATGTTAGATTATGTTGTACATATAAATAGGCATTTTTATATATCAATTTTTATATTTATATATTCAGTTTTATTATTATTTTCATATTTCATGCCCACATTCATTGAAAGTATTGTGTAGTACAGCATTTTAAATACGAGTTTTTATAGCAGTTCTTATATGGTTTTATTAACCATTGTTTTATTTATTTTTGTATATAATTCTGATTACTATGTATTTTAGTTATGAGTTGTATTTTATAAACTATTTATGTATTAGTAATGTTTAGATCCATTGTAGAGTAAGAGATACATATATTTACATAGACATTTCAACCTGTGGATGCTACGTTATGTGAAATACGGTGACTATGTAAATAGCAATTCTAGGATTGATTGCATTCATTTGGTAGACTAATTAAACAATTAATTAACAACCAATGGTGTATATAAACTGTAGGCTAGGTTAGTTGTATAGATTCTGAAGAAGTCTCACGTTATGAGACGAAAGCGCGCTCAATCTTGTTGTACAGTGTTCGTTTCTGTGTTGGAGTGGAAATAAACTGCTTGCTGCTTGGAATTCTTTTGGCCCGTTCGTTTGTTTTAAAAAATTGGAGGACAGCCTTTATTGTAACCTACAGCGTGGTATTCTCTGACAGGTTGTTGTTCGCAAGGGTAAGAGTACCCAGTTTGTGTGTATATTATAATTAAGTGACAACATACATCAATAACTATTTGAAAGCATACTTTAGGGAGCAATAGTTAATCTAACTTTAAAATATGTTTGCAATAAAGACATAGAGATAATGTCTGCAGTAACAGAAGATCTACTTAATTCTAAAAAAATGCTTAATTTGTATGGTCGCAATAAATAATATAATATAGTAATACAAAATACTTTAGTCTGGTGGCAGCTTGCCAGCAGGATAACTGCCAATTCAAAGAAAATCAAACATCTAACTAAATAGTAAATATGTACCCGAATAGCACCATGGTAGGGTTTTTGCTTACTTCTTACTTGAGGGAATATGTGCATAGGTGTGGCAATACAAATCTTCCATTCTACATAAAGGGAGCAGGTAATATGAACAGAATGGCTTACCTTCACTCTGTGCATACTGTCCAGTAAAAGAAAATAAGGCAGTGCACCTTAAAAATATACTCTAAACAATACTAAATTAATGGGAGATTCCTTTTATCTATGAAGCTCACAAAGAAATCTCTTATTCATACATATGCTCACAGAAAAAATGTAAAAGCAGTATGCACCTTTTTTGATCTTTCATGTCATTGTTTCATCAGAATGTATGGTAAACATCTTGTTATACCTTCACATAGCATTTTTTGCAATATTACAGTCATAGCTATCATAAATAAACATTGCATGCTTCCATTTATTTTCATTACGGGTGATATATAATTATTGATCTTGGGATGAGTAGGGCTAATCTCTAACCCAAAGGGATAGGTTAATTTGAGCTGAAAAAGGGAAACTGGTTTGGTTTAAAATGGCCTGCAAAGGGTGGCCCAGTACTTACCTAAGAACACAAGAACATCTAAATCTTAATACAGATCAACATCATTTCATACTCTGTATCTAATAAGAATATATATTGTGAGAGAATTGGTGACTTTGTACATTCATGTAAAATATAAAATATCTGGTGCCAATGCACATAGTCTAAATACAGCTGCACTCAAACAACTTATACTACAACAAAATTGCTTTCTGTATGGGTTTATAAAATTAAAAATATGCATTCTGTGTGAATAAAAGAAGAGAAGAAGCTTTTATGAATTTAGTTATTATCTCACACTAAGAGGTTCTCTGGTTCATTCCTTAGCTGAGGTTCCTTCTGTGTGGAGTCTGCCTGACCTCCTTGTGTTTGTGTGGGTTTTCTCTATCTGCTCCGACTTTCTTGCACATTTCCAAGACATGCAGGAAGTGTATTAGGCACTCTAAATTTGCCATGGGTGAGTGCACATTTGTGTGTGTGGTGTGGAAGAACAACCATAGCAGGGCTAGCCACCTATCAGTGAGAACAATGGGTCTAGATTATGCTCACTGTTGATGTGACACCCCCACCCCATGTATAAATATGGAAAAAAAGGAATTGCAATAATTTTAAATTAAAATATATATCAAACAGAAATACATGAACATTTGCACTGATGTTGATCTGAATAGTCACTAAAGTATACAGCTCTCTTGTGATCTTACACAACCATATTTTCCATTTCTATGTTGATACTATCTCCAGAATATTTACACAACCATCTTTTCCATTTCTATGTTGATACTATCTCCAGAATATTGACACAACCATCTTTTCCATTTCTATGTTGATACTATCTCCAGAATATTTACACAACCATCTTTTCCATTTCTGTGTTGATACTATCTCCAGAATATTTACACAACCATCTTTTCCATTTCTATGTTGATACTATCTCCAGAATATTTACACAACCATCTTTTCCATTTCTATGTTGATACTATTTTCAGAATATTTACACAACCATCTTTTCCATTTCTATGTTGATACTATCTCCAAAATATTTACACAACCATCTTTTCCATTTCTGTGTTGATACTATCTCCAGAATATTTACACAACCATCTTTTCCATTTCTATGTTGATACTATCTCCAGAATATTTACACAACCATCTTTTCCATTTCTATGTTGATACTATCTCCAGAATATTTACACAACCATCTTTTCCATTTCTATGTTGATACTATCTCCAGAATATTTACACAACCATCTTTTCCATTTCTATGTTGATACTATCTCCAGAATATTTACACAGCCATCTTTTCCATTTCTGTGTTGATATTATCTCCAGAATATTTACACAACCATCTTTTCCATTTCTGTGTTGATACTATCTCCAGAATATTTACACAACCATCTTTTCCATTTCTGTGTTGATACTATCTCCAGAATATTTACACAACCATCTTTTCCATTTCTATGTTGATACTATCTCCAGAATATTTACACAACCATCTTTTCCATTTCTATGTTGATACTATCTCCAGAATATTTACACAACCATCTTTTCCATTTCTATGTTGATGCTATCTCCAGAATATTTACACAACCATCTTTTCCATTTCTATGTTGATACTATCTCCAGAATATTTACACAACCATCTTTTCCATTTCTATGTTGATACTATCTCCAGAATATTTACACAACCATCTTTTCCATTTCTATGTTGATACTATTTCCAGAATATTTACACAACCATCTGTTCCATTTCTATGTTGATGCTATCTCCAGAATATTTACACAACCATCTTTTCCATTTCTATGTTGATACTATCTCCAGAATATTTACACAACCATAGTTTCCATTTCTATGTTGATACTATCTCCAGAATATTTACACAACCATCTTTTCCATTTCTGTGTTGATACTATCTCCAGAATATTTCTGAGTATTACTTTTATGCTATGCAATTATCATGCACTCTAATACAACAAATATTTCTCATTTCATTAGCACTGCTCAACATGTATACTTAACAGTGACATGTATATATAAAGTAACTATTTCTTTCTCCGGCACAACCCAATACCTGCTGTTTATTAAGTCTTGCTCAGCACATAATGACTGTACAAACCATACTATTTATAGTGTAATACACCAAATGTGCTCAGTCTCAGCCTATTGCTACACTCCTGAAGCAACATTGCAGGGAAATATTTTATTATATCCCACATATACACCCAATAACGCTTGATAACACTACTCCTACTCATACCCATGCTAGTTTCTGAGTTTGATAAATCAACCACATTTGTCAACTTATCTACAGATTATTTGCATTTCAAATAAATACTCGTACAGCTCAAAAATTATGAATACTTTACAGTATGAACACATGAATTTCCCTCTGAGTAAAACTAACTTGTGGAAAACATTCTGAACCTGAATGACACTGAGGCCTACTCTGAGCTGTACAGCTAAATTCATAACGCGTCTATATTACAACATTGAAGCTTTAGTTAATCAAATAACTAAAGCTCAATCTTGTAATATCAACAGTTAAAATTGTTGGACATCCGATTCAACCAAGGGAAGCACTTCCCTTGGCCGAATCAAACAAAAAAACTTTACATCCGAAATAAAGTGGGGGACTTCACCCCCCATACCCCCTGATGTGGGGGGCTGTGCCCCCCAAACCCACCTAAATATACCAACTCCGAGATCACTCCAAATTGGATAAATGAGCATACTCTACATAACGGCCAAGGGAAGTGTTTCCCTGGGTTAAATTGGCCGTTCAACAATTTACGGTTTCAATATTACAAGTTCGAGCTTTACTTATTTGATTAAGTAAAGTTTCGATCTTGTAATATAGAACCTTCATAACTGCATAGAAAAGGCAGTACCTGTTTGAGTCAAACCTATGATTAGAGACAAAAATAAACCATCCTGGTAGACCCCTAGAATAAATTGGCTATTCAACAAAAGGAAAACAATCCTCTCCAAAGCCAAGAAGGAACAGACAAAACAGTGCAAAAAGACACTCACCACTAGTCTAAACAAACAAATCAGAGACTAAGTCAAATCTGTCAAAGCAAACTAAGAGGCAAAGATAGCCTGTCAGGTGAAAGATAACCATAACATTTTTTTTTTTTAATTATGTTCGTAACCTCAGAGGAAATACTCAGCAATGTGCCGAGTTAATCATGAAATGCAGCACTTACACCTAGCATGAAACTATAGCAAACCTGCTGGTCAACAAGTTCAGTTCAAAGTTCTCCCCTCTATCACCTCCTACCACACCCAGAGAAATATCCATACTCATCCCCCTACCAGTCATATCAGGAAACAGGTCCTTACTGTGCTTGCTAAGGGCAAAATGTAGCCTCCTTAGGTCCTGACAACATTGCAGGGTGCTTCTTAAATGGCTTAAAACAGAATCTATCAGGGCCATTAGAAACCCTCTTTAATGTCTTTGTCTCAGAGGAATGGAGGACTGCAACAATTGTCCCTCTGCACAATAGGGCCCATCAACTGACCCAGGGAACTACAGACCCATAACCTTGATCAGTCTTATCTGCAAGGCCATGGAGAGAATTATTATGGACCTAATCAATAATAACATAGGAACTCTCCAAAAACTGGGCCAGACCCAATTTGGCGTTGTCAAAGGGAGGTCTTGTCTGCTCAATCAGTTGGACTTCTTTGAGAAACTCATCAAGGCAATGGATGAGAGTAAAATAGTACATGCCACTTATCGACACCTGACCAAAACTTTCAACACAATCCCCCACTCTAGGATCATAGATAAACTTACTGAGTTAGGCATAAATATCTACGTCATCAGATGTATAGCCAACTGATTCACTGACAGGACGCATGTTGTCCAGATAGGTGAATCCACTTCTGATAAGAAAACTGTTATTAGTGGTGTCCCACAGGACTTCGTGCTGGAACTCCTCCTATTTGGTATATACTTCTCTGAAATGAAGGCCAATGTTGGGGGCCTCTGGCTCACTAAGTTTGCTGATGAGTGTAAGCTGGGAGATGAATCCCCAAAGCCTTCTGTCACTGCACTAACTTATACATATATCTTTCTGCAAAGGTATAACATGTTTCTTAAATGGATAATCTTCTCCATAATATACATTTTTGGCTGTACTGGCATCAGCATTATCTGCATTTTGTATCTCTAATTGAAGGAGCTTTCTACATGTAAATCTCTAGCTTTGTTGTAAATGGTGGAGACTAAAAATAAAACAATAATTTGGGATAAGAAGGTAATTATCTATAGAATGGTTCTAGGCATCACTTTATACATTGTGTAAATCGAATTAAACTACACTGTATGTGGGTTTGTGGGTAGCCAGCTGTTTTACTTGACCTGCACTTTGGTCTTGCTTGAAAACCAGTTATTCACTGGTTGATCTACTCTTTACAGTTTTCATTTGTAAGGCTAAACTGCTAATTAATATATTTGGATGTGGATGCCCTACTATGGGGTTTAGTTTATCAGTAATTCTGTTAATATATTCATTTCCTTTAAATAAGATACTATTTGTCTTATAATACGGTACTGAAAATAGTGTCCAATTGGAAACTCTAAGTTATGGTACTGCATTCCTTTACATGCCATGGTTCACTTGTTATAATACCAGTAGGAAAGTTACTGTTTTATTTTCTGTGTATGTTTCTAAATGCTTCAGAAGCTGATTATAAACAAACTAGCTGTAAAACGGTAGCATTAGCCCTTTCAGAAAAATACTATTTAGCTTCTCTGTGATATTTTTACTATATTAAAAGCTATTTGAGGTTTCTTTGAAAGCTTTCCAATTAATCTGTTCATTAATAGCTACAAATTTTAAATTTTCTGAATGAATCTCTTGCATAATTCATTTCAATTGTTTTTCTAATGAGCATACAAAGACAAAATCCATTTCCCAAGCAACCATCAATTTTTCCTTCTTTCGTTTTACAACTATATCAGATATAATCAGAGTATAACTCTAATGTTATATATATATTTCCATGAATTAATTAATGTGCAGTTTTTCAGTCTTCTAGGGAAAAGTTGGAAATGAGTGCATTAAGCATACTGTGGAACTCGAGCAAAAATCTCATGCAAATTTGACATTAATTTGCCTGTAGGACACGTCCATCAGTAGGCAATCATAATCCTCCCTCATTAAAGGAAATGGTCTACTAAACAATTTTATTATTATGAACTGATACATTTTAGAATCAGATTCAGTTGTTTCATTTTCTGCAGAAACATTTAATTCTCATTTCCTCTTTATGTTCTTATGACAATGTTTTCTATTGGTGCTTTAACTCTTTATTTAGTTTTCCATGGATTTAATCCCATTTCAGCTAGGAGTTAATTTATAAAATGTCATTCTGGGCCATGTATAATGCCCCCCAAATAAGTATTATCGAGTAAAACTAAATAGAGGCAAACTAGAATACTGAACATGTAATAGAATGAACTGATTTCCCATTGATTTATGCCTGTCCTTTAAATCTTCATATTACAGTGTCAGTCCCAAATCATCTTCTGATTTCAATATGTTATCAAATACCCTTGCAGATCAGTCTTGTAATCTCATAATATAATAACAATGGTAAGACTTTTCTGAGGTCAACATATACACTAGGAAAACCTGGATACTAGCAGACATCTGAAAAACAAAAATCATATGCATATGGACACTGATATTTTTTTATCTGCTGTCTGATCCATCCTCTTTTAGGATAAATCAAAAAGTAAATGTAATTCCCATGATAATTCAAAATATTACAAGGAAGATCCTGCTGTATAAACCCTTAACTGTAACCATACCCTTAATGCAGAGCATCATCTATACTTTCGTTGTGAAATATACACAGGTGTGTCATAGCTAATGGTAAGGTCTTTCCTAAATTGCTTTGTAGATTTTAGAGACATTTATTCAAGTGTACACTGTCTTGTCTTAGAACAGGTAGAGAATCACTCAGATCTACAATAGAGATTTGCTTATCTGTCATCAGTTCAAATGGACTTGCCCTTGTTGACCTTAAACGGTGGGTCTCACTGCCATCAGGTGGGCCAATAAAATTGTTCCAGTCCTTAGCTGAGTACAAAATAATTTTTATTATTGATTTATTCAAAGGTTGCTTAACTTTTTCTACTACACCTGGTGTCTGTGTGTGATAAAGCATATCAAATCTTGTACACTGCAAAGAAATTTTCACAGTTCATGATTACCTACAGCTACAAAATGTATATCCTTATTTCTGTTAGTTATTTTTGGGATCCCATCATGAGAAGACTTGACTACATAGATCTTCTGCTGTTTTCCTAACAGAATCTGTATTCATGGAGATTGTTTCAACTTATTTTGTAAATTTGGTACATCAGCATCCCTTTTTGAAATAAGTCAATGGTCAATGAAATCTATTTGTACTCCCTTACAAAGGCCTTATGTTGGCTGCAAGTGACCATGATTGATGTTTTCTTCAATGGATTGTAGTACTATCACATAGTTATTTCCTATACCAGTTTCCAATTATTATACTCACCTCCTCCTGCCATATGTAGGCAAAATAAAAGTGTTTTCTTTTCTATTTAAGTTACTAGAGGAATGTATTTTCCTTTTATGATCTTTGAAAAATGCAATAGAATGTTCTAGCAAATGTCTTCCATGATTCAAAACTCATGTTCTTCAGCCTGTATTTTCTCTAACCCTAAGTCAGTCATCTTCATATTGCAAATCTTTTGTCACATTGTGCCCCCTTCATATGTAATTTCTTCCCTTAAACTGACAGCTTTTTTAACTAAATAATTTATTGTTTTGTTATTAACTGTCTCAAAAGTCTCTCCATTAATGTAGACATTTACTTTTTAAAATGGCAATAACTTCTGAATGAACTCAGATTTTTGTTGAAAATTGTCGTAAACTGACTGGTATAATGAATTGTTTCTGCATTTTTAAAACCTCTGCTGTGTAACCACATAAGTTAATATTGAATGACCTAAAAATGCATTATCTGAGTAGATATTTGTATCCCTTCCTGGGGGGGGGGGATCTATTGTGACATTGATATCTTTCAAATCTGCTTTTGTAATGATGAGTAAATTAGATGTTTGACTTTCATCACAATTCTCAGTAAAGGAAACCATAATGCACATAATGTCTTAAAATGCCCTTTTTAACCAGAATGTTCAAGCAGAACAATAATACATGAATCTCTTGTTATATGTACTTTTTTCACAAATTCGGTATATGGACTAACCCGCAAGTCACATTCAAGCATTTATCCTGAAAATTGAGCTAGAGAAAGAAAAAGTGGTTATAACTTTAACAGATGTCAGCTTATTTTGTAGTGATAAAGCCATTTTATCTTTCTTTGTAAACTATCATTTCTTCTCTACCTGATAGTAGAGATTGCCTTAAGAATGATAACATTAAATCCTAATAATATTTTGCTTTGTTACCACCTCAAATACTGCAGTTAGCTTTAATCTACACTCATCCACAGCCTTTTCTTCCTCTTCATTCATTTTATTAAAAATACTTAGTGAATTTTCCTTTTTCTTTTACCTGTCATTTGAGTGGTACTGCTGAGATGCAGTTATTGCCTGCATTTATTTGCAAAGTGAGAGTTTCCCTGTCTGACATACATCAAACTTTGTGCCAGTGCATTTTTATTGGTTGGTACTTGTAAATATGAACTCAGAAATCTACAACACAAAGATATCCATCCTAAAACACTACAACACGAAGATATCCATCCTAAAACACTACAACACGAATATATCGTTAAGCCTTTTATTAGTGTTGTATACGTGTTCGTGTTGGAATAAACTACATTGTGCATATACCCTTGTGGAGCGGTGGTTCTTCAGTTCAGTTCTCTTTTGGTGGTTATGAACTCAGAAATACTCTTTCTGAATCAAAAATCTATCCTTGTTTGTTCAATACTATTATTAGAAAAAATATAATTTCGGTTTAAGCAGACTAAGCTTTTTGATGGTTTAGCTTTACATTACTTGACTCATTTACCTAAAGCAAGTTTACCAAAACCATTTTATCCTATTCTGTACTTTTATTTTGCACTACAACATTGATCTTAGGAAAATACTGCCTACCTGTGCTGTTTTCACTCATCTCTTCCAGGAAAGTGATAATTTGGCGATTAATGCAAAACACAATTTAATTTTTGTTTTTTTTACACACTTTTGTCAACATTCTTTCACTCTTGCTAT
Source organism: Protopterus annectens (assembly GCF_019279795.1). Lineage (NCBI taxonomy): Eukaryota > Metazoa > Chordata > Ceratodontiformes > Protopteridae > Protopterus > Protopterus annectens. The sequence goes on from NC_056735.1 coordinate 1,834,067,056, forward strand.
ATACTGTACATGTGGGTTTTAATACTGCAGAACTGGAATGGATGCATGGCAGGCCATAAGGTACATTGTTGACTGAAACACTGTATTAAAACATCATTGTCAAAACAGATAATTGGCTCTAAGCATATAGCAAGATATAACACCAGGCTAATGTAATATTTGATTTCTTTCTTTTTATCTGAGATATTTAACTGCTAAGCAAGGTCTGCCAACCATATTAATAAGCTTAATTTCAAGCAATCTGTCAGCATACTCTGTTTGACAGTCATGAGGCTCATCACAAACGAGGATGAAAGAGCATACAGAGAGGATGTGGCATCTCTGATCAGTTGGTACGAGGGGAACAACACTGACCTGAATGTAAGTAAGACCAAAGAGATTAGCATCGACTTTAGGAAAAGGAGAACAAACCACCCAGTCTTCAGGATCAATGGTGAGAGTGTGGAGAGGGTTAAGAGTACGAAAGTCCTGGGTGTACACATATCAGATGATCTCTCGTGCTCAGGGAAACTCCAGCCAACTGGTCAAGAAAGCGCACCAATGCATCTACTTTTAAAGAAGGCTGAAAAAAGCTAAGCTTCCTCCTCACATTCTCTCCATCTTCTATAGAGTGCAGCAGAGAGCATCCTCACCTACAACTTCACAGTGTGCTTTGGAAGCTGCACAGTTATAAAAAGGAAGGCACTACAGAGAGTGCTGAGGGTTGCAGAGAAGGTAACAGATTCCAGTCTTCCATCGATACAACATCTTTATTCTGCAAGAAGCATCCAAAAGGCCATCAAAATAATATGGGACAACACACATCCTGTGCATGGACTGTTTAAGCATCTGGCATTGGGCAGAAGATATCGCAGCATTCTCTGCAGGACTACAAGATTCGGTAACAGTTTCTACCCTACAATGATAAGACTTCTGAACTCGGGCAATAGTCCCAGGGTCTGGACACATAATAAGTCAATTTTTATTTATTTGTGCAATATATATTTACATTTATTCCAAGTAAGTGGAATATTTATGTATTATATCCATAGTCAGTATTAGTTAACTCACTCAAGTACAATATTAGACAAATAATTTAGGCATTTCAATCTGTAGTGTGTTTTGTTTTACTTTAAATAGGGTAGTTAATTTAACTTAGGGGAGGGTATTCTTTTCGTATATGAGCGTTGGTAAATGTCTCTACTCTTTCTTGTGTGTATTGTGAATAATATTGTATTTATTAGTTATGTTTATTCCTCTACTTGTATTCATTGTTTAACTTTCCTTTGTAATCTCAAGAATTGAGCTGATGCACAAAATTTTGTTTAGGCTACACATGTGTAGTTCTACATGACAATAAAGTTTACTTTGACTTTGACTTTGCATATCTTAGTACGATTAAACCTCAGGAAGTCAATATTTTTGAAAGGCTTGTAAATTGACTCCTATGTATTTTATTGGGAGATTGTACATATAGATAACATCTACTGGCTTGATTCTGATGACCATTAATTTTGGCCATAAGATGTGACTGGTAATCAGAAGAATTATATCTCAGCTTTGACATCCGTGAGATGCCTATCAGTATCCGTAGTTTAGCTTTACCATTCACTTCCTACACGGCTTCCTTAAAATCCATATATTAGGATTTCTTGCAAAGTAGCAATAACATTTGTTAATTGGGTACTTATGTATTATTGCAACCAGATTTTGAACAGGATAAATGGCTGTTTTCCAAGCCGTAGTCCTGATGATCAAAGTAGTAAATGTTTGTAATGATGACAATATAACAGTCCTTACCGCATCTTTCTACCTTTCTGTATAATTAATAAATATATCATTTTCCTGTTTTTCTTGAGGGTAGTTGAGCAGACAAAGATGGAACCCTGAGTGTCTTAACCCCAAACAAGTTTTACTCACTCATCGCTGGTACATGTTTGACCCAACAACTTATCAGTTCGACAGAGTTTTACATTTCTGTACAGAGAACACAGTCATCAGTTCCTAAACCTGATAGTGAAATCTGTCATCCTAACCATGCCTTTCAAGCATGCACAACCTGAAGTGTGCCTTTGGTATTGTATTGTCACACGTACGACCTGCATTTTTGGCCCAAACAATGGAGGACATCAGTCAGCATAGGAATGAAAAATCCTTCAGGTTCCTATTTCATATCCTTCATGACATTTATGTCAGTGGCAGTGCAAACATTTTATTTCACCAACTAAGTCTCTAATGGCACTGTTTAAAAATTGCTCTCTGGTTTGAGGCATTTCTCTCATGCCGTTTTTGGCTCTGTGTGGAATTCCGTAAGAAAGCAGGTGGCACGTTTCCTAACAACATACCATCGCGGCAAAACTATATCAGGTTCTGATCAACCACAAAAAACATCAGTTTGGCTAAAGACATTTACAGAAGACATTTTGACATGCTTTATACTTAAGGCACATGTATATACTGAAATCGCCTGCTAGAATTAGAATATCAGGTAGTGAATCTGATTGTGATAATATGTAAGTACCCAAAATTGTTATAAAACTTCTACTGTAGTTCATGCTTCTGAATTGCATTAGTAAACAGTATTGGTCGAATTATTTTTCACTATTTGGAGAAGAATGATGCAATTTGTCGATGCCTTGATAGCCATAGTTGATAAGGTACTAAAGTGCTAAAAGACTGAATCTTCTGCACATTAAAATTGGCCATTTTATTTTCTGGTGAATGCTGAAAATTCCCTGAGTATGATTTCAGTGCACACACAATGAATACTGTACCCATAAATTTAGTATTAAAGAAGAACTGGATGCATGGAGCTTCCTTAAGTTGTAAATACCACAATGTGCATGCACAGCTCTAGACAGGTCTGTAGAAGCTTAGTCCCCATTGGTTATAAAGTCCTTCTACTTTAGAATGACATTAACACAACAGCACATGAAATGCAACAGAAGTAGAAGAAGAAATGAAAGTGAAACAAGATAAAGAAGGGTGATATACCATACTCAGTATAAAAATAGTCTCTTCTTTTGGTTTCCATCCCTTTCTTCCTTTTTTTAGACTGGTACTGATAAGACATTTTTTATACATCCTAATCATTAAGTCAATCTATTCTTTATATACGTACCTACAGGACTGGGTATATTAGAGTGCTAAAACAGAGACATAGACACTCATAACAAAGTGAAAATTATGATTACAAAACATCACCCAAGGATCACCCAAGGGATTGCAGAAGCACTCATAGTTACACATTATAAAGGTTCACAGACATGCCAACAACTGTCACAGCTGAGGATCACAAATAAAAAAAAATCTGAATATAGAAGACTTCAGCCTAGACTTGGAGATCTCCAGGAGTCTGAAGACACCTAAGCAGAACACTCATGAAGTTTGGTAGGACATCAAAGGTGTTTTTAAATAAACAGGACCTCATGTACAGACTTAACCACTATCATGCAAACTTTAAAGTATATTTATTACTCAACAGGGAGCTAATTCAGTCATAGAATAAGACTGATACTGCTATGCCTAGATATGTCCATAAGGAGCCTGGCTGCTAAATTCTGCACTTACTCTAACCAGTGAGGATCAGTGATTGAAAGCCTCAGGTAAAAAAATTACAATAGTCAAGAGATGTCCTAAGCCTCAATGATCATAACTAAGCCATCTGATGGAATAAATCCTCAGCGGGAGTGATATTCCTCAGTGGATGACAACAGGACCAGGCAAGGGCTGGCATCTAGTTGTGAAATGACAGCAGATCATTCTGGATCCCACTGAGACTATGCAGAATAGCCACAAGTTCCAGCATATCACCACCCCATAAACAGTATGGGGAATACAAACAGGAGCAGTAGGCAGCCAGAAAGTGTGCACGTCTTTGCATGTCTAAAACCCTTCGTGAGTGTTAATTTAGGTATGCTATTTGCTGCAGTATTCAAAGTATGAGTTATCCCAGGATTTTCAGCAAGCATTAAAGCTGATTAAAAAAATCCACAGTATTCTTTTCAGTTTTATTGCAGAAGCATCTACTGGGAACTCCATGACAACTGTAACTTGCAAAATTATTATTTTATTCTATGCTGGAGTAGACCACTGATTCAAGTGGACATTATTTATACATCTATAATTTTAATGTGGAGAATAACGCATATAATAAACATGAAGTAGCCATAAATTAATAACCTATGAGTTTTTAAACATTAATACTGTGAGTTTAACATGGTGGTTAGCATGTAAAGTCACTTGAAATCTGTAAAATGTGTGGTTTTAAGCATCTTACTGTGGGTCTGACATATAGGGGGATACATAAATTAGTCCAAGAAAGCAGTAGACATGTTAAGTACCAGATAATGCAGAAGAAAAATATTACTCAGACACTGAAAATGGCATTAATGCAATGCCACCTGTAGAGTAGCCAAAAGGGCTTTAGATAAGCAAATTACTTAATAAAATTGTATGATCAAGTGCACTTCAGTTTTCACAATGCAGTTGCTTAATTAGTATGTATACATGTCTGAGGGGGTAAGTCTTACCCAAAAGAGAGAAGAGTACACTAAGTACAAGTGAGATACTGTGCTTGTTAGAGGGTTATTAGGTAATATACATTTGCCTGGTGCATTTGCACTTCTGGAGATAAGCTTTCTTTGAAGTTTGTTCAAAACTCTGAATATTTGCTGATCTTTCAGGCAGCTAGGAACAGATTCTTGCAGGCTTACTCCTATATCCAGGAAATTGTAGTCATTGTCACTGTTTTCTCTCTGTTAGAGGAAATGGAGCTTCAGCATGTATGTGTTTTATTTTATTTATTTATTTTTTTTGTCTGTAGCGGTTGTCTTTCTCCTATTATTGGGAAGGAATGTAGATGAAGCAGATTAAACAGAAGGGAGCCATGGATTAGTTCTGTTCTCCACTGGATTTTCAACCAGTTAGTATGTTAAGCAGTGAAAATGACATGAGTTATTTTATACTGATTGTAGTGTGTGAATAAATTTTTGAATCTGCAGCAATAACTGGTAAACCATACCTAGCTGGGATCACAGACTACCTTTTTCAGTTGTCATCCCACATGCTGGAAAAAGAGGCAAAGAGATTTTCTATGGCCAAAATGACAAGTTATGAATTTTTGATTTGTTTTATCTATAAAAGATTTGGAAGACTACATTCTTGTCTGTGGGGCTGGTGGTTGTTGTCATTAGTGTGCTGGAACTGTTGCTACATTTTGTTTAGTTCTGAACATTATACAGTTGGTTTTACATTATTTTAGCATTAGTTTTATGAGTTGCTATCTCTGGGAAACTATATTAAAGCCATCTTCAAATGTCTTTTTCATTTTGACCTGAAGTGACTTGATCTATAAATTACTATTTTGTCAGTTTAATTTATTAAAGTCAGATGTAGAAGGTCTAGAGTATGTTTGCTAATGAATATAGAAAATATGACAGGGGCAAGCACTGATCTTTGGGGGGGGGGGGGGATCTGTTCCAGAGTATTGTGAAAACTGACTGAGAAGTATCTGTTCTGATTTTGAATGCCTTTGGTGGAGTTTTATGCTAAGTATAATAGAAACTGAGAGAGTATTATCCATCCTGACTTTGAATAGAATGTGGCAGAGGTAGTCTTTAAATTACAAATAGACTTTAGTACAGGGTCTAGAACTTGTGAGGGTATCATCTACTATGTAGTGATCTGTGCAACTAAATACTTTTATTAGGCCTTAAACACTGTACCAGTATGGTTTTCTTGCTCTGTGTTTGTCTGCTTATTTATATATTTATTCATTTCCTTTATTACTGGGCATATCTGACTGGACAAAGCCCATTTTCAGAGGAGGCCTGGGGAGAAAATCTTGATATTGCACACATTTGACTAAGCTAGGAGTAAAATATATATTAGAATACTCAGGATTATATAACTTAACATGTGATTTCCTTGTTACATACAACACACAGCATGTATAGCATGTTAATCAAAGATACATCTACAGAACATAGTATATAGAAGCATGTACAACACACATCATTAGAAAATCCTGGATTATTTTACAGCATATGTACATACATCCATGTAATATCAGCACACAAACTGCAAATAAGGCATATGTATATTTTATCCAAACAGTTAAATGCACTTGAGACTCATAACCAGTTGATTACTATAAGAAATGTGTAAGAATTTAGTGACATTTGTTTGACTTAATTGCATGAGATGAGGAATTAGTGATGTGGTTGATACAAGGGCAGTACTGTTGTACTGATATGGATGCCTTCATTGGAATTATAAATTATAGATGGGTTAAAATTTTGAATAAGGAGGGAGTCTTGGTAATGGGCTGTTACAAGTACAGAACCATTTGCTCGAGAGGCACATCTTCAAAGAGATTTTAAATTGTAGACAAGTGAAGATATTTATGATATATGCTGCGATCATGTCCCACAGTTTCACAACACATACAAAATACAGTCACTATGATGGTTTAGTGAATACAGTTCTCTGGTGGGTACATGTATCAGTTTGATAACTTGCTGAATACAGAGCATCTGTCTAGGGTAAAGAGGATTTTGTGGGTAGTCTTAATTTGAAAGAAGGCTTGTAGGTTCTATAGCTTCAGCCAATTAAGGGAGTAAAGCTCAACCCAGTGATGTATTTGGTTAATGTGGTCTCTTGCAACCATTGCAATTTTATTATATTTATTAATAATTGTTTTCCATAAAATATCATCTGTTAGGAGTACAATAATTGTGCTCCATTCCCATTACAACCACAGTTTATGCTGTTTTCTAGAAAGTAAGGAGTGTGTGTTTTAATGAGGCCAGCTAGATGAGTGTAAAAAAGTGAAGAAGTGTGAACTAGGTTTAACATTTGTTGAGAGACATTTTACAATGGCAGTTTTCAAAAATGAAGACATGTTATTATGGCAAAAGTAAAGATTATAGTTTTAGTACATTCTCTGTAGAATTTTAACTAGAACTACAGATTGTCAATGCTTTTTGAAATGTATAGAAAAATGAAAGATCCAGCTTATTTAGCTTTAATTCATTTAATGTGAAGGGACGACATTGAGGGGGTGATGGCATTTGGGATGAGGGGATTCCAGTGAGGAGTGGGGATATAGGAAGGCTTGAGAAATCTTTATGAAAGACATTGGCAGTTAGACAATCATTTAGGCTGAGCTGTGGGGGTATTATTTGTTGTAGATGGGCCTTTAGCTCAGTCTGGTAGCAGAATTACTTGCCTTCAGAAGTGTCTTGGGTGGCTTATTAGAGTCCGTTGTTGGCATTTTGAATGTGAGGCTTTTTATCTACAAACTAACTCTTTTGGCTTGCTAAAGGAAGGGACATATTAATCTCAGATTTGAAGGCTGTTTGTTGTCTTTTTTTCCATGATGTCTACACTTTATCAATAAGTCTAAATAGGTCTTTAAGAGCTTTATTTATCCATTTGTTTTCTTTGTGTTACTTCAGTTGTCACAGTGGAAAATAATTTATTTTGGAATGTTATATGACATGATAGTTAGATACCAGCTTCGCAGTCCCCACGCAAATAAGTACTGTATTTTGGTTTATTGCTGTTTGGTGGTTGTTTAGTGAGGTGAAGCATTTTAGCGATTTGGACCTGAAGGATGATTGTTATGTTTTTAGCAGGTTGACTATTTTGAATATTATGGGCAGTGATCATTTATGGTGGGAGGATTGAATGTTAGCTGAGGAAATATAATTGGGGTGGAAGGAAATAATAAGATTCAAAACAGAGTGATTTCCCAGTATGAGGTTGGGCCTGGTTGGTTTCATGATTAGCTGGAACAGGTCTAGGTCTGACAGAAATGTATTGATATTGTTTTTGTGCAGACCTACAAGACAGAATTTAAAATCACACAGAATCACTACATGTTTATTAAGGTGGGTTGCCTGTGAATTATTTTATTAGAGCTTTTAGAATTCATCTGAGGTAGAAGGTAGTTGAAGACATGATATGGCTAGGTGTAAGAAGTCTTTTTTATTTAGATAATGTTTGGATATACAGATTATCTGCTTGCTGCTAGTTAACTAAAGGTGTGTTTTATAAAAAAATAAATCACATCTATTTTTAACCCTGGATGGGTACTGAATGTGTTTTTATAACCTGAAAACAAGGTGCTAGCAATTTAATTTTTACCCAGAATTATTTCACTGCTACTATGTCTAAAGAGTAGGTTTGTAGAAAGGTGTCAGTATGCTTGGATTTGTCTTTCATGTTACTTTCATTAAAAATGTAGCATGGCAGAGCAGGGGTTGTTTGTTCAGAAGGAGGACATTTTTTAAGCAGGTCCTGGGCTTGTTTCAATCTTTGTTTTACTAGTAGAGCATATATTACTAGGCTTAGATTATAGAGGAAGTCAGGCCATTTAATTGATTAGTACTATGTTTTGTTTTTGTGGGAATTCGCCCACTGCTAAAATAGTATATATGTTCATAATTGGTGAATGTATCACAGTTCTTGCTTGCATCTATGATAGGGTATGTTTAGACAGTTGTTATTGCTTAAGTATGCATTGGTCAGTGCTAATATAAGACAGGCTGTTATGTTATAACCTCTCTGACTTCCAAGATATTTTGGAAGATATTCTATAGGGAAAATGAAGAAGGGGGTGTAAAGAGAAAAAATAGCTGAGAGGAAAAAATTATAAAAATACACCAAGTCCTGAAAATGAGTTCAAATGTATGCATGAGTCTGATAAAAAAAAAACTTATAACAACTGTGTTTTTTGAACATATATCCAATGCATATTTGATTCTGAATATGTCCTGCTATTTGAAAGTCTAGACTTTTCATAAGGGGTGTTAATAAGACAAAAATTATGACAGAATTACTTACATACCTTTTTCACAAATTGCAAACTGTGAGAGGTTTCACAACATAAGAATAGCAGAGAAGTGATGTCTGTGCACTAACAGACATTAGAACAGATAGGCAGACAGAGAAGATAGAGAAGTGCATGATGGTAGGACTGAGGGAAGGTAAAATACAAGGTCTGAGTGGCATAACCCCCAAGAGCTGTGCAAGTAATGTTGTTCATTCCCCTTATAAAATTCTTTAATTGATCCTGCATCTGATAAATGGCAGCATAGGTCTATAACCCACAGATCCAGTCAATCCAATCTTATCCAGATCTGCAACTGATTCATGCTGAAGATGACAGGGGAACTCCAGTGAGTCTCACTTTTAACAAAGCCTTTGATTTTGTCCCATCAGAATAGCTAACTTGTAATTCCACTGAATGGGAGTCGGAATCAGAACACTTAAGTGGAATGATCAATAGTTAAATGAAAGGAAGCAGAAGGTAGAGGATGGGGGAGAACAAATTATAAGCAAGCATAGAGATGGTGTATGAAGTTCTGCATGTATAGATCTTGGAATTGATACTTTCTAAGACATCTTTGAGTGTGATCACCATTGGTTCTGAGATTATAATGAATCTCTTTATGGATGATGCTAACATTTCAAAGACTGGTATATAGTGCAGGTAAAACCCTACCTAAAGAAGGACCTTAAGAGACTAAGCAGTGGGTTAAAATGTAGAAACTGAAGTTCAAAGTTGCAAATTGTAAAATTTAGACACAGGAACTCCAGAAAAAAATAACATTTTGTAGGATAACAAATAAAGCATCATCAAAGACTGGGTCATCCTACTCAGTTAAAAAATTAACCATCAAGTCCAGAATGATTAGCCTATGACAGAAGACAAGAAGATGATTTGATTTATCCAGAGAAGAATTGAGTTCTAGACATAGTAAAGTAATCTCTCCTCTCTACTGATCACTGATCAGGCCACAGCTAAAATATTCTGTGTGGCTCTTCTATCTATTCAAGAGAAATGAGATAATGTCAGATGAGAGATGACGAAAATTCTCAAGAATGGCTTGGGAATCGTAAGAGGAAATAAACAAAGATAGGCATATGGAACTGGAGACTTCCTAATGAAACTCTGACTGCATTGTCATTGAGTCGCAAAACATTGATCACAGTCCATTGGAATTATCTCTCTGATCCATAGTCAAAATTGCAAAAAATGATGAAAAACATATTTTGAAGGGGGAGGGCAAGCTCCCTGCTAATCCATACCCATTCTACACACACATGTATATATCGGGTCTATATTGCAACATCAAATGCTAAAAACAGTGAACGATGTTACATCGATACATTTTCAGCAAAAGCTGAAAATGGCGAATCCACAGAACAGCGATTTCTTTCCTAGGGAAAGAAATCTCTGTTCCAACCCCTGCAAAAAAAAAAAAAAAACATTACACACATCCAAACACATACACACATACCCAATCTTAATTATACCCCCCAAAAAACAGTAAACAACTAAATACACATATGCACATAACCCAACCATACATTTAACGAAAAAAAAAAACAGTAAACATTTTAAACCATATGCACTTACCTTAATCCACACCCTAACCCTAAGGTCAGTAACTCTCGCACATTTGCATAAACAGCTCCAAACACATACACACTTACCTTAACCTTAATTCTACCCCCCCAAAACAAAAGTAAACAACTGAAAACACATACACACGTAACTCAACCATACATCTAACACAAAATATAAAACAGTAAACACTTTCATACATATGCACTTACCTTAACCCGCACCCTAACCCTAAGGTCAGTAACTGCTGCACAATCACGCTTGGGAGCTATACCGGACAAGGGACTCATACTACACTTCAGAACATGGCAAAACAACGAAGCAGTCAAGTGACTTCTTTCCCAGGGAAAGAATTCGCTGAACAGTCGCTTTGCTGTTTTACCTTTTTGCTCTACATGTGTCGACGAAAACACATTCAACATAATGCATTTTCGTTGTACTCATAGGAATCCATATATATCTATATCTATGTGCGTGTGTGTGTGTGTGTGTGTGTGTGTGTGTGTGTGTGTGTGTGTGTGTGTGTGTGTGTGTGTGTGTGTGTATATATATATATATATCAAATATGACATCACAGCAAAATCTGCGTAAAAAGTAAAATCAAAAACAGTGCTGTACCACAGTCTTCTTTGCATAAACCCTGCAACTGAGCATAAGTGATTGACATCTGGGATGACACTCACGAGTATGGAGAAGCCTGGTACCCAGAAACTGGATTAGTTTATGTGAAAGGAATGGAAGATCAGCAAGACATAATATGACTAGATTAAATACTTTAGGGGCAAAATGAGGTAATGGACCTGACCAATCCTGAAGGAGGGTTCTGAATTTCAGAATGATGGTACCAACTTCATATAGGAATGTCTTCATGGAAATGATGATGGAAGAATGGAATATGCTGGACTGAGGGCCCAGTGAAGATGTGAAAAAGGCATGGTATAAACATTGGAGAGGAGGTGAAGTATGTGGGTAACAGCTGGGTGAGAGTTGTGTCAACAAGTCAGACCAGAAGGGCAAAGCTGTCTCTTTCTGCTAGCACTCATGTGTAATATAATATAATATAATCCCATTTGATCTCATTTTTTAAATATTTTGATTAATGAACAGAATATAAAAATTAGGGTATTAGGGTATGAGACAATGGGCCAGATTCAGGAAGCCTCCGTGTAAGAGTTATAACTCTTACACGGAGGCTGCAGTGAAACTGTGTGATGTCAGCATGTCATGCATATGCATGAGGTGCATAAGGCATGCTGAATCACACTAGTAACTCTTACACGGTCCGTGTAAGAGAGTAGGGGGCGTGTCTGTAGGCTAAGCCCTGCAAGCGGACACGCCCCCGGAAGACTAGAATGGCTGAAAGTAAACAGCCACGAGAGAGGCCATGGAAATGTGCATAAACACACTACACAGCACATGCCCCGATAGACCATCACTGTATAAAGTGAAGAGATGTAATAAAATTAAATTAAAACCTTTTTTTTTTTTTTAAAACCCCGTAAATGTTTGCTACTGTGTGCTCGCAGCGCGGGTGTGCTACTAGCGCAATCACAGTTAGTAATCAGTGGAAAAGGATATAAGAACTAAATATGCAAAGTAAGCCAAGAAGTAATAGCTTAGCGGTAGAGTTGCCGGCCTAAGAGTAGGCAGGCAGGGTTCGAGCCCCACAACAACCTTTTTTTTTTTTTTTTGTAAATAAGCACTAAAAGCCCCTGACAGTATTGTACACATGTAAATGTATTCCCTTTTGTAAAATGGAATGAAACGGAGCATATATTCTGAAGTAACACAATAACAAAAATAGTCAGAAATGTACTGATAGGTAAGCTGCTGTGAGACGGAGTGCCCGTAGCTGAGTAGTGTTTAAAAAGCTGTAAACTGCGTGCCTGTTGCTAGGCATCGGTTTAACAGAGTGAAACTGTTTGCAACTAGCTGTGCTTAGCTGAACATGTGTGTCACTAGCCAATTAAGGTTTATCCCAGTGCACACCGTTTGCGCGCCCCACAAGCTAACTGCCAGTGCAAGCGTTAGCTCCGCGCAAACGAGCGCAGACCTGGTTTTAAGTGCTTAAAAGTGCTTTTGGCATGTTTGATTGACAGGTCTCAACTCATTTCTGTCAGAAAAATCAAAAAACAGTTGCCAGATTCGAACCCAGGATACCATGCACTAGAGTCAAGGTACTAAACCACTAAGCCATGACAGCAATACCTAGAAATGCAGAAATAGCATATATATGGGATAAAATCCAGAATGGAGCATGCTAAAGCATTTTCAATGAAGTAGATACAATTCCAAAACGGCCAATCAGAGAAATGTGCGGGAAAATCGGCATATATAAGCCCCATAGGCGGGAATACACAGCAGAAATGATTGTAGATCAGAGCTGCAGTCAGAATGAGTGGAGTAGGTGAGGGACGTTGCTTTCGAGCACAGCGTTGGGGCGTTGAGGAGTCCAGATACATGGTCTGGCTCCTTGTCCACCATCACGAGGCCCAACTCATGCAGGGCCAGGTCTCATGGGGAGCATATAGGGCAGAGGCATGGGACCAGTTGGCTCGTGATCTGACCAGTGCTACTGGCATTCCACGCACTGGTGAGCAGGTCCGTCACCACCATGCGGACTTGAAACGATGCAAGCAAGACCAGTTGTCCGAATGGATCCAGGAGGCCCGGGATATGCCCAACGCCCACTACTGAGTAAGTTACATTTTACTTATGTATGTAAGGATTTCAACTAGCTGATACCATGGAGATGTGTAGTCCAATATTACTTCTTTTGTATTACAGCTGCAGGTGTCCGCTCACGAATCGCGAGATGCATGCCCGTAGGCTGGTGCGGATGCGCCACCGTGCAGGTTAGTAACCCCACCCAGTACTTGTAAATAAATATTATACTGTAGCATGTATCAGAACACTGCAGTGTGTTGATTAAAAGTAATATAATGTGCAAGCAAGATTTGAAAGTCTGCAGGTATGGCTGCAACAAGTTCATCAGTATGCAAGTGTAACTGGAAATATAATTGATAGAATTAAACAGTGCTGTCATACAGATGTCCCACCATTAATTAAATATAGTGTAACCTGCAGTAGTCTCAAGAGTACAGCTTCAGAATCTGAGGTAGTCACATGTGAGATATATCCCTGTTGAAATGCTGAATCATGACAGAAGTGAGGCTGTTGGAAAGTGTTTGAATCACCACTAGTCTAACATGTGAACAAAGCCTAGAAGTAGCAACCTGAACTGTGAATTTGCAGGAAGTGTGAGACTGACAGAAAGGGTCATGTATGAATAAATAAAGTAGTAATAACCCCGAATATATTAGCCCCAGTGTGTTTCTACAGAACTAAATGCATGTGGGAAGTACAACTTAATATACCAAACTGATTTCAGTGTGTCAGAATCTGGAATGTCTAGCCAAATGCTGTATATGGTGATCACAGTAAACAATTTGCAGATAGAATGAATGATTATCTGACAGACTAAACAGCCATAGTTGTCCCCTGTCCTGTCATCAAAGTGTAGCAGGATGATGTATCTGATCAGATTCAAAATAAGTAGGATAGTGATGTATTTGTAACAGGTGTAGCTTGACAGTCAAATAAAATTTATTTTGAAACATCAGCCTCAACTTAATTGTGTACCTATTATAAATGTAAATCAATGTGTAACATATGAATGTGTCATCACTTTCTATCTCCGCCCAACCCTATAATTCCATATAACAACACCCACTAAATAATGGTATGTGAACATTTCATTAATCATGGACATTTGTCCGTTTTAAAAATATATGCATGTCTGTTCGTGCATGTGCCCTGTTCATACCTGCAAATCTGATGGCCTGTTGCCATTAATCAACCCTGCATGTTGTTTGACTGTGTATTTCTGTTCAAATAATGCATGTGATATTGATATGCCCCTTGTTCAATGGTGTTAATATCTGGGTGTTTGTTTGATGGGAATACCAATGCATGCTGTTACAACTAATCTGAATGGAATACAATGCCACTAACCCAAACTAACATAACTACTCACAAACCTAGAACGCTTGGGAAGGCAGGTCCCAGCGGACCCACCTCTTCCACCTCAGCTGGTGACTGCACCTGGCACTAGTGCCCAGGCCGGACCCCCAATCCGGTGGCCCTATGCCACCTTCGGGTGGAAGCGCTGCAGGGATGGGGCCCGTCCCCTCTGCAAGTGTGGCCGGAGGGGTTCGCCCACTCACCCTCCGCTGTGTCCGGTCTGTGGTGTGAAGGGAGTTCCAAGCCACAGTTCTTGGGCCCCTACCCCAGCTTGAGGCTCGTGTCGCACAGCTAACAGCCCCGGCCGCTGCCCGCCTACACAGCCCCAGCACAGCCCGTCCTGGGCTGTGAAGGAACAGTGGCAACTGCCTATGGGTGGGGATATCAGTTCCACTGTTGCCATCTGTGGGCTCATGCATCTTGGAAATCCCAACCTCCGTCCCGTCAATTGTGTAACCCCGTGTGTCATACACCGCCCTGTATGCGTCTTGTCTGTCTTGTCTGTTAACCTACCCAACCTACCTCCCCAGCTATACCGACTTCCTTCACCTGACATACCACTCTCACCTGAAAAAAAAAAAGGGCACTCTGTACCCACAAAAAAATTACGCCCCATACATAGCTGTCCATGTCGCACACATGTCTGCTTGACATTGAAACAGTTAATTACAATTGGCTCTACAACAACTATTAATGTTGTCCTGACACCTCTCTCAGGGTGAAAGGTTTCTAATGTCTCACCAAAATACATGGAAATGCACAGCTGTTGCTGCCAAAGACATGGGCATCTATGGGCCTTACCTACATCCCTCCTGCAAATCCCACGCTTGTTTCCCTACTGTCTTACCCTCTTTGTGACCCCTTTTCACCACTTTCCTGTCACCCCTTTTTCTTTTCTTTCAAAGAAATTAGCGCGGGTGTGCGCTTGTGTTAGCGGAGCTCACCGCCAGTGCGCATGCGTGAGCTCCGCGCAAACGAGCACAGACCTGGTTTAAAGTGCTTAAAAGTGCCTTTATGGCACTTTGATTGACAGGTCCTGTACTCAGTTTTAAAGTTTGCTAAGAAAAATAAATTCCCACTGTCAGTCTCGAACCCAGGACCTTGGTAACATTAGTTTGTATGACCTACCACTAAGCCATGCCTGCTTTACAAGAACACACTGCTAAAATAAATATAACATGTAATAGTAGGAATCAGTATAAAGGCAATATAGGAGATGTACTATCTAAAGCATGTCAGGTAGGGTTTTAATGGCCAAATTACTGGATTCCCATACTAGTTCAGTGTGAACAGAAACAGCCCTGCTACCTGTTAGCTTGTACATAATAATGTAAGGTAATGTACATATGTGAAGGTATGTATATCTACACATACATATATATAAATATATATTAATACATATGAAATATAGTCGTAGGTCTCAGTAGCCATACACACTCACTACAGGAAACAGTGAACATAATTGCAGCAACCTGAATCTGCAACACAGCCTGACCCCTGTGTGACCTACTTACCCTTCTAACTGCTTAAAGGTGGCCTCAGCACTTTGATTGACAAGTCCTGTACTCAGTTTGAAAGTTTGCAAAGTAAAAAGAATTCCCACTGTCAGTCTCAAACCCAGGACCTTGGTAACAGTAGTCTGTATGACCTACCACTAAGCCATGCCTGCTTTGCAAGAACACAGTGCTAAAATAAATATAACATGTAATAGTAGGAATCAGTATAAAGGCAATATAGGAGATGTACTATCCAAAGCATGTCAGGTAGAGTTTTAATGGCCAAATTACTGGATTCCCATACTAGTTCAGTGTGAACAGAAACAGCCCTGCTACCTGTTAGCTTGTACATAATAATGTAAGGTAATGTACATATGTGAAGGTATGTATATCTACACATACATATATATAAATATATATTAATACATATGAAATATAGTTGTAGGTCTCAGTAGCCATACACACTCACTACAGGAAATAGTGAAGATATATGCAGCAACCAGAATCTGCAACACAGCCTGGCTCCTGTGAGACCTACTAAGCCCTTTAACTGCTTAAAGGTGCCTCCAGCACTTTGATTGATAGGCCCTATACTCAACTCAAAAGCAGAATATGAGCATACTAGTAGGCCCTACCACAAGACCATTGTAACACTAGTCTGTATGACCTACCACTAAGCCATGACTCTCATACAGGAATATAGTGCTAAATAAGTGGAACACGTAATAGTATGAATGAAGATAAAGGCAATATAGTATGTCTACTACCCAAAGCATGTCATGCAGACTTTTATAGTCCCAATTACTGGGTTCCCATACTAGTGTAGTGTTAACAGAAACAGCCCTGCTAATTGTTAGCTTGTACCCAATAATGTCAACTAATGTACATATATGAAAGTATGTATATGTACACAGATATATATATATATATATATTTATATAGCAATACATATGACATATAGTTGTAGGTGTCAGTATGCATACACACTCACTATAGGGAACAGGCAAGATAAATGCAGCAACCTGAATCTACAACACAGCATGAAGCATGGTAGATGTACTAACCTTCACACTCACAAAACACTGTCAACAGCATACCAGCATGGTCCACGCACTACAATCTGAAAGGGCAACGCCTATCTCACATACCCTTTTATAGCAGTGTCCTGAAATCACAGTGAGACATGCAATCAGTACACACCCAGCTGCATGCAATTAGCAAATGCTGCCTTACAATTGGTGCAGAGGCCATCACATGGACCTATGCAGATACCTACAAAAGCAATGAGTACCCACACTACACTCATGCAATACATTCATTGCACAAAACCAACAGAGAAAGAGAGAGAGAGACAGAGAGAGAACAAAACAGAACAAAACAGAAATAAAGACAGCCAGCAGCAAAACCAGCAGCAGCAGCAGCAGCAAACTTCAAGCAGCACCAGTGACACACCAACAGCTGCCACAAACACAGGTAATGCAAAGTAGCAGGTTAATCCTGTGTATACTGTGACACCTCCAAATGTATCATAGTTCACTATCTATAGGTATGTCCATGAGATAGGTTGTGTGTACATAGTCATGAAATATAAACATATGTAATATTGTTGTACATGTGGGCCATAACTAACACTTCCATAGCTTAGAACACAAGGCCAGTTGTGCATATGATGCAGTAGTTCCCAGGATCAGTAGAGGTTCCTCCTCATTGGTGTGGGACCACTGTGTATGTATGGCACTGTTCAGGTACATATCCTGTAGTATGGCCAGGGATTAATATCAGTCTGTCATGTGGTGCTATGTCCTCCAGGGGTGAATGTAGCACACATCCAGGGATACCATTTCGTAACAGTGATGATATGTGTTCTGCAATGATGAGGGTGGCTCTCACCTGGACATGTGAGAGGATAGGGAGGTTACAGTCATCTGGGATAACTAATAACACGTGTGTAGGACAATGGGGGTACCTGCACCTAAACTGTCTGCAACAATGTTGGCAATATCTGTGCATTTGGTGAATGTGAAGCATCTTAACACTGCAGACAACAGATGCCTTCCGTCATGTGAATCTGCCCTGTGCTGCAGTAGCCTCCTACTATTGTTATACAATATGCCTGTATCTGTAGTCCACTGGACAGGATTAATAAGTGGTGTGCAGTTGTTCTGGGTTAGATAACTGTGTGCACAGTACATGCAGTATGTGGGATGTCTGTGGTACGCATATGCAAAGGTGCTGGCGGTATGTGTTGTGGCTTCCACTGGCCCAGTGGGCTGCATGGATAGCATCACTGTCATAACTACTGAATAACTGTGTAATAACATGCATACATAGCAAGGTAGTGTACTGTGCTTGTGGTGTTGTTCAGATATGTATATCCAGGCTGAGTAATGTGTGTCCACATCACAGGGTTGGATGGCAGCACACATTCAGTATGTATGGATGAACACCCAGAATGTGTCAGACGTGTCACCTGTGCAGAAGTATCTGGCCATTACCTGTGCATCCCCACAACACACACACATGCAACATATGGCAGATGTACTATAGCAGTACACACATGTTTATAGGTTCATACTAGGCTATCTGCCCGAGGGCATTTACAAGCCTAGCCCATCGTTTTGTGGCTTACGCCAGGGGAACCATACCCATTATTTTGCTGTGCCTCTGTCGAGCAGTGACATGGAGGTAATCCCTGGGGTATATCTGCGATCTCCCATCCATTGGTCAAGATTTCTCTTGAACAAGGCTAGCGAGGTGCTCTGCCTCACATATACCGTGATTTTGTTCCACAGCATAGGAGTCTTTGGGTGATGAATCTATCCCTCCAGCATGTCCTATTAATAGCCGTGTCGAGGTTTAAGTCTCCGCCTTGTGGCTCTGATGGATCTAGGTTTTTTAGGTGAAGCATATTCATCAAATCTGGGTTTGACATGGCCTTGTATGTTGGGCAAAGGTCACCTCTGAGCAAGCGGTAAGCGACTGAATAGAACATACATGGACATGCTGGAGGGCAAATTCTAACTGAGAGGCTCCCTTCACTCTGTAATGAGCTCGAACAGTTGAGAATGAACAGTTCATAGGTTAATACTAGGCTATTTGCCCTAGGGCATTGGTAAGCCTAGTAGAATGTGTTTGTCTTTGCCACCCAATCACATCTTATGCTGCTATGCCCTTGTCCGACTTTAGTATACTTTGCCTCTGTCTAACAGCGACATAGAAGTGATACCTGGGGTACAACTATGATCTCCATCCACTCATCCAGATTCCTATGGAAGAGAGTCAATGAGGGACTCTGCCTAACCAGTAGTGTGAGCTCATTACAGAGTGAAGGAGCCTCTCGGTTAGGAATATGCCCCTCCAGCATGTCCATGTATGTCAGTGTTGAGGTCCAGCTCTCCTGAGCATGTGGCTGTATGGGACTCTGATTGCCTGAGGTGCATCACATTCATTACTGCTAGGTAGGACATGGCTGTATATGGCATGCACAGATTGCCTCTGAACAGGCAGTATGCCACTGAGTCCAGCTGGATTCACTTTACCTGGGCAGCATATGACATCTGTGTGAGCCATTGCATCCCCTTGATGATGTACTGTTGTCCTGTACCAGTTGCTGTAGGTGTCTGGTTAGGTACATCCCAAAAGGTGCATTGTACGCAATTATAGGCCTGATGATGGATGAGTACAGAGGCACAATGACCTCCCCTGCCATACATGTGAATCAGTCATGATTAGCTGGGCTATATAACATGTCTGCCAATCCACGCTGGCCATGTGGTAGACAAATGACAGACCGCTACCATGTTTCTTCCCAGGTCCCCAACCACGTCTTCTGTACACAATGGCCTAACACATATGTTGTACTGTGCCACCAATGTCGAGGCGTGGGAATCAGCATTGAATACTGATACTCAACCTCCCTTGTTCAAGTGTTGTGGCCGACAAGAATGGTAACAGCTATAATGTGGTAGTACTGGTGTGCTCCTGTGAAACCTGAAACAGGTTCGTGTTACTGCACAGATATCGATGTCCAGAATGCTAGGTAGGGTTTTGGGTGCGTGCATCCTTGGGTCTAGACGTCCAGTGTTGAGTAGCATCACTCTTACTTCCTCATCCTTTGTGATACAAATGGATGTGGGTTTGCCTTATGAGCCTTGCCTAATACAGGCACTATGGGTGTAGCAGGAGGCTCCGCCAAATGTCAATAGGACTGTGGTGACAGGTGCAAGCTGTCCCTAGCAAAGCATACCACCCCAAGATGGCAGGCATTGGCACACCTGTGAATGACACCAGTATGTCAGTCAATTGTTGGAAGGGATCATCGTGCCTTGATATTGTGGCATTGTTCTAGGAGAGGGTAGGATGCTACTCAAGGTCAGGGTCAAACTGTCTCGGGCTACGTGCTCAAAGAGCTCTGTAATGTCTCATGTCATGTAGTCCAGGGAGGAATGTGTCAGGCCATTCACAGCAGCATGGACATTGACTGAGTCATACCTGTACCTGCCTTGGGGTTACCTGACTGTTTGTGTTATGTGGCAGTTCATAGTGCCTGACAGGCTGCACACCGTGACCCTCACCTCGTTAAGCCTGGTGAACGTGATGTGAGTGTGCCTGATGATAGAGGCACCTAGTACAGGTGTATGAGGTGTGTTGTTAACTGTTAATGGCTGTGAGTGTTCAGCACATTGGCTTTGTGTGATATGTGTTGCACATGTTCGTTTATGTGGTAGTGGTTGCCTGGATGTCTGCTTAGGAGGTCTCTGCTGCATAGGCAGAGCTGTGGTCTGAGCCTACAAGTATGATCATGTGTCATGTGTTAGGTCCGCTGTTGTGGTAGGTCTACATGAGACTGGAAGTGTAGTGAGTGATCCCCTTTGCCACGTGACTGGTTATGGCGGTATTGACTAGACAGAGCCTAGCCTCCAGTCTGGTATATGGTTGCATCACTCACATGAGTTTGAATTTGTTGTTAGGAGGAGGGGGTTGTCTGTGTACATGCATCTGTTCTAACATTGTCTCTGGAGTACCACACTCACCAGCTGGACTGAGGAGGGAACTGACAACTGACCTCTGGACATGCTAGAATACTATTGTGAACTCTGTAATCACTAATGATTGAAAACAAGGTCCAGTGGGGAGTGAGGGTGTACTGACATTACCTACAACTGCTGACTGATATAAAAGCGTCAGTGAGCAAATGCCAGGTAACCTAAGTGCAATGTGTCACAATGAAGTAAATGCAACAATGACAAGCAGTCACTTGCTGTCATGTGTAACATGGAAGTACGTACAGTAAGCAATGCAGATAACAGTAGTGAGTCACAGATGTGTTGCAAAGATGTGTACTATGTGGATGTAGCATACCAGTGAAATAACAAGCTAACAGATAACAAGCATATAAACAAAGGTAGATGCAGGAGGCCTGGATGTAGTGTTTGCTACAACAAACAAGGTGTAGCAATGTCAGTAAGATACAGCTCAGATATGCAGGCACTATAAACCTGAAACCAGATGTCCCCAGCTATGAATGGCAGAGTACAGCCTATTGTCACACATGGGTGCAGACCACAAACCTCGTTAATGTTAAATAACTGGCCTGAAGGCCAACTGCCCATACCAGAAGTAATACACTTGTACACTGGGCCCACAATCAGCAGTTCACAACTTCAATGGATGAAAGATATGTGTCCTGCCACCACAGTGCTTGCCACCAACCTCCCTAATGTAAAACAACTGGTCTGAAGGCCAAGTACTTAGTACAAATGACATAGAATGATAGCTACACTGTAATCAGGTTTTAACCAATCAGTAATAAGTAGAAGTTAACACTACCTGTATAGAATGTGTACCATGTATTGTTGAGATACTATGCTGATAACCTGTTTGTGTACCTTTCCAGATAGACATGGCACCTAAACGGAATCCTGCCTACTCTGCTGCAGAGGATGACGTGATCCACCAGAGCCTGGTGCGTGACTATGCCATCCTGTTCTCACGCACCACCCAGAATCAGCAGGAGAGGTCTGCACTGTGGCAAAACCTTGTTAGCAGGATAAATGATGTTGGCATGCATGATAGGACATATGAGCAGGTGAGACATCACTGCAGTGATTTGATAAGAAATGTCCGCCAGCGTGCTGCAGATATCTGCAGGCAATAGGCTGCCACAGGTGGGGGGTGGCCACACATCCCCCCCTCACCAGACAGGAGGGGCTACTGCTAAGTGTTGTGGATCCAGCCACAGAACAACAGCAACCATCATGCATCCTGATGGAGGTTGGATCCACACAGCAGCAAGACAGCGAGCGTGCAGGTAAGATGCCATATTCATTTATTATTATTACTTTTACATTTGTTGACCCAGATAGTCTAGCTGGATATAAGTTCATTTTCAGTAGAGGCCTGTGGAGAAAAGCTCCACACATAACGTAATAAAGGCAGACAGACAAGTTGTCATTACAGACAGCCAACATAATAGAATTGTACACCAGCCTGTTAATTAAATCAACATACATGTAAGGAAGTCAAACAGTTTAGAGTCATACACAATGTACCGTTGGTTTCAAAGCAATCCTACCTAAAGCATAATGGTTATGCAATAAGGCAAAAGCCATATACATAATAGTTAGAGCTCAGAAGGGTAGAGAAGTAGAAGGAGTATGACAGATACAATGATATGGAAGAGGCAGGAGTCAAGAAGGGAAGTGAGGAAAAGAAGGAAGACAGTCAAGAGGAGGTGGGAGGGATGGGAGAAGTAGGTCAGAGCATAGAAGGACATCAAGGTGAAAGAAACAGGGTAGAAGCTAGTTTCTATGCACAATGAGGGGTTAAAGGTGAAGAGAGGGTAGGGAGAGGGACGTTAGCCTGGACTCCAAGAAGAACAAAGCCAGTGGGTTTGGAAGTACAGTTTGAGTTGACGTTTGAAGAGAGGTAAGGGTGAGATTAGAGTTAACTCCTGGTATGTACATATGACTGTTCTGTACACTGTTACTTCATGCACGCATAAGGTGTGCATGTGGTATGTATCTGTCATCATGATATATATACAGACATGATGTGCAGCTGATGTGTATAAGGGAACTAGTGTACTACTGTACTGTATCATGTGCAAAAT
Organism: Protopterus annectens; assembly: GCF_019279795.1. Lineage (NCBI taxonomy): Eukaryota > Metazoa > Chordata > Ceratodontiformes > Protopteridae > Protopterus > Protopterus annectens. The sequence continues at coordinate 1,834,090,082 of NC_056735.1, forward strand.
GAATGGCACACATGTGCCCACTGACATTACTCTCTTCACACTTCCAGGTCCCTCCCATGTAGCAATGAGGCAGGCCATACATGCTGGTGAGTCTTATTAAAATTATCTGTAAAACAATTTATAAAACTAGGAAGAGTAGTGTAACTCTGTAGTAGACATGCTGGTGACTGTGTTCACAATAACTGTAATTGACAGGTAGTAAATTGAGTAGTGTAACACGGTACTGATGTGTGTGTTTACTGTGGCGTGTGCATGTGTGCAAGTGTGCCTGTGCCCAAGTGTGCATGTGTGTTAGTGTCCATGAGTGCATGTGTCCATTCCTGAATGTGTGCATTAGTATTGAAGTGCATCTCTTTGAAATATGTATTGAGACTGTAATCTGTGTTCCATGTTTTCCTCCCGTAGGTTCTGGTGCTGCTCTGGTGACCTGCATCAGGGAACCTGAATCTTGTGCCCCAGGTACTGATGATGATGAAATGTCTGTAATGGTGCAGGAAGGTGTGTCTGGGTCCGCCATTGGTCAGCCAATTGACAGTACACAGCTTTCAACCCCGTCAATGCGCACAGTCATCCTGCCGTTACATCCTTTGTCACCATTGTCCCTAGGTGATGGACAGTCAGCAGTGGGCATAGATCAGGGTAATGTGGTACCTGTGGTACATGCATCCTCACAAGGCAGCCATGTGCAGAGGCCTCCAATGGTACCATGCAGACAGTCGCCCATGGGTTCTCGTGGGGGCATCCGTGGCCGTACTGCCTCTGGCCGACGTGCCCAAGGAGGGATGTCAACCTCCACTATGTTTAGAACTGTCATGCAGGCACAGGCACGTATGGAAAGGTACACCAGACAGGGTCTGAGGGAGCTGAGAGCATGTCGCATAGCCATGACAGACGGCATGCATGATGTTGCGAATGCTATCCGTAACTTCACAGATGTCGTTGACAGACATTGTGGGGGCATAGAACAGCTGCTCCTCAACCAGATGTCCATGGGCCAGGGTGATGGTGTGCGTTTGCGACGTCGACGTGGCCGTATGCCAGCAAGAGCACCAGCTGGCAGTGGCCGCGACAACAGGCCCACTCGCGCCTCAAGTGCCAGCACCAGCCCCAGCAATGCTGGGTCTGTGCTGTCATCCAGACGCCCCAGGAGACCACGTGCACGTGGCTCTGGACAGTCCCAACAGGGAACTGTGTCCAGTCAACACACCCCTGCTTCCGATGACAGTACCCAGTCTGGATTAGTACCGGATACGGCCCGTAGCACCCCTGCCAGGCACAGGTACCGTGTCCGTGCCCACAGACACTGATCTGGATGACCTGACAGGTGCAGTCTGTGGCTGTCCACAAAACCCTGTACATGGCAGCCATTATGTGGGACTGTGTGCGTGCTTACACACATGCAGAAACCTGGAAACCTAACACCTAGGGCAAACACATACACACACACACTGTACCAACAACGGTCCACCCTGTACTGCTGCCCCTCACAAACACACATACACACACATGTCAATCGGTGTTACCAGTGGCCGGCTTGGGCATACCTAACCCACACCCTGTGCATATGATGACACTGTGCCACCTCCTGCATACTACAACATCGGTGCAGGTAAAGGTAAACACGTTGCTGATGCACAGGGTGACTACATAGATGTGTATAAGTAGTAACATGTTGGTAACTGCTGACTGTTGCAGTATAAATGTGTGTATATCCCAGCAGTCCTGCTGCAGTAACTGTATGAATGTCCTCAATTGTTATCTGCACCCATACTACTTAACAAAGTGTACCAGCTGCACACCATCACATGCTAACATTGACTATGGCAATGCGCATATTGTGCTGTTATGTAGATTCAGCTACATGTATCTGTTCTGTCACACATGCATCTATACACACCCTGCTACCCACACAGATGCACACACTCACCTGCCATTCCCATTATTTATCACCCTACATGAGTAGCTGTTGATACATGACAGGTACACATTTCAGAAGTGCACTATGTTGTTTACTACTGGCATCCCTTCTCTACCTGTACTCACAGGGTTCAGGCAACCTCATCAGTTGGAAGATGTAATGTGCATCAGGTACTGTAGTACCCTGATTGCCACAGCAAACATGTTTCCCATACGGAAATGCACACACAGACACATCCCACATCCACACACTTGCCACATTCAGGCTTCAGAACACTATCTAGGTATATTCGGTACATGTGCGTGTTACAGTAGCATGTAACACTATACTGAGTACTGGCAGTTACTTGTCTGTTGTCATGTTGTCTGTATAGAATAAAAGAATTGTTTGATTATCCTACTCCGTTTTGTGGACATTACTTGAAGAAGTGTTACCTTACATGTGTTATCAGTACCACCACCTTCTGTTTTGTAGTTTTGTTTGTATAGGGTGCTATCAACATCACTGCTTGTTAAGGGTAATGACCACCCTGCAGTGCATAGCCCCATGTGGCAAAAGCCACATCCCACCCCATTGTGCACACACACTAACCCCACCAACAGTAAAACACATACTTTCCATTTGCAAGATTCAAACCCATACCTAACTGTGCAATGACAGCAGAAACAGACACATTAGCAGAGTGTGCTATTTGCAGTAGCTGGAGAAATCCTTACTAATGCTGTACTTAGAGGGTGCTGACATCATCTGTGTGTAGGAGGAGGGATGTGCACCCTGTAGTGTGTTCTCCCAGTTGGCAAAAGGCAGTTAACCCTCCCAGCATAGTGCACACACATAAACCACACTCATACTAACACACATGCATTCCCTTTGCAGGATTCAAACCCCTACCTAGCTATGTTAAGACACTACAGACGGACGCATTAGCACAGTGCGCTATTCGCATTACTGGGGGATTTCTTTTCCCCTGATATACTTATAGGGTGCTGACATCATCAGAGTCTAGAAAGTTGTGGTGTGTTTTCCCAGTTGCCAAAAGGGATGTTTCTTTCATACATACTTGCACACACACTTACCCCCCCCTTCACACACACCTGCCACCTGCTGGATTTAAACCCCTGCCTAACTATGTTATGACACTACAGACGGACGCATTAGTATAGCGCGCTATTCGCATTACTGGGGAATTTCCTTTCCCCTGATATACTTATAGGGTGCTGACATCATCAGCATTTAGAAAGTGGAATGATCATCCTGTGGTGTGTTTTCCCAGTTGCCAAAAGGGATGTTTCTTTCATACACACACTTACCCCCCTTTACACACACTTGCCACCTGTTGGATTCAAACCCCTACCAAACTATGTTATGACACTAGAGATGGACGAATTAGCACAGCGCGCTATTTGCATTACTGGGGAATTTCCTTTCCCCTGATATACTTATAGGGTGCTGACATCATCAGAGTTTAGAAAGTGGAATGATCATCCTGTGGTGTGTTTTCCCAGTTGCCAAAGGGATGTTTCTTTCATACACGCTTACCCCCCTTCACACACACTTGCCACCTGCTGGATTCAAACCTCCTACCTAACTATGTTATGACACTAAAGACGGACGCATTAGCACAGCGCTATTCGCATTACTGGGGAATTTCCTTTCCCCTGATATACTTATAGGGTGCTGACATCATCAGAGTTTAGAAAGTGGAATGATCATCCTGTGGTGTGTTTTCCCAGTTGCCAAAAGGGATGTTTCTTTCATACACACTTACCCCCCTTCCCACACACTTGCCACCTGCTGGATTCAAACCCCTACCTAACTATGTTATGACACTAGAGACGGACGCATTAGCACGGCGCGCTATTCAGATTACTGAGAGAATCCTTTTCTCCAATATACTTATAGGGTGCTGACATCATCAGAGTCTAGAAAGTGGAATGATCATCCTGTGGTGTGTTTTCCCAGTTGCCAAAAGGGATGTTTCTTTCATATACACACACTTACCCCCCTTCACACACACTTGCCACCTGCTGGATTCAAACCCCTACCTAACTATGTTATGACACTAGAGACGGACGCATTAGCGTGGCACGCTATTCGGATTACTGAGAGAATCCTTTTCTCCAATATACTTATAGGGTGCTGACATCATCAGAGTCTAGAAAGTGGAATGATCATCCTGTGGTGTGTTTTCCCAGTTGCCAAAAGGGATGTTTCTTTCACACACACTTACACACACACTTACCCCCCTTCACACACACTTGCCACCTGTTGGATTCAAACCCCTACCTAACTATGTTATGACACTAGAGACGGACGCATTAGCATGGCGCGCTATTTGGATTACTGAGAGAATCTTTTTCTCCAATATACTTATAGGGTGCTTACATGATCAGTGTCTAGAAAGAGGGATGAGCATCCTCTGGTGTGTTTTCACATTTGCTAGGGGTAACATTTGGACCAAGTGTGTGAGCATGCCCAGTTCAGCCTTCCCGTGGCATGTTGTGTGAAAGATGTCTCATTTATCTAAGTGTGTGAGCATGCCCAGTGTGGGCTTTACATATGTTGAACTCTGCAGCCCATCACATTTGTGGATGAGTGTGACCTTCAACAAATACCTGAAGTTTATGGTTGTGTGTTCTGTGCCATGTTGTGTAGTTACTGTCCGAATGCTTTTTGTGTGAACAAAACAGGGAGTATACTGTGCCTGCAGGTTTTGCATGGGATACTTTGCACACAATTGTCAACATCCGGTCATACTGACCTAACACTGTAGCACTGTCTAGTGTAGTGTTTCAGTACTTTCACTGTGGTGGTCAGTATCCTGGCCTTTAGTCCTATCACTGCTTTACATTTCCATAGTGTGCACAACAGCCTGGTTAGGGTCCAGTTGTGCACATCTGCACAAAGGCAGTGCCTCTACAGACCCTGTTAATTGCTGCCCCATAAGCTTAACAAGTGTAGTCTGCAAATCTATGGAGAGGATCATAATTGAGCTCATAAACAAAGATATAGGGGACATGCAGACATTGTACCCATCCCATTTTGGCTTGGTCAGGGGCAGATCATGCCTTTTGTACTGGGTTGACATCTTCAAATTGGTCACTTAGGCCATTGTTGGGGAAAGGCAGTCCATACAGCCTACCTTGGCCTTGCAAACACTTTCAACACAATACCCCACTCAGGTATTGTGGAAAACCCTAACAACTGAAATGTAAACCCATATGTCACAAGATGGGTTGCAAACTGGCTTAAGGACGGGACCCACAGGGTTAGAGTTGCTGGCACTATGTTAGACTCCAGGCTGGTCACAGGTGGTGTCACACAGGGCTCAGTCCTTGGCCCCCATTGTTTGTCATGTACGTCCCAGAAGTACAGGCCAACATGGGAGGACTTTGGATGACAATGTTAGCAGATGACTGCACACTGGGCACCATAGTGGACAGTGCATCACACACAGATATCCTTCAGAAGGGACTCACAGTAACTGATAGCTGGTGCCAGGGCCATGGCCTGAAGTCAGAGTGCACAACATGTGTAGACATACCCTTCAGGAAAAGCAAGGTGACCCCAAGCTACCATATAGGTGGCAATCCTCTAAGCACAGAGGAGGTTATCATGGACCTGGGGACCCAGGTTAACAGTCGCCATTCTTCTGAGACTCACATTGCTAAAGTGGCTAGGAAGACCTTCTACATTGCCCACCTGATCAGGCTGGGATTCACATCCAGATCTAGTGGGTCATTGTTCCCTGTACTCTTCACTTATCAGACCGGTGATCGAGTCGAATGCCCTATTCTGGCTGTATCTCATACAACATCTGCAGCAATTGGAGACACCATGACTGTCCCCCACCTAAAGGATCAAGGAACCCCAACAGCTGTCATATGCTGCCAGATTGACGACACTCACACTCTATTCACTCACATACCGTCTGCTTAGAGGTGACATGTGCCTGACATGTGAGGCCATGTCCAAACAGAGATTAATGGGCATGCTCCACCTCAGACTCAGAAGATCCACCTGAACCACTAGTGCAGGTGACTTACACCTTAGCAGGGATGTATGTTGGACATGTTGGAGGGATGGAGTTATCACTGGAGACTCCCTATGCTGTGGAATACAATCCTGGTCCATTTGAGGCAGAGCACCTTGCTGGCTGTGTTCAAGAGGTATCTTGACCTAATGCTAGTCGGAGAATGTGTTTGTCCATCAACACATTGTAAGCGTAGTTCGACATGTCATATGTCTTGTTTAGTATACTGTGCCTCTGTCTACCTGTGACATAACATTGATACCCAGGGTAAACCTCCCATCTCCCATCCACTCATTAGGATTCCTGTTGAGGGGACTCAACTAGTGTCTCTATGGACAACCTGTACTGGTAGTTTACTCATGTGTGGGGGTGGCTTCTGTGTTTTGGATAATGCAGTACAGCCTGTCCTATATATGTCAGTGCTGGGGTTCAGGTCCCTCATGTGCATAGCTCACTGCCATTCAGATTGTACAAGGTGCAGCATGTGCATTGATTCCAGCTTGGACATGGCTTTCTACATCAGGCACAACTTGCATCTGGGTGGACAGCATGGCAGTGTGTGGAGCTGCACTCTGTTTAATCAGACTACACATTACATGTGTTCCAGCTCTGTCATACTCCTGGTGAGGTACTGTTGTGGACTTTACAGGTGCTGGATGTGTGTGCATGAGGTACACCCACAGGGGCTGTTGTGGTCATTTCTAATGCTGATGAAAGATAACTGCAGAACCAGAATGACCTCCCCTTAGCTAGATGTCAGACAGCATGGACCATACAATCACAACTGAAAACAGGACCCTCTCCACAAAGGGAAAGTGTCCTGTCTGGTGGACCCCAGCCATAAACAAACTGTATGACAGATGAGGGTTACTAATGCAAGACAGAGCTACATCTCCAAAAGGGAAGACAGCTGTGATCAGCACTAGTAGAAAGCTACATTATCTCATAAAGACATGCAAGGTCAACTTGGGGACATAAATCACCAAAGACAATGAAGGTAACTACACTGCTTTCTTCAGTTATGTCAGACACCTGGTTGTGAACCCTCGGATATGCTCAGAGTTGGTACACAACAACATATATTCCAGTGACCTGACAGATATTGGCAACATTCCGGACAGCTTCAGTGCGATTTACCCCTCCCTCACCCCCAAAACAAGATAGTTATCACTGCTGTATGTAACCTCACTGTCATCTTGGATGTCCATGTGAGAGCCACACTCAGCAAAGACAAGTACACAGCATCCATGGGACCTGCTGGTATCTCCAGTTGCATGCTATGTGAACTCCAGAAGGGGCTGGACCCATATATACAACTGCTATTTAACCTTAGTCTTGCTACAGGATATGTACCTGAACACTGGCATACGGCAACAGTGGTCCCACTCCACAAGGGGGATGCCTCCACAGACCATGGCAACTACCACCACACAGGCTTAACCAGCCTTGTCTGCAAAGATATGGGAGGAGTCATGGAGCTCTTACACAGACACATTACTGACCTACGGACCCTTGTTCCCACCTAGTTCAGCTTTGTGCAGGGCAGATCCTGCCTTTTGCACCTTTGCACCCGAAAAGTACCTACCATGAAGATCAGGGTTCTTCAACACATGTCATATGCTTCCAGAATAGAGGAAGTCCAGCTTTGTTCAGTGTCATACCGCATACTTACAGGTGACCTATGCCTGACATACAAGACCATATGTCCAATCAGGATTTGGTGGACATACTCCACTGCAAGCAATCCAAATCCACCAGAGCCATGAAAGCTGAGTATTTGAACCTCAGCACATACATGTATAGGACATGCTGGAGGGACAGAGTCATAACTCAGAGGCATCTCACACTCTAGCAGAGTATCCCAGTTCATGTTTGACAGAGTCCCTCACTGACTCTCTTCAGGAGACATCTGGACAACTGCATATGAGACAGAGGCACAGACTAGACAGAAACACAGTCATGTTATTCAATTACGTAAGGGGGTCATAATGTGTCACTACTAAGTCAGAGGCACAATATTCAGAATCTATTCTGTACACTTATTACCACTATAAGGGGTGGCAATAGCCACATCACTATGGCTAGGCTTATACATGCACTAGGGCAGATAGCCTAGTAGTACACTATGACACTATGAAACACTGGTGTATGTGTAGCTATTGTCAATCAAACAGTATGATGTGGCTTGGGGGCTTGATATCTCCCTGTATTCCCACATTGTTTTGTCTATTCCTTCTAGCATGTCTAGGGATCAGTTGCTAGTGTCCTCTCCTGCTCAGCTGGTGAACCTGGGAATATTGAGGCACTGTTACAGTTGCCTCATGTACACTGACAACCCTCTCCTTCTGCCATAAAACACACATACATGTGAGAGATGCAACTATATAGCCAAAGTGGAGGCTGAGCTCTCTCAACATAGGACTAGCAAGACCAGAGAGAGGTGAAGGTAACCACACACACATCTTTAATCCAGTCTCACATGGCACTGTCACAACTTAAGATCATACACATAGACACACAGAGACACTCTCGGAGGCTCTGATCAGAAGTCTACCAGAATGGCGGTGGCCACCACAGCAGACACTCACACAACTGCCTCCACAGGGCACAGCACATGCAACACATTGACCACAGAGTTGGTGTGCCAAACAGTCACAGCCCTTAAGGCCAAACACAATGACGGACACACTTGTCATAGGTGACTCCATAGTCAGACACACTGATGTCCCACTCACCAGATCAGGTACAGAGGAGGTCACAGTAAGCTGCCTATCGGGCACTGGAATCCACCACATAATGCAAGCACTCAGGTCACTAAACTGCAAGTACAGGTCTGACCCAGTCATAATCCATGCTGGTGTGAACGACCTGAGATGTACCTCCCTGGACTACATGGAAAGAGACATAGAGGATCCCTCTGATTATGTGGGCCAGGCAGGTATGACCCTGACCTTCGGCAGTATCCTACCTTCACCAAGTATGATGCCACATAAACAGAGACAAGATGATCAGCTGTAGTATTTTGCTTAGACTATGGTGTCATTCTAAGGGGGTCCAATGTCTGTCTGCCTGGGATGACATGCTGGACAGGCCACGGTGATTTGCAAGGGATGGCTTGCACCTGTCATCCCTGGGCTTCCGGATTTCAGATGATGCTCTTGCCACCCCCATTGTGCCTTTTTTATGCAAGACTCAGATTCTACACCTACCACCCTAGAACACAGTAAAGGAAAGACACTAAGGGTAATGCTGCTCAATGCCCAAGGTCTCAACCTCAAGCTGCACACACTCTATGCCCTTCTCAGTATGTAGCACATTGATGTCTGTGCTGTGCCTGAAACCTGGTTCACAGCTTCTGACAGCACCCCGGCACTATCGGGTGTTACCTCATATCATGCATTCTGGCACCAGCATCCCGACAACACCAAGAAGGATGGTGGGTGTCCATATTCATCAAGGACACCCTCACCTCATGGTTGGTGGCAACACACGATGCATCAGAGACCATCCAGGTGCCAGTGACCGTAGACAAGACTGCTCTGCAGTTTGTAGCATGTTACATGCCACCCGCTCAAACTCAGGTACCTCACACAGCTATCCTGCAAACACTGAAGGGGATAAATGTATCTCAAAACTCCATCCTACTGGGTGATTCCAACTATCCACATATAGACTGGGATCACTAATCATGCCACAACACTCTAACACAAAGGTTCCAAGAGTTCATACACTGAAATGCCATGGAACAACTGGTCCCAATCCTCAAGTGGAGGCAACATACTAGAACACATCATCACGAACATGGGGTCACACTGTTCAACACCAGACATATACCCATCATTGGTGAGATCAGATCATGGACTATTCTCAGTGGGAGTCCACATCCCACCCACACCCCAGATGGGAAATGAAACGGTGAAGACCTTCTCAAATGCCGACTTCACATTTCTGAGGACTGGTGTGGTCTCTTTCAAGGCCTCCAGGCCAGCAGACACCATTACCCAAGCCACTGTATCACTTAGAAATGCCTTCTACCAGCACCTCCAGGACTGCATGGTTCAGGCAATCCCAAATAATAATGACTCTTTGTACCACAGGCAAGCATCCAGTCTGGTGGACCCTAGCCATAAACAAGCTGTACAACACAAGGAAGGAGCTACTACAAGATAGAGCGTAATCCGTGGGGAAGGCACCCTGCTCATTGTGAGTAAAACACTGGGTTCCCCATACAATCATCCGAGGCATGTTTTGAGAGTAAACCCACTCAGGACTCCAGGGACAATCATGAGGCCTTTTTACCTATGTTTGAAACCTGGGAGGAAACTCCCAGATATGCTCAGACTTAGTTCAGAATAATGTTGATATCACTGCACCTACAGACATTGGCAACATACTGACTGACAGGATCAGTGCAGATTTCTCCCCCCCTCCCCCCAACTGGGGGGGTATGTACACCAGAGGATTGTAGCCCCCAAACATCTCCACTGCTGGGGTGGGAACTGCTCAATCCAAGGCAGAAAACACTTTATCCATGGGACCAGATGGTGTCCCCAGTTGTGTGCTCCATAAACTCAATGAGTAATTACACCCGCAGTTAGGGCAGCTGTTTAATCTTAGCCTCACCTCAGGATATGTTCCCAAGGAGTGGCATACAGCAATGGTGGACCCACTTCACAAAGGAGGTGCCTCCACCAACCCCAGAAACTACCATCCCATCAGCTTGACAAGCCTGTTCTGCTAAGCTATGGAGAGGATCATAATGGGAATTCTAAATGAAGACATAGGGGACTTGCAGACATTGGATCCAATCCAGTTTGGCTTTGTCAAGGGCAGATCATGCCTTTTAAACTTGGTTGACTTTTTCAAAACACTCACCCAGGCCATTGACGTGGGCAAGGCAGTCCACACAGCCTACCTTGACCTGGCAAAGGCTTTCGACACAATACCCCACTCAGGTATCATTGAAAACATCACCAGCTTAATTGTGAACCCATACATCACAGCATGGGTTGCAAATTGGCTAAGTGACGGAACACACAGGGTCAAAGTTGCTGGTGCCAGTTCACACTCCAGAGCTGTCACAAGTGGTGTCCCACAGGGCTCAGTCCTGGGCCCACATTTGTTCAGTATCTACTTTTCAGAAGTACGAGCAAACACAGGAGGATTATGGCTGACAAAGTTTGAAGATGACTGCAAACTGGGAAGCATAGCTGGAAACCCATCTGACACAGACATCCTTCAGAAGGGTCTCATAGACACAGATAACTGGTGCCACGGCCATGGCCTTACATTAAACACTAAACAATGCATAGCCATACCCTTCAGGAAGAACAAGGTTACCACTACTTCCCATCTAGGTGGCAATCCTCTAAGCACAACGTAGGTTATCAGGGACCTGGGCACCCAGGTTGACAGTGACCTTTGCTTGACACTCACATTGCCAGGGTAGTTTGGAAGGCCTTCTACATTGGCCACCTCATCATGCAGTGATTCACATCTAGATCAAGGGAGGTCATCGTTCCCCTGTACTCATCACACCAATGATTGCATACACTGCCCCATTCAGATTGGATGGGCCCACAAATTCCTCGACAGGAGGTGAAAGGGTCTCAAACATATTTCTTATGCTGCCCGACTGAAGGAATTCCAGCTGTATTCAGTCACTTACTGACTGCTCAGAGGTGATCTGTGCCTGACATACAAGGCTATGTCCAACCCAGACTTTATGAACATGCTTCACCTCAAGACCTCTACATCCATCAGAACTACAAGGGCAGGAGACCTAAACCTCAACACAGATATTAATAGGATGTGCTGGAGGGACAGATTCATCACCCAGAGAGTCCATATGCTGTGGAACAACATCCTGGTACATGTGGGGCTGAGCACCTCACTGGCTTTGTTCAAGTGAGATCTTGACCAATGGATGGGAGATTGCAGGTATACCCCAGGGATAACCTCAGTATCACTGCTTGACAGAGGCACAGCAAAATAATGGGCATATCCATCAACTTGCAGGGGTGGCAGACGCCACAAAACTCTGGCCTAGGCTTATTAATGCCCTAGGGCAGATAGCCTAGTATGAACCTATGGACATAGGCCTGGGGCAGTTCCTGCTATTAGGACAGTGGTCTGCAGCAGGCTATATAGTAGTAGTCGGTTTTAGCCATTGTTTTTGACCATGGCTATTCCATGTTGCTTCTTGTTGTGGTACAAACATGGGTGTGTGGTTATCCATGCTATTTATTGCTAGACACCCTCATTTTGTATCTTGTTCCATGTTTTTGCACATGTACATCACTGTATGACGTGCAGCTGTTTCCACAGGGTCATATGCGTGGATATGGATGTTAGTTGGGGTCCTCAGGTGTGCATATTGTACATGATATTACATTACTTAACACATGGCATTCATGCCTCAGGTGGTGCTGCAGGGCCACCTCTGTCGGATACACATACTACACTCCCTGTACATTTGGAAGCAGGTTGTGTCATGTTAGGCATCCCTGTTACTGTATGAGTGAGTCAGAGCGGGTATCAGTCCCAGTGTTCCTACTGACCAAGCGTATGTGCTATCGTTGCCTCTTTGCCAAGGCCAGGGCATACTGGGCACGCCTCCTTCTGCCTACTGGGACAAGGTCAGGTTGTTCCTCCTCCGAGTCACCCCTGCCTGTGGTGGCCTTGGCAATGGTGGGGATGTTTGGCCCAGCCCTGTGCTGGTCCTGCTGCAGCTGTTTCCAGGATCATATTATGTAGCATAGCACATATCATGATCATTTGGGTACATGTAGTTGGTGTGTACTGCAAAGCTCCACCAGATGTGTCCAGACACCGGAACCATGACTTGAGCAGCCCAAACACACGCTCTATGATATTACGTGTTTGTGCGTGTGCCTCATTATGGCGTTCCTGTTCAGGTGTGTGTGCATTTCTGATGGGTGTCATCAGCCACGGCTCAAGTGCATAACCTGCATCCCCACTAGGTGTCCGTGTGGGAAGTCCCCATTGGCAAATGATTGGTACAGCTCGTCAGATGCCAGATGTGGGAATCGTGGTAGCTCCCAGGGCAGCCAGCACACACATTCATTATTATGCCCTGGGCATCACACACGACCTGGCAGTTGATGGAGGGGTATCCCTTGCGGTTAATGTAGACTCTACCCGCTCACCGTCTGGTGCTTTGATGCGTATGCGTGCAGTCTATTGCACCCAGCACCTCAGGGTATCCCGCTATTTGCTGGAAGAGACGCATATTGCTGGCCACAACTTCACGGTCATTAGGGACATATATATGATCACTGACATGTGGTGACATGGCATCCAGGAACTGGTGCAGTACCCTGGAGGCTGATGCCTGTGATATCCCCATCATATCACCAGTTGGTCTCTGGAAGGTACCTGTTGCTAGTATTCTTAGACCAACACATACCTTGGTTTCCACTGGGATGGGTTCCCCTCTGTTGGTTCTGTGTGTGAGGTGTGGCCTGCACAGCTCAACAATCTGCTGCAGGAGCTCTCTGTCCACTCTATAGCGCTCTACTATCTCCAGCTCATGTAACCCATGGTAGGTGACCCTGGGCCTGTATACTCTTCTCCTTCTCCTCACTCTGGGTTGTCTGTCAGCATCTGCATTGTCACCACCCTCAGCAATTTGCCTATGCCTGATTATAATAGCCATGGCAGCCCTAGCATTTCTGCTCTGAGTTCAGCTTTATTTCAGTTTTCAATTCTGATAGCTTAGCTTCTGGCAGTATCTCTTGTGAGAAACAGCCTTCACTGCTCTTTGTTGTGTTTTAAGTGCTGGGCTGGGCTTCTAGTCTGCCTGTGTAATTGCCTGCTTGTAATTTTTTCCACCAATTAACTCCAGCAGTATTCCCTGGCAGTTTCCCTGTATTTTGGTTGTTTCCTGTTTCCTCTCTGTTTCCTGAGGGGGAGCAATGTGCACACCAGCTTAAACATGCTCACAGTCACTTAAACGCGCGCACACATCCCTACACAGTGTTACACGCGCACACATCCTTACACGGTGTTAGCTAGGCTGATTCATGCTAAAACGCGCGCACACTGCCTTACACACGTGCACGCCCGCGCAAACCGTTGTAAACAGTTTGCAACACGCTCCCACATGTTGAACCTGCCTTACGTGCGCATGCACGTATATCAAGAAACTTGGAGTGTAGGGATAGCGTATACCCTCAATTTCTTGACTTTCCTAGTGTTCTGTTGGGACACACCTCCCCCCCTGATGTCTGTCTGTCATCTGTTACCTTACATTGCCCTCCAATCTGGGACATTTCTTTCTATCCTTCCCCTCCGTGATGTCACCTACCTCTTACTCTGTTCCTCCCCCTTCTCTAACTCTTACACTACTCAGAAAGTGCTCATTACCTATGTGGCAGTGTGATTCAGTATTGTAACCCTCATTTACATAGGATTGCCTAGTAATGCTTAGTTACATATCTTACACGGAGCTTCCCCCCCTTGACAACCACTAAACGGAGGCCATATTGTTTTTAGTCTGCAAGTCCCTCCATTGACATTCCATGTAATACATAAATCCCACAATTGTGGGCTTATAAGCTTCGGTTTTCAGTTTTAGGTAGCGCACCCGTTTGCGTGGGTGTGCTGCAGTTAAACACAATAATCCCGTGAAAAAAAAAGTTAAATAACTTATTTTTGCAACACTTTTTCATGCCAATGGCCACATATTTGGCCATTGGCATGCTTAATGACACATATGCACCCTTTATTTGGAGCTGACATAGCTCCGTTTTTGATTTTGCAGAAATGTACTCAGTTGTCAGCTGAGTACATTTCTGCAGCTAACACGTCCGTTACACGGACTGGTTTCTGCTTCGTGTATCGCTCAAATACCTCATTTGCATATCTTGGAGCTGCAAATGAGGTATTGAGCATTTCCACGCCCAGTCCGTGTAAGAGACGTGTTAGCTGTCTCTTACACGGAGGTTTGGGCTGTACCTGAATCGGGAGGCTTACACGGAGGCTTACACTACTCTTGAACTCCGTGTAAGCCTTCCTGAATCTGGCCCAATGTATCTCTTAGGCAAAGAAATAACAACAAACATTTCCATATGTTTGGAACTGCACCCTACTTAAACATCAACTAGTTTCATTATGGAGATTAGAAGTTCTTATATGTTCTCCATAAAAGAAATGCAACTACTCTCTTATCCACTACCAGCAACACCACTAATTTAATTTAAAAAGTATAGGAAATAGCCACTTTAAGATGTCTGTTTTTAAGGTGAGAATTCCTGTTCTGTCTGCTCAATGTACATTCCTTTTTCAGTGCAAGGTAAGTCTAACTTAGAGAACTGGAGACCCTGCACCACTTCCCACTTACCACAACTAACCTTAAATCTCTTTTAGTATTGACAATTGTGAAGAGAGTGTCTTTCTCACATCTACATATCCTCTTAGTCAGGAAGAAATGCTAAGTTAGAAGGTGAAGGAAAGGATTAAGTAAAAGGGAAAGATATCATTTTTCTAATGAGAGATTACCACTTAATGTTACCCAAATCAATGAAGGCACTGACCTCTAATAAAGATTTTTTTTTATAAATTCAGTAGTGCATGCTTGTGCGTGTGTGTGTGTGCGTGTGTGTGTGTTTCCGAGCATGCAACACTGTCAGAACTTCTAGATCAACCTTTAGAATACAACAATAACTTATTAATAGAGATAAAGGATACTTCAGCACAATGTTTTGATTTACCTGTATGAAATTATTGCAATGGTAGCTTAATAAATTTAGATCTCATTAATTCTTGTATAGGTTGTAACAGCATTTGCTTATTTAGTATTTGATTAACAGCGTTACAGTGGTCCAGTACAGGTTAATCTAAAGATCTCCAAGCAGAAGGGACTTAAAATATACAAACACTGCAGTGTATCCATTGCTGCTTAGGCCTAGCAGAAATGAGGGAAGCTGGATATAGCTAACAAGAATAAAGTTTAACAGGTCTACTTTGAAGAAATTTGACAACAATTAGCCAGTCAAAAATTATTTTGGTTGTAACAGGTGCTTGTGAGGGAAACATTCATTTAGGTCTTCACTAACATAAAGCAAAACTGACTGTCTTTTTTTTTGCAAGAACCACATCTTCTAAAGCAAAGGAAGCTGCATTTAAGATCACAAATGACAGAAATTTCAGATTTATATATGACAAGGTATCTGGGAAATTGAGTTTCACCTGGTTCTAGCTGTGCAAATCATATGCATTGCCTTTCAAACTAGTAATGTTCAATGTGGACTTGGAGAATTTTAGTAACACAGTGTTCATATGTAATAGCAAAAATGTAGCTGTTCTAAAGGTTACCTATGAAAAGATTGAACAGCTAAAATATTGAACACCATATGATCGAGACCATATGGTCGATTTCAGATGATCGATCACTGTAAAGTATTAAAAAAACAACAAACAAGAAGACGTTATTGCAGGGGGGGAAGCCCCCCTGCACCCCCCACACCCCCTACTTAAATATACCAACTCCAAGATCGCGCTAAAGCAGGGAATAGGAATAATTCCTGTTCCATGCTGTATTGTCCGTGTGCGATCTCTGAGTTGGTATATTTAAGTAGGGGAGGGGATGGGGGGGTCCAGCCCTGCTGCAATAACGTCTTTGTGTTTGTTGTTTTTTTGATACTTTACAGTGATTGATCATCTGAAATATCGACCATATGGTCTCGGCCATATGGTGTTCGATATTTCAGCTGCTCGATCTTTTCATAGGTAACCATTCAAAAACCCACTTTTAGGGGTTTTAGAATAGCTACTGCTGATATGTCATAGTGACCTGTGTGGTGATACTTTTTTGTATTTTGCTTTTTGTCCATGTTTTACCCAAAGAAGTTATCTGTTTACATTTTTGTAGTTTGTTCTGAGACCTTCGCTTCAATTGTATTTGTGTGAAGATTGTGTATTGCTGCAAAATGTTAGCATTGTTTATACATTATACTGTACTTCTATTTCCATAAGTAGAATTACATCTAAATGATAGTTCATTATATTTTGAACCCATTCTGGGATCACAATCAGTTTTGTAGCTTCTTTGACAGTTGTGTCAGAACTATGACCTTCTACCAGATTGGAGTCTCATTTAGTCATTTGCTACAGTGTTACTGGTAAATGTCTGCATAGTCTGGTACCTGAGTCTGTGATAGGATTGCAGGAGTGGCAGTATTGTGTATTCTGTTCCAGGATTTGTGCTTCAGCACTTTTTATAACTCTATATACCTACTTAAAGTTGCATTCCAGTATCTTTCTGTTTAACTTGCTTCTATTTTTACTCCTGTTCTTTGAGTCTGGCCTCCTCTAGTGACATTAAGCTAAAAATTTCTGAAATTCTAGCCACAGGACTTGAGACCTAGTATTGGCTTTATTCACTTGAAAGGCTGTTTCTCTGGTTTCTGCTCCTTATGGTAATATGACTTCCAGAATCCCTCCCTCCCCTCTTTCATTGCAATTGTCTGTTGTGTAACCTATTTAAGTACTTTCCAACTCATTGCTTTCCATGTATCCATAATACTAATGGCCATCCAGTAACCAGTATTGCACTTCAGTAAACCTCCCTTACAGCAAATTGTCTCCTTCTCATTTTCCCATTGCTCTCATCTGCTTGGCAGCCTCACTACACTCTGAGGAAGTCCAGAGTTAATCCTGCTCCATCTGTGGCAGATAAGAGATTTATTTTAGTTTTGTACTTCCATTAACTACTACTGATTTAGGATGCTTTATTTGTTGATTTTTCTTTTAAACCATTCTAAAGGTCCCTAATACTTGTGATTGTCATAGGTTCATAGGTTCATAGGTGTGTACTAGGCTAATGGCCCTGGAGCCTTTACACAAGCCTAGCTTATAGATATGCCCTGGCATCATGCTGCCTGACGTTAGTTCCCAATGCCTCTATCAAGTACAGCCACTGGAATGATCTCAGGTGAACTTTCTATTACCCATCCACTCATCAAGATTTCTCTTGAAGAGGGTCAGTGAGGTGCTCTGCTTGACACGTATGGGAAGTCTATACCAGAGCATCGTCAGTCTCTGGGTGAGGAACCTGTCCCTCCAGCATGTTCTGTTGATTGTGGTAATGAGGATGAGGTCTCTGGAGCACGGGGTGCAGAGAGATGGGGATTTCTTTAGATGCAGCATTTTTAACAGAGCTGGGTCAGATAGGGCTTTGTAAGTCAAGCAGAGATCACCGCTAAGTAGGTGATATGAGACAGAGAATAGTTGGAGTCTTTTGAGTCTGCCCATGCAGCACATGTGTTTAATACCTATGATCCTCTCCATGAGGTACTTCTGTGGCCTCTCCAGCTATTGCAGGTGTATAGTGAGGTACATGCCAAATGGGGCATTATACTCGATGATTGGTCTAATAAGGGAAGAGTAGAGAGAGAGAGAGAGATGATGACCTCTTTCTTCCTGGTTGCAAAACCCTTGGTAATGAACTGTGCTACATAGAAGGACTTTCTGATGGCAACGGCCATGTGGTGGTCAAAGGAGAGATTGCTGTCAACCTGCATCCCCAGATCTCGTATAATGCTTTCAGTGTTCAGTGGGCTCCCATCAATGTGGTAATTAGTGGGAACTGAGTTTTTCCCAAAGGGGATGACGACACATTTTTGGCATTAAGCTTAAGGCCATGGTTTTGACACCAGTCATTGGTCTCAGTGAGGCCTTTCTGTAGGATGTCTGCATCACTTGGGGAGTTAATAAAGGTTCCCAGCTTTCAGTCATCTGTGAACTTGGTCAGCCAGAGTCCCTTTGTGTTGGCCTGGACTTCTGATAAGTAGATGCCGAACAGGAGAGGACCTAGGACCAATCCCTGTGGGACTACAATTGTGACTGGTCGGCAGTCTGACTTGAAGTCTGCTACTTTCACAATGTGTGTTCATTTATGTGAGCCAATTTGCAACCCACCTAGTAATATAGGGGTTGATGCCTAGTTTGGTGAGTTTATCAATAATTCCCGAGGGAGGAATGGTATCAAAGGCCTTGGCCAGATCAAGGTAGGCTGTATGCACTGGCTTACCTTCATCCACAGCCCTGGTGACTGACTCAAAGAAGTCAACCAGGTTGAGCAGGCATGATCTCCCTTTCACAAATCTTTGGTAATCAGGTCCATGATGATGCACTCCATAGCTTTTCATATTAGACTCATCAGGCTAATGGTGTGATAATTTCCAGGGTCTGTAGTTGCTCCCCCTTTATGGAGAGGGATGACTGTAGCAGTGCATCATTCGGTAGGGACAAAGCCTGAGGTGAGGCTGTGACTGAACAGGGCACACAGATGTGGTGTCAGTTCGCTTTGTAGTTCATGTAGCACACATCAGGGATATTATTGGGTCCCATGGAAGCTGTATTCTTGGCCATGAACAATGCAGCTTTAACCTGTACTGCAGTAATGCTGGGTGCATGGCATTCTTCCAGTATTGTGATTGATCCTTTGGGGTGGGTAAAGTTAGCACTGAATCTGTCGGCAATATGTTGGCAATATCTGCTGGCTGAGTATAGGAGGTACCATTGTGCAGTATCTCAGAGCAAATCTGGGTATTGCCGTGGAGATTCTTGATACAGCTATAGAAGCCTTTGTGATGTTTTTAGTGTCTGCTGCAATTTTGCTTTCATAGCTGGCTTTAAAGGATTTGATGAAGGGTATGAACTTTTTTTTGAGGCTAATAAGGGAGTTTTTCCAGTCTTGGGACTTCACCTTTTTCTGAAAAAGTTTCTTCCTTCTGTTGTAGAGTTTATTAATGGCAGGGAACCATCAGATTGGCTTCATTTTTTGGAGGAGAGCATCTTGGCTCTGTTGGGTATGGCTAGTTCCATGCATTTGTGTACATGTTCGTACAGTGCATTAGTGTATGATTCAACAGTCACGCAGCTATTTTACACTGGCATGGGTGCCATGAAGTTAGCCACCTCTGTATTTAGGAATCCAAAGTCAGCTTTGGAGAAGTTTTTTAAAGTGGTTACCTTTGCAGGGGGTGTGGGTGAGATGTGGATTTCCATGGTGATTAGTTTCTGGTCGGATCTGACCAGAGAGGTATTGACTATTGGTGTAGAGCAATGGTCACCCATGTTAGTAATAACCAGCTAAAGGATTTTGCTTCCTCTAGTGGGGGTCAGAATGAGCTGGTCCAGGGCATTGGAATTGATGAATTCCAGGAAGCGTTGGGCCAGTGTATTGGTGCTTGAATAGTTTTCCCAGTTGATGAAGGGGTAGTTGAAGTCTCCTAGTAAGAAAGTGTTGGGATGGACCTTGATAGATTCCAGGGTGCTTAGGAATCTATTAGTGAGAGTCTAGAGGAATGGTTGGGGACCTAAGGCAGGCTATGACCTGGATCGCCATTTTACCCAATGTTAGTTGTACCTGAAGTATCTCAGATGCATTATGCTGGGCTGTTAGTCTGGAGGTGTGCATATCCTTTATGAATATGGAGACACCACTGCCTTTGGAGCTTCAGTCCATGTTTCGGGGCCAGAAGGTGTGGAATGAGTTATAATCTGATAGTGCAGGGGTGCTATCTGTCGCATGTCAAGGTAATTTTGTTTAAGTTGTTTTGTTGTAGCATCACACTTGCAAGCATTTTTTCTTGGTGTTAATACATCAAGAGGTTAGCAATGCCCTGTACAGACATAAATGCCCAGAAAGTACATTTTATTTACAAAACTTTTCTTAGAACTGAGACCTATAACTTAGTGTGGCTAAAACAAAGCCATTGCATGCAGACAAGCTTAGAGAAGCTAGTTTGCACATTAAACAACACTGCTATCAAATTTTAGCATAATCTAACCTAGTCTTCAACCAAACACAAGAGACTACCCAAGAAGAACACTGCATAACCCAGTCTACAACTCACAGCAGCCTACTCAAATACAGGCCCAGGCAACATGGATATACAATTTCCTAATGTCTCAATAGCCCATTTGGTAGATATGGCCATCCTGAGGCAATGTAGTAATTGCCTCATGTTTACATTTAACCATTTAATACTTAAAGAAACAAACACAGTATGCGAGAGATGCACACATACAATTTCTCTGAAGGTAAAAATCTAGCATACAAACAAAGTTGTCAAGAACAGAACATTTATACACACACACGCATGCGCGCGTGCGCATGCACACACACACATACACACACACATACACACACACACACACACACACACACACACACACACACACACACACACACACACACTGCTTCCATCACACATAGTGTCCGACACACACATAGACCAACTTATGCTGAGGCACTAAAAAGCAATCTTCCCAAATCTGAAGGACATCCTAAGCCCATAAACAGCAGTGCCTTATCTTTGTAAGCTCTAAAGCACTCACCCAAAGAAACACCAAACACCACATATATGTCTTCATCCAGTGGAGCCCCAAAAGCAAAGCCCACAAGGCAAATAAACACATTCTGCAGGACTCTTGCCCTTAGGGCACTCCATTGTTTGACATACAGATGCCCCATTCACTAGACTGAACAAGGAGAAGATAAGTTATACATGCACTGAAGTCACTACACCGCAGATACCAGTATGATTTGATCATGCCCTATGAGTGCATTAATGACCTGAGAGGTACTTCCTTTGACTATATGAAAAGAGAAATTGTTGAGTTCTCTGAATATTTGCCCCAGGCAGGTATGTGCATTGCATTGAGTAGTATTCTACTTTCACCAAGGACTCTGTGCTAGGCCCACTCCTCTTTGGCATCTACTTGTTGGATATCAAAGTCAATGTCAAAGGCCTCTGGCTAACCAGCTTCAGAGATGATTGCAAACTGGGAGCAGTCACTGAATCCCCCCAAGATGAGAACACCCTTCAGTAAGGTCTAATGCAGACAAACGCTTGGTGTCAAAGCCATGGCTTAAAACGTAATATCAAGAAATGCATAATGGAACCTTTTGGGGAGTTCGCCACCTCAGGTAACTATGCCATTGATAAAACACCCCTAAAATGAAATTCACTACTCAGGGATCTGAGTACTCTTGTAGATATTAACCTAGCCTTCCACCAACGTGTCCAAGAAGTAAGAAAATACTTCTATATTGCTCAACTGATAAGCAAGACCATGACATCTAGGTCCAGAGAGGTCACTGTATCACTGTACTTGGCCCTCATTGTACCCATCATAGAGTATAATGCCCCCATTGGTATGTACATAACCAGACACATACAGCAACTGAAATGTCCACAAAGGTTCCTAGCAAAAGAGTACAGGGAGTTGGCACAATGTCCTATGCTGGTTGCCTCAAAGCCTTCTCCCTTTACTCTGTATCATACAGACATCTGAGGTGATCTTTGCCTGGCATACAAGGCATCCCTGGACCCTATTTTGATGAACCTTTTGTACATCTGCAAAGCAAACAGCCTCAGAACTAGATCTCAATTTTGCCTGTGACAAATAGGACATGTTGGAGAGACAGATATGTTTATCAGAGAATTCGAGTTTTCTGGAACAAGCTCCCCACCCATGTGAAGCAGAATTCCTTCCTGTCTCTATTTAAGCACAACTTCGACCAAAGGATGGGCAATTGGAAATTCAGCCATGGTCTGTTGCCTATATCTCAGATTGCTTTGTCAAGGGAAGGTTTTGGTGGACTTCTTTGAGAAAGTCACAAGGCAATGGATGATGGGAAAATGGTGCATACTACCTATCTGGACCTACCCACTCAGGTGTAATTGACAAACTCACCAAACTGGACATAAACCCCTACATAACTCACTGGATTGCCATCTGGCTCACAAACAGAACCCATGAAGTCAGGATTGTTGATACCACCTCCACTAAGGGAGTGGTCAGGGTATCTGGGCTCAGTGATTGGACCACTCCTATTTAACATCTACTTCATGAAGTTAAAGGCTAATGTCAAGAGCCTTAGGCTGACTAAATTTGCAGCTGACTGTAAATTGGGAGCTATCATAGATTCTACCCAATGACACAAGCATCTTACAATAGTGTCTAACACAAATGACTGATGCCAAAGTCAGGGATTAAAACTCAGTGCCAAGGAATGCATTAAAGTGCCTTTTGAGAAAATTGACACCCAAGCTTATTATACATTGATAAGACACCCGTAAGAGTTTACCCAATAGTCAGGGACCTGGGAACATATGTAGATAGTAATCTGGCCTTTGGCCAACATGTGGCCAAGGCAGTAAGAAAAGCATTCTATGTCACTCAAGTTATAAGTAAAGCATGGCATTCAGGTCCAAGGAATTCATAGTGCCAGTTTATGCATTCCTTATCAGACCCATCATTGAGTATAATGTCTCCTTTGCCATATACCTGACCTGACATATGCTACCAGAAGAATCCAGGGTATAAACACATTGTCTGACATGAATTGCCTTAGGTCCTTCTCTATACTCTGTTGCCTACAGGTTACTGAGAGGAGATCTATGCTTGGCATATAAGGCATCCTAAGATCCAGCTCTGATGAACCCTGTGCATGCCTGCAAAATAAACAGCATCATGACAATTAGATCCAAAGATTCTTCTGGCATAAATAAGACATGTTGATGAGGCAGATATGTGTCTCAGAGGCTCTGGAATAGGCTCCCCATCCATGTGAAACATAGTCCATCCCTAACCCTATTGAAGTGTAAACTTGACCAATGTATGGGAAATCAGAAATTCACCCTGGGTCTGGCCCCCATGTGCCTGATAGACACAGGCAGATAATAATGCCCAAATTTTGATACCCCCTCCCCATATAACCTCTAGAAATTTCTTAACTAACATACCTCCTCTTAATTAACACCTATGATACATAAGAATGTAGTTGGGTTGGTTTGCATGGGTAGGCTTATAATGGCCCTGGTGTTGTTAGCCGAACATCTACTGAGAGAGATAAAGGAAGCGCTTCATGGACTAGATTCCATGCAATAAGGGTAACATTATATCTACACCTATTAGCCGTACTGATAATTCAGCAAAGTGGAGCAAGTGTGAGGTCATTAAAGGCAAGTAAGACTTGACAGTAGGTTCTGCAGCTACTTGGTAGCTTAACTAGTCACAAGTTAAAGAATATGGTGGGGAGTATGCCCCTTCCATGTGGACTGTGCAATCGCAGAGTTAGTATATGTAATTAGTACAGGTGTGGCGGGTGCAGGTGGCTTGCTCCCTGCAGAAAAATATGTTTTAACTATTTTTTTTGTAGTTTTTGTTGTATGCTGTTAAGGTTTTCCTATGCATGGTGATCTATCAATGTTTGCATTGTCAATCTGTTTTTGATGCCGACATTCGGGTATTTCAATTTAAGTGGGTATATAAATGCATATAATATATATATATATATATATATATATATATATATATATATATATATATATATATATATTTACATACATGCTTATGTAAAACCCAAAGCACATTTTTGTTCTTTTACTCCCAATGGACTTCATCCGATGACAATTTTAAAACACAACCAAGTTTAAATAAATTTGGTACAAATACATGCTCACTTTGCACCAATTACTACTCATTCCAACTCCCAAGCATGGCACTTTCTGTAGCTAAAAGCATTAAATATATTGCGAGGAATTCACATAACATAACATCAAAGCTGAAGTTACTACTGGGAATTGAGCATCAGACTCTTTACTTGTAAGGCTAATATGTTAGATGCTACACCAGGCAATCTTCACAACGCAGGATGAAAATACTACTGCATCAGTCACCTACACCAGGTTACTGTTAAGAGCCTCAGCGTATGTGTGTATATATTTAAATATATATATATATATATATATATATATATATATATATGTATATGTATTATATATATAAATAAATATATATACATATATATATATATATATATATATATATATATATATATATATATATATATATATATTTATATACATATAAAATATATCTGCAGCTAGCCTGGTTGAAATGGGAATCTTGACAATCATCAATTATTTAAACCAGCAGACACAGTATGTGAGCGATGTTATACAATGTATTTGGAGGTAAAGTTCACACACAGACCCACAAGAAATAACAAATAGGTTGTCAGTACAGTACCACCCAACACCAAACAAAACACACACACACGCATGCACACACACACACACACACACACACACACACACACACACACACACACACACACACACACACACACACACACACACACACACACACACACACACACACACTCAGACCAAACACACCAATCTACATATACTGAGGCTCTTAAAAATAACCTACCTAAACATCAAATGCCTTGTGAAAGTAACCTAAGAAACAACGGGTCTATATTAAATAAGTGAACGCTTAAAAAAGCAAATGCTTATTCATTGACCCTAGTTCAGCAAATGCTGAAAATGCCGAACACTCGAACAGATATTTTTTTCCCAGGGAAAACAAAAATCGCTGTTCCACAAAAAAAAAAAAACCTTAAACAGTATTTAATGTGGGGGGCTTTGCCCCCCACACCCCCCTACTTAAATATACCAACTCTGAGATTGCACCACAGTGAAGGAAACGGCAAACTCCTGAAACCGGCCCAGTGATTTTTTTCCCTGAGAAAAAAATTGCTGTTCCGGGTGTTCGGGATTTTCAGCGTTCTCTGAACTAGGGTCAATGAATCAGCGTTCACTTTTTTAAGTGTTCGCTGATTCAATATAGACCCGAAACAACTACCCTCAACAACCTCACAAACATACATCACAGGCAGCACCCACCATGAAATATTCATCTAAGAGTCATACTGTTTCAGTTCAAAAGCCTATAAGGGAAACCTACACACAATCCAGTATAATATTCCTGAGTGACTCCATAGTAAGGCACACCAGTGTACCACTCACCATGCTGTGCAAAGACATGGTCGTGATTAGTTGCTTATTAGGTGCCAGGCTTCACCACATCATGCAATCACTCAAGTCCTTGCACCATAAATACACATATGGCAGTGAAATACACATGGATGTAAATGACTTGAAATGTACCTCCCTGGACTATATGACAAGAGACATGATGGAGCTCTTGGAATATGTATATGCAGCTGGTATGCAGCATTCTGCCATTACCAAGAATGATGCCACAATACAAACAAAAGATTATTGATTTCAAGAAGTGGTTTACCTTTTGGTGTCATTCAAAGTGGGTACCATATCTATCAACATGGGAAAAGACTATAGATATCTGCTTTGCCAAGGTTGATCTGCACCTCACCTCCAAGGCTAATCCATGTCCACCACATTAGTGCCTGTTTTAGACATGTCAGTCTTCTAAAGCTTCCAACATAAGTAAACATAATCTGAATAATATAAAGGTATTGCTGTTCAATGTTAGGAGTCTTAACAAAAAAAAAAAAAAACAAAACAAAACAAAAAAAAAAAACAAATAAACATCTTGTACCTACATGCACTCCTTAACCTGGAAAACATTGATATATGCATCATCACACAGACCTGGTTCAAAACCTTGAAGTGCTACATCAGTGCAGTGTTTAATGCCTACCAAATGTTCAGGCTCAGCATGTTAGACAAAGGCTCTAAAGGTGGTGGTGTCCCCATATTCTTAAAAACACTTTATCTTCAGACTAGTTAGACAAGATAATGACCAGGAACTCCTCCACATCCATCTTACTATTAACAAAACACCTTAATATATCATAGCTAACTATAGAACCTTCTGTTTATGTCCTCCTTGGCCCATACATCCAACTTAACTTGCATGGACTCCCTGTGTCTTAAGCCAAACACCATTCTTCTAGGAGATTTCAACTATCCCTCCATAAACCTGAGGACTTCTACAGCCTGAAACATGTATAGTCAGAGATTTCTGGACTTCATCAATACAAACTGCATGAACCAGTTATTCCACACTCCAACCAGGGGCAATAAAATCCTAGATTTGGTCATCACCGATTTGTGGCAGCTTTGCTCCCCAATTGTATCTTCCTCCCTGGTCAAGCCAGACCACAAGACTGAAGCCTGAAACATCTTCAAATACCTTGGTATTCAGAGATTATGCAATGGCAAATCTACTAAAAACTGAAGGATAACTGTCTAAATTTAAAAGCCTTTTCCACAATAACCCCATTGCTTATGTGGAATCCTTGACTGCCAGATTTTATTTATATAAAAATAGCTGCATAGACACACCTGTTTCCCTCAGAGATAAATACAATGTCAAATTGAAAAATAAACTTCTATGGTGGAACCTAAATATAAACATGCTCTATAATATAAGAAAAAATCTTACTGTACATAAAAATAAATCTAACTTTTGAAATGCCAAAAATGCTCTTGCTAAACTAAACAATGAACTTCAGACACTGAACAAATAACAAAGTGTCTCACAAATAGAACCTATGAAATCAGGGTGGGTGACTATACTTCTTACAAAAGGCCTGTCACTAGTGGTGTACCCCAGAGTCTAGTCCTTGGGCCACTCCTCTTTGGCATTTACGTCTTGAGAGTTAAAGCTAATGTCAAGAGATAGTGGCTGATCAAGTTTGCACAGGGCTACAAACTTGGTCCAGTCATAAACTCCACAATACCAAGATCCTCCAAGAGGGCCTGTTCCAAACAAATAGCTGGTGCCAATTCCACAAACTAAAATGAAATGCCAGAAAGTATATAATCATATCCTTTGGCAAATACGACTCCTCTTATAAGTATCACATTGTCAACAAACCCATGAAAATTGATCCAGTAGTTAGGGGGTCTGAGACCTATGTCCACACTGTGTCCTTTTATCACCATATATCCACTGTTGTAAGGAAGTCCTTTTTCATTGCACAGCTTATATCTAAAGGTATTTCATCCACATCCAGGAATGTAACTGTTCCACTGTACTCGGCACTTTTTAGGACAATAATTGATTATAATGCCCTTTTCAGCGCATACCTATTAAAACACTTATCACAACCGTAATGACAAAAAAGCCTTCATTAAAAAAATCAAGGACTGAAATTGCAAAAATTATGCAAATAGTCTCAAAGCCTTTTCCTTCTTTTCAGTATCATACGGATTACTGAGAGGTGACCTCTGCCTTGTGTATAGCACTTCAACAGACCCTATTCTGTCAGATCTATTACACATTCACAGGTCCAGTGGTATCATAAGCACCCACTCAAGGGATCGCAATATCTTTTGCAAAATAAATAGAACATGTTGGAGGGTTCAGTTTGCATCACAGAGAATACCACTTTCATGGAACTGTCTTTCACTTCACATGAAGAAAAGTACTTTTCTTACTCAATTAAAAATGCAATTTGGATGAATGGATGAGTAACTACAGTTTAGCACCTCTGTCCTTCATGGATAGGGGAAATGTAAATACCCCAGCACATCCTTGTTTGGCCCATCTCTGGGTTATTGGTATGCAAAATGTCAGGGCTAAAAACTACTATGGGCAGATTAAGCTTCTTAAGACCCTCACACATCAATAGCCTAGTAAGCACTTATGAACCTATGAACTTATAAGTAAGTCCAATTTGAAGGAATGAGATATCATTCAAAAGAGAAAGCTAGGGGTGACAGCTGCAGGTATTAAGAGACTTGGCTATCAAAGCAAAAATTAAAAGAAAAATATTGACAATATGCATTATTCTCCTTGAGCTCTAGTAATAATTTTACTTATAAAATACTTGTGAGTAACACAGCAATCATTGTTCATGTTTATTAGATATCAGCACTATTATGAATCCTTCTTAACGGTTATAAAAGCACAAACTACCACTGACATTTATTACATTGAGTAAATACTACTCCCAGCTATTCTAACTTCTGAAAATGTACAGTACTTAACTCATACATTTTTTATCTCATATTAATAAAGTAGGATTATATAATCTAAAATTTAATAGCTCAACACAATAAAAAAGTCCTTGTTCTAATGTCAGCAATGCACAAAAATGGAAAAATACAAAGGTAAGTTTTGTGTGCACATCAATTAAAATGAGATTGTGTGTGTGAGCTGTCAATGCAGCCTAAAGAAGCTACTTGAACAACAGAAGACCCTCACTTAAGTCTCAGACGGTCAGGAATATTTCTTCCAATTCCACCACATCTGTTAAGAAGGCATTTGATACTAAAACATGGCCTTACTGCTGGAAACAAAGAACTAGATATAAACTGCTGATGCAGCTCATGGAAGAAACACAGACACAGCTTACCTTCTTTTAATCAATAACCATAGATTCCACTCTAAACCTTCATATCAGCACATAAGAGCCCACTGCAAAATGAAGATAACTTCCACCACAGTGACCATGCATACAATATATGCATCTCAAATCTAGCATGCACACTTTTACACAGCTCTCATATGAAGTAGTTTAAATCGTGCTGTGTTCAACTCGTAGCTAATGGCCAGCATTATCTGGGTCTGCATCTGCATAAAAAGCATTCCTAGTAATGGCACTCATCCTGTTCCAAATTAATAAAGGCAGTAGAAAATATGTTGAGCACATTATGTACTCTAGACTTGCTGCTTATTTGGCTCCTGTAGTTAACTGCTTAGTGTCTCCATGGTAACACATTCGGTAGCTCTGTAGCTGTTTAGACACACCTCATACTAAGCAGCTCTTAGAAGCATGCTTAAGATGCAGGAGCAAACTAGAGGGCATCTCTCACTTAGCACCTCTTAGTATTTCTATTGCCATAGCTAGAACAGCACACTTTAAAATACATGCCTCACTCAGTCCTAGAAGAACATGTTAAGGTGTGGAAGACAAGGAGACCCATTCCATTTAGGTAAATAGTATTTGCACCTGACATACTGTGGTTTATAGGACAACAAGAAAACAACTTTAAGATATCTTTATGATGGGAAAGCTTCACTATGACAGTCATATGTGCTTCAACTGTCAGATCAAACATGAAGATCTATAGTTAACGAAGCATAAAATAATAAAGAGACAAGTAGGGAATTGGCTCAAATGGCAGATTGCCCTCTTAGTATATAAGAGGTAGCAGGATCAGTTCCTACATTCCTCATGCTTTTACTGTGGTAGTTAGTGCAGAGGGCTAAAGCTCTGACCTGTTAATGAACTGTGTCCTTAATTTGCATACTGGGTGACCTTGAGTAAGACAGTTAACCTGGTAATGCTTTGGGGCAATTGGGAATTGGGCTCTGTAATGGTCTAGTGGACTGCATGCCTAGTAATGACGTATTCAATAATTAAAACTGGCAAGTCAATACCAACTGTATTTTAAATAAAAAATAGGAACAAGAGCTCCAAATGTAGCTCCCACTGTATTTCATGTAGAAGTAATAGACTGTAGTTTTCTGTTACACCACAAGGTGGAGCTTCTTTTCAGGAATATAAAAGACAATTTTGAAAGTGAAAAAGGATTCTGGACCACTAGCTGAAGGAGGGAAGACTGAAACATGGAGCTGAAGGGAAAAAGGGCCTTGCAGCATGACTGGATTTTCTTTTCTAGTGTTTTGGGACAGGGAAGGGAAGTAGCAGATTGTGTCTTTCTCTTGCTGAAATCCTGGGTATGGTATTTTGTGGAATCAGGAGAGAAGCCTGAAACCAGTAGTTCCATGCCTGCTATGATTCAGCAAGAAAAGGAGTCCCCTTGGGCCTAGTACCGAGAAGCCATAGATGATTACCAGAGTTCTGGTAGGTGATTTTCTACTTTTCTCATCAGAGGAACCACGGCGCCTGGTCACTAGGATATTCTCGATGGAGTGGTGAGAGGCTCTGGCCATCATTTTATATTTTTATAAGATTGTGGTTTCCCCCCTTTAATGCTTTGTGGATTACAAATAACTGGGATCCATATGAGCTCCAACTTGGGCCCCATTATGCTGGCAGCAAGACTGTAAGTAGTCACTGGCCAGTGAACAAGGTATAATGGAGTGTTTCATAGTTTCTCTGTTTAGAATTGATCAAAGGGGGTAGAGGGTGTTAGTACTGCTGAATGACATTGCATTCTCTCATATTTGTATTGTGGCATTATAAACCTTTATTGTTCAATGATAATGCATTTGATAGTACTGCTGCCTAAAGAATCTTTACTGCACAATGACATTGCATTTTCTCATATCTGTATTGTTGAATTATGACTCTTTTATTGCTTAATGACATTGCATTTTTCCCTTATTTGTATTGCTGCATTATAAAGTTTTACTACTCATTGATATTGCTTTCTTTGTGCATGTTTGAATGTCAAGACTTTCTTCTGTTGAGTTCAGGGGAAGAGGATGAATGTATGTTTTCATTGCATGCATATTCTCACCTTGCCTTATTGCTAACTGGTGCACTGTTGAAATAATTTGTTTATGATTGTGCTATTGCCTTTTTAAACTAGATGAGTCACCTAGAATAAAATCTGTCCCTCTTGCCACCTTGGTGTTTTGGGCCTAATAGGGGTGTCACCAGAGTCAAGCAGGAAGGAACCCATATCTCTTCAGCTCCACCTGTAGGTGCGCTACACAAAAATATGTACTGTTTGCAAGGAAAATAAAGTGCATGTTTATTATTTATTCTATCTACAGGATTAGTGATTCTACATAGGCAATGTGGGAAAGTAGTTCTCATTAATACCACCCCCCAGCATGTGGTTCTGTAGTTCTATTTCTTCCTTTAATTTCTCCAAGTCTTTTGGGTTTTTAATACCATGATGGGAATGGACCCAATTCCTAAGTTAAAGTATGATTAAAGTTTGTGAAATTAGTGCATAAATACAAATATTTCAAGCATGGGTATTAAAATCCCTTCTAGCATGCCAATATACCATAACACCTATTCCCATAATAAGTGTCCAGGCTGTTCTTAAAGATATCTAAACTAGTACTTGCTTTAATGTAATTTGTTAGCCTGTTCCATGCATCAGTTATTCTGTCAGAGAACCTATTAGTGCACTTCACATTCCTATAGAATCTTCTATATAGGTTGTCTGATGATTCTCTAGTACTTTATGATAACCCCAAACATTCCCAGAGGTAGTTGTCTCTAAATGCCCTATAAACTTGAATATTGTTTCTGTCTTTGATGTTAACCAAAAGTGTTCTTCACAGCATCCGCAATGTGCCCAGAACTGACTCCTTCTACAATTCATGCAGAGTTCCATGTGTCAGAAGCATATATAACTAGAATAGTAAATACTTTTTTATAAGACCCATTTTTCCCAGTACTATTGGAACTGTCAGGGTATCTTTTTTCCACATTGCCCTTGTTTCAAATCCTAGTATTTTATGACTTTGTGTCTCTTTGTATGTAAGACACTTTCATCACTGGATGCAGCAATTTCAATGATTAATGCTACTTTTGTCCTCTTTTCCTAGTTTTCTCACATCTCTTTTTTGAACTGTAAGTAATGGGTAATACCATGTGATGTGTACTTCATCATTCTCTATAATGCATTGTGGCTCATGTTTCCATGCTTCTCAGCTACTTCAGTAGTGCAATGTTTGCACAATCTCCAGTGCAACAGCCTTGCACGTTATTATGCCTTTAGTATAC